>NC_085987.1:18037620-18364486 GCF_910591565.1 Cydia splendana
ACCAAATAGTTTTGATGTTCAAAAACTTTATATAATTTTTATTTTGCCATTAAACATTTATTACGTACAAAAAGTATTGTTACAAGATATAAAGTAAATATTAATTAGTTATTATATAAATAAAACGTTAGTCTGTTCGGAAAGAGAAGAGTCGTGAAATGTATTGAGCCCCATACATTCCACGACTCTTCTCTTTCCGCACAGACTCTATATAATACGATGTTTCACTAAAAATCTTTTTTATTATTTGGCTGAACTATCTTTGCCACGTTGGTTGTCGTTAACAGAAAAAATATAAAATTAAAAAGTAAAACCGGCGCACGCCATTTTCTCTTAAAATTTAGTTATTCTGTCCTTCGGGGCCCCTTGAGGATGGGCGCCCTGGGCACGGGCCCCTTGTGCCCTTATGGTAAAGACGGTACTGTTTGTACCTTTATCTACACACATGTCATAAACCCTCTATGATGCCTTCAAAATCCGTAAATAATGGCCCACATTACGATAAACTGTTTACTGATTACATAAATTCTGTGAATAACATCATTCATCTTATCTGTGAAAATGTTGTAATAGCTTCATTACTAGGTATAGATGGTCAAGCAAATCTTGTCAGTAGAAAAAGGCGCGAAATTTAAATTTTCTATGAGACGATATCCCTTCGTGCCTACATTTCTCAAAGGGTCTAGCAGGCTAAGGAAGGAGAAGTGGCTCCTGTGACGAATATCGGATTTTTATAATGTCATTTGTTGGCTATCTTATAATATAATAACACCTTAACTTTCAGCCCCCTATCTTGAACCGTCACCGAGATAATGTCAAAAATGTCATTTTATCGACACATTTTTCAAAGTCGTTTTTCTCCTGAACTATATAAGGTAGAGCAATCAAACCAAATCATAGCTACAAAGAATGAGTAGGAGTATAACTCAGATTTTTTTAAATATTTAATTGCCTGAAAAAATAATGGTTAAAATTAAAATGCCAGAGATTTTTTTGACAGCTCTTTTCAACAAGTATTTGTAAAGGTACACCTATGAAAAAAATCACATAAACTACAAATAGTATTAGCTATTACCATGCGAAAAAACAATTCAATATAATTGGAGCAACATACTTAAAAAATTAAATGACACCGAAAGCGTTTAGCTATCAAAGGCGTCTTTCATTCTGAAAGAGATTTTCTGTTTAAATGAGGTTTAATTTCGTTGCCTAGCAACAGAGAACAGGTTTATTTTGAACTTGACGCATGGCTGTCAAAAAAGGTTACTCAACTCATTTGATAGTTAAACGCAAGACCCCAACGTTTTCTGTTCACTTTGACGGCGCAGCAACTAGTATCACTTCTCTCTACTCGCTCTTTTAAAAATGCCATTTGTCAAAAAAGGACAACCATACTGTTGGCATAGATGAACTTCAAATCAAAGTGTTACCTTATCGACATGGCTACAGCAAGGTGGTGTTAAATTGTTAATCGTACACTAAACAAGTGGTAACAGTGACAGCTCGCTGAGCCGGAATCTCTATATATTATAAATCTATGGTTAAACGCTTTCGTTGTCATTTTTTTTTTAAGTATGTTGCACCAATTATATTGAATTGATTTTTCGCATGGTAGTAGCTAATACTATTTGCAGTTTATGTGATTTTTTCCATAGGTGTACCTTTACAATTACTTGTTGAAAAGAGGTGTCAAAAAAAACTGAGATTTTAATCATTATTTTTTCAGGGAATAAAATATTTAAAAAAATCTGAGTTATACTCCTACTCATTCTTTGTAGCTATGATTTCGTTAGATTGCTCTACCTTATATAGTTCAGGAGAAAAACGACTTTGAAAAATGTGTCCATGACATTATCTTGGTGACGGTTCAAGATAGGGGGCTGAAAGTTAAGGTGTTTCTATATTATAAGATAGCCAACAAATGACATTATAAAAATCCGATATTCGTCACAGGGGCCACTTCTCCTTCCTTAGCCTGCTAGACCCTTTGCCGCCTTTTCTACTGACAAGATTTGCTTGACCATCTATATATCAAAATCGATTTGGTAATGCATTCAAATTTCGAAAATCTCTGAAAAAAAAAAGCAATTTGATTTGACCTAGGGATTGCAATCCGGTCCGGCGGATCCGGTAATCCGGCCGGATCCGGCACTTTTTAGGAGCTACCGGATCCGGTCAAAATCACCGGATCCGGGAAAATAGAAATAAAGACCGCGCATAGCACCCACTGTGCGTTTTAGGTGAGATAAAGGCGACGGATGGAAGAAAGAAGTTAAATAGAATAAAGAATGAATGAAAAAGTCATGATTTAGTATAAGTAATAAGAAAATACTGAAGATGATACGATGATTGAGAACAGAAGAGGATTTCCTCTTCTTTCATGTTGGTGGCACGAATCCGTTCGATACGACGATTACTTAAATACTTAGAAGTAAAAATTAAAGGATGGAGATGTCATGGAAGGCATTTGTCACGACCGGTCTGGCCTAGTGGGTAGTGACCATTCAGTCCCTGCCTCTTGCCTATGAAGCCGATGGTCCTGGGTTTGAATCCCGGTAAGGGCATTTATTTGTGTGATGAACACAGATATTTGTTCCTGAGTCATGGATGTTTTCTACGTATATAAGGATGTATTTATAAATATACTATACGTATATATATCGTGGCCTAGTAGTACTACTTAGCTTTGCTTGGTTTGGGGCTACGAGTAGGTCGATCTGTATAAGATTGTCCCCAAATATTTATTTATGAATTATTTATTTATTTGTGGTTTAGACTATAAAACTATTTTCACGGATAAAAAATGAAAGCAAGATAATATTGGAGCGCATTTCATACAATTTTGGTTAAAACTAAAAGTAAAATATCTTGTTACTAGAATGGTTGTCAGCGTTACAAATAATTCCATCAATGAACAGTTACGAAAACTTGTCCTTTCAAGGAGTTCCAATTACCATCCCATAATTATCCCATTAACAGGTTTTGGAATCTAATCAAAATTATAATTTTATTGTAAACGTCAATTTGAGCAGAATGTGAATGATTAAATATAATAAAATTAATAAATGACTTAGATTTCAAATTTAGATTGACATTGTGACACTTTTTAATATGTACTTAGTTTTATTTTATTGTTAAAAAGCTTCGAGCAACACGGAAGGGAGGCGGCATTCGCACTATTTCCCCTCTGCCGAGGTACAAGATTAGCGCGTCAATCTAATCTAGCGCGGGTAATAAAACTAGTTGCACTTGGATTTTTCACTAGACCGAGTCCAGTCGCGCGCGTGAACACTGCTGCACAAAAATGCCTGTTTGCTCTGTTTTTTGTTATAAAAAGAGGTCGGGGACATCAAATTTACAAAAAGAAAGTGTTACATTTCACATGTAATATTTTTTTTTACATATCATACGTTTAATTACATTCAAACACAATTATTATATTTTAGTCTCATGTAATTGTTGGATTTATCGATTTTGCTCGCTCAGTACAAATTGCGGATCGGTCGAGCGACAAATCCGACTTCTCATCTCTCAGAATACAATAACATACTTCAACGAAAATGTGTTAGTGTGCGTGTTGTGACACTTGTCACTCGTCCGTACACAAAAAGAGATCGAGGTTTGCAAGATTTGTCTTTGACGTGTGTCATTTTCTATGTATTTGTGTCGTCATTACAGATTGGATTTCGTATGTAAGTGTGTGAGAAGTGCGACTGTGTGCACCTTTCCCCCCGCGAAAAATGGCAGAAAGATTTGTACGGTGAGATATCGCTTGGGCCCCTCCCTTCCGATGTGTCGGAAGCCGGTGTTGCTCGAAGTTAAAAAGTTATTTCATATTAACTTCAAATTGTTGTTTTAAGAATACATTTGTAAAAATACCCTTTGTTTCTCATATAACTTGAAAAATATGTCATTTAATTAACTTTAATATCCTTATACCTAACCGGATTCGGTCCGGCCGGATCTGGCCGGATTGTGGCCAAAATCCGGCCGGATCCGGCCGGATTGAAAATTAATCCGGTTTGCAATCCCTAATTTGACCCCTAGTCTAATATCAGTCGAGATGACGTTTTATTCGAAATCTTATGACAATTGCATACAATATTGACAAATCTCGCATGTTAGTTGGTATCGAACCATAGATATACAGGGTGGAACATTTCTAGAGACTGAGCTGAAAGGTTAGTGTTATCTAAGTGATCTACAATCGAGTTATTATAATAGTAAAGCAGGATTTAAAAGTAAAATAAAATTATTAAGGCGCGGTGTGTAGTAAAATACGCTTTTTTGTAACCATATTTACAGACTTTTACAAGGATTTCATGCATTATTTTCTAGTATGTATAACTTTAGTCCTTGAACTACGTTATTGCTTGTCAGAAACACAACGGCTCATTATTATCTCGATAGAATCTTAAGTTGAAAACATGCTTAAAGCTGTCTTTTGATCCATATTTTAGAAGTACTACGACGAAAATGGATATGAAACTTACCTCATTCGATAGCTTTTAAGTAAATCTTCGTTATTGCTGGTCCTTTTATCGATACGTTAATCTTTTCATTCATAATTTTATGAATTCAACTTTTGCCTACTAAATTACACCCTACGCGGCAATACCTTGCGCCCATTCCCCACGCCAGTACGCCCGTGGCCACTGCCAGCGTCGGACCTATGCTAGTTTAGTGGACGTTTCATAAAATGGGTAACCACTGTATAAATATGCAAATATGTTATACACACAATGTTTTTCAACATACTTACGAAGAAAAGCAAAACAATTCTTAATTACTGTGACATTTCAGACATTCGCCCGTCATATTGTCATTTTATAACAAGTTGGGAAGCAAAGGCACACACTCATCTAACCACCCATATAACCATTCCAGTCGCAGAATCACAAAGTGGTAACTAAATGTCAGATGTGTCGTAACAGAGTCCACACAATGTGTCTAGAATTGTTTCGAAACAAAGTGTCGTCGCCGTGTCTACACTTTTCCGTAACAAGGTGTCGACACATTTGTGTGCACTTTGCGTGCGGTTTGCGACTAAATCTGACAGCAAATTTGTGACAGCAAATGTCAATATAAAATACCTCTTGAAAACCAAGGTTTGTCAAACTACTATTAGTGTCTCGTGTGCTCGTAATTCTAGTAAGTCATCATGGGCAATGCAAATGATAATAATCGACCGAAACCATATAAACACCCAACACCCGTCAACCTTTTACAGAAAAGTTTTTAAAGAAATTCAATAAGCTACTTAGGTCAGGCAACGAATGCTCCAAAAGTTGTAGAGGGAAATGCTCGGAACACAATTTTTGACTCCGTAACTCGGTTTGACAAGTTAGGAGGTGAACATATCAAAAGTCCCCGGCCGTAGCCCTTGAGCGGGGGGGAGAGAGGGGGCTTTGAAGGTCCCATTTTCCCGTTTTTCGATTATATCTCGGAAACTATGCATCTCAGCGACATGGCCACTTATACAAAATGAAAGGTAATTTAATTTGTTACAAGTTTATTCCGTCAATTTTTTCGATATGTTGAATAGTTTTTGAGATATCCGCTCTTGAAAGTTTATTTAGGGCTCTCAATTTTATCTTGATATATCTATATCAGTGAAGGTGCTAGGCCGTGTTTGGTATCGTTTTCGTATAAATCTGGGGTGCTGAATCCATTTAAGATATCACATTGACACCATTCCACAAAATAAAAATAAATCTTTTTAGGGTTCCGTACCTCAAAAGGAAAAAACGGAACCCTTATAGGATCACTCGTGCGTCTGTATGTATGTCCGTCTGAATACACAAAATAGTTCTTTACCTATAGATGACAGGAAAACCTATTAGAAATGTGCAGTTAAGCGCGAGTCGGACTTAATGTACGGAACCCTTAATACGCGAGTCCGACTCGCACTTGGCCGGTTTTTTTGAAACTCTTCTTGACGCTTAACCGCTGAACCGATTTCGTTGAAATTTGGTATAGAAATAGTTTGCGTCCCGGAACAGGACATAGGATAGATCTTATAACCAAAATCATCTTTTGAAGGTGTGAAAAGTGGCGTGGAAATTTGTACGGGAAATCAATAACCGCTGAACCGATTTATATGAAATTTGGGATGGTCTACATCTTTGATTTAGTTAAAAATGATGAAAAAACATGACTTCAAACCTAAACTTAAACAGTATTAACTTCAAGAAGTCAATTCTGAATTCCCCCCTACACCTCATTTCACACCTTTAAAGGGTGATTTTTGAGATAACTTATTATATCCTGTCTCGGGACTCAAAATATATGTGTACCAAATTTAAATTAAAACTGTTCAGCAGTTTAAGCGTGAAGAGGAGTTTAAAAGAAAGTATTTTAATAAGTTTATATGTTTTTACTTCGGAATGGTGTCAATGTGATACCTTAACTAAATTTGGTACTGCGAATTTATACGAAAACGATACCAAAACATGGCCTCGTAGCTTTACTGTTGTAGAAGTGAAAATAAAATTGAGTGCCCTAAATTCTTATTACTTGGCCAAACTTGTGTAGAAGGAAAAGGTAAAATAAAAGTCTTCGGCAGGAATATATAAGACACAAATATATTTTTTTTTTGCGTTACTATTTCATTCATCAAATATAAACATACCTTGATTATACTATTCTAGTGAGTCCTCATAGATAAACAAAAACATTTACTTAAAAAATTACAAGGTCGAAATGTCACGGAACTTTTTTTTTTCCTTTATTAAGGGGCTTTTTCGATTGAACGAATATGTCACCCCATAAAAAACAGACTTAATTAACAAAGTTAAAAGAAAGTAAATAGCTACATCTAGTTTAATTACATCACACATTTCTGTCCCTCAGACCGCACTTAACAATATTTAGTACCTTTTCAACAACCTCAGACATGGGGTTCGAAAGGTAGGTATTACATAACCCAATGGAACTGTCATTGTCATGAAATATCTGTCTTCTAAGTCGCTCATTTCGGACACACTCCATTAAAATATGATACACATCCTCGACGCGATTACATAAGGTGCATAATTCCGAATTCACTTTACGCATGAGGTAGGCGAACTTATTCAATGGAATGTGTCCAGAGCGCAATCTCAATAATAAAACTAGATCCTGCCTACACAACACACTATTATCAATCCAAGGAGAATTAAAGGGTTGTGGCTATATTGTCTTATACCAAATACCTTTGTCCCTAGATCTCTCGTCGAAATATTCCTTCCACAATTCGCGACACTTTAATTTGACTAAATGTAAACAGTCATTAGGGGTCATCCATTAATTACGTCACACGTTTAGGGGGAGGGAGGGGGTCAAGAAAATGTGACATGTTGTGACATGGGGGAGGGGGGAGTCACAAACATTGTGATGTCACTTTAACTTCATCAGTAACCGAAAATTAATTTATATTTTTTTATTCGCTGTACAGTTAAATAATGAGATTTTGGATGTAACTTTCGTTGTGTTATAAAACTTATAAAATTACTAATATTTATATATCAAAAATATTTTTTTATTAAAAAAATAATGCCGAGTTAATATTGTCGATTTCGTTGAAAACAAAATTGCCTAAAATGTGACGTCACACCAGGGGGGGAGGGGTTTGCAAAATGTGACCAAGTGTGACAAGGAGGGGGAGGGGTAAAAAAAACCTAGAAATTCGTGTGACGTAATTAATGGATGATCCCTTATTGCCCCCATATAATGTTTCAAGTGAAATTCAATGCCATCGCTGCATGCCTGTTTTGCTAATGCATCAGCTGTCTCATTGCCACTTATACCTACATGCGATGGAATCCATTGCAATATTATAACTTTTGCCATAGATTTAGTAATATGTGAAAAATATAAACTTTTATGACAAAAAAAATCTGGACACAATTTAAGAATCACCCAATTGCGTCGAGGAATCATCTGTATTTTTGCATGTTTCATTACCTCCTCGCTTCTTTTTTGTCCTTTGTATTCTGTAGCAATTTGTTAGATCTGAAAATAAAGATAACTTGCGTCGTCACGGATGTCGATTTATAGGTTTTAGGGAGTGCAGAATTCGAAAACGATGATCATTTTATAATCCAAGATGGCGGCTACGTATTTTGTCATAAAAGTGGAATCCAAAATAGTCATCATTTTCGAAATCTGCGCCCCCCAAAACCTATAAAACGACACCCATGACGACTTTTATGACAGTGCATGGCCGCCATTTTGGATTCCAAAATGGTCATCATTTTCGAAAGCGGGGCCCCCTAAAACCTATAAAACGACATACATGACGACTTTTATGACATAGTGCATGGCCGCCATCTTGGAATCCAAAATGGTCATCATTTTCGAAATCTGCGCCCCCTAAAACCTATAAAACGACACCCATGACGACTTTTATGACATAGTGCATGGCCGCCATTTTGGAATACAAAATGGTTATCATTTTCTAAATCTGCGCCCCCCAAAACCTATAAAACGACACCCATGACGACTTTTATGACATAGTGCATGGCCGCCATTTTGGATTTCAAAATGGTCATCATTTTCTAAATCGGGGCCCCCTAAAACCTATAAAACGACATCCATGACGACTTTTATGACATAGTGCATGGCCGCCATCTTGGAATCCAAAATGGTTATCATTTTCGAAATCTGCGCCCCCTAAAACCTATAAAACGACACCCATGACGACTTTTATGGCATAGTGCATGGCCGCCATTTTGGATTCCAAAATGGTCATCTTTTTCAAAATTGGGGCCCCCTAAAACGTATAAAACGACATCCATGACGACTTTTATGACACAGTGCATGGCCGCCATTTCGGATTCCAAAATGGTCATTATTTTCGAAATCGGCACTCCCTAAAACCTATATATCGACACCCATCTCGACTTTTATGACAAAGTGTTTTGCTACCATCTGCATGCAAGACATTTCTATTATTTTTACGTACAAAAATGGCCCCCTGTCAACTTTCAATCGAGATTTAATCGATAATTTATTCGATTAATATTCAGATTAATTCAATTTCAATCTATGTTAGGTCGACTAAACTAATCGCGATTAAAATTTGAGAATTAACTTTTTTTATTCCATTAATTAGTCGAATAAACAGTTAATCGATTAATGCCCATCTCTGACCACGGCATTTTTACACTTTGAGAATATCTGAAAACAAATCAACACAAGGAGCCATTTTGCAAATCCAGTAACATACCAGTAACTTTGTTATTACTTTTGACAGCGCGTGTCATGTGTCAACACAGAGTCGACACAAAGTCGAAACATTTGTGACTGCAATATTTCTCAGCCTTGAACCATATTTATACATCATAATTAACAAGTTTCGTAGTATGTAAAGCGTTATTTCTGTTATTTAAGTATAGTATACGCATCGAAGTACTAAAAATGCTTCAAATAATATAGTTATGAACACAGGCACTGAGAAGTAAACAATTTCATTTCCGGCTAAACTAAAACAATGGGGTGGCGCGTTGATTATATTACACTTAGTTTATCAAATCACTCGAGCAGTTTAATTCCCCATAATAATTTAAGTCATATTGTAATATAAATGCAAACAATATATAATTACGTCTTGTAATCCGTTTAAGAGATGGCGTATTAATGTCACTTATTTTTATTTAAGTATTTTTCCATCTGACAGTTTCCATTTGACAGGAACAAAATGAACGAATGAACGAATGATTTTGACATAAAGTAGTCGCAAACCCGAAACAATGTGTGCACACGGCGACCACACTTTATGTCACTTTGTGTCATGTGTCGACCCTTCCCCATTTCTGGTAACTGTGTCGACACGGCGACGACTCTGCGACTGGAATTGTGACCGAAACAGATGGTGTCGACACAAGATGTGTCAACACCGCGTCGTAACGGCGACTGGAAATGGTTGTATGGGCAATCCGGAATTCAGTCACGAATGTCACGATTGATAAATTGTGTAAACATATTTTATTAAAGGCTATTAAATTAATCAAATTGAATCATTTTTAAACATATGTGTACGGGATTCAAATACCTATGTGGGAGTGTTTAGTGTTATGGTGGTAACCATTTCACCGCTTTTAGTTTCCGAGTTACCTACATGCGTTTTAAGGGAACTGGTCGAAAAATGCCTAAAATGGTTTTGTGTTTAATATTAGGTAAGGTAGAAGTACTAGTGCTCGACGCTGCACTAGTATTCGACATGGGTATAATGTGTAGCTTTAAAATAGAGCTCGACGGCTAATCTTATTGTCTATTGTTAAGTAAAACCGCTCGTGCCACGTGCCACAACCAGTGCCTACATAAAAAATACGTACTTCGGTTACTGAGTGCCGGCGAGTCGAACGCTACAGAACCTGTCTAAAATGTGTCATCGAGATGCGTAACAAAGGCGCGTTATCAGAGAGCGCACCTACACTGGTTTTTTGAACGTTGGCCTAGCCTGCGCTCAGGTGCCAAATAAAATAATTAAGACCCTTTTTTTGCAGGTAAGTAGCACGTGCGGTTTTACTTAACAATAGACAATAGGATTAGCCGTTGAGCTCTATTTGAAAGCTACACACTACGAGTATACTTTATGTCAAAGTAATATAGGTTAAATTTGAACGGCGACGATCTTTCTGTATTCAAATTTAATTCTTGTCACTTTGACATAAAGTGCCCGTGTCGAATACTATTGCAGCGTTGAGCACTAGTACTTCTACCTTATTTCCGCCAAGTCCGTACCGTGTGATATGGAAATTTATTCCAAAAAATGCTGTTTTTATATACCACACTGGTGGCAAGCAAGTATACGACCCACATTCACCATAGCCTATGGACGCCTGCAGCTACGGGGATGTTACACATCATGCCAAATGTTGATTGATTTATATCAAATAAAAGTCCTAATATATAAAATAAGCTTTCATAAGTAATAGTTACTGATTTTTAAAAAGCGCTTTTCAATTAAAAGACATATCAAGATCGCTTACCTTTTTTCAAGTACTTTCTAATACAAAAAAACGAACTACAGTATTCTTCCTTATTTTCAATACCTACTTGCCCGAAATTGACTTCTAGAATTAGACCAAGTCTGCGACGATTTTGATTGCACATGCAGTGCAAGTGTTAATCATAATTTCATACAGGTTTGTCGTTCAAAATAACACTTGCACTGCGTGTGCAATCAAAATCGTTGCAGAATTTTCTTGGTCTAACTCTATTATATTTTTAAGGTAAGTAAGTACTAATTTCTGTCGCATAATAATTGGGTATAATTTGATTAGGTTCTTAGTTTGTCGGGGTATACTCTGATATTGTATATGATTTTCATTCAAATACGAATTTGCTAATAAACCTTATTCGATATTAATTGCCGGAAAAAATCCCGGAACTGACAAATCAGAATATTCAGAATACCGATGGCGCCAGAATAAGGATGTAGACGTGCTGTGCGGGAATGGCGCGGCGGGGCGCGCGGGGCGCCCGCCCGCCAGTTCTACCACTCGTCTGCTTCACCCCCTCGGAAACGTAAAACTCAAGTATAAGAGCGCCTTAAAATGAAATATTTTTATATCAGTGACAACCCTACAAAGTTATTTACACTTTAAATTGACACATGTCATGTCATTCAATAAGATCTACCTGCTAGGGTTGAAACATACAGATTCTTGCACTAATGTTTAACAAACTGTATCTCAGAAACGGTTAGAAATATTGACGTGATTAATGAGTGAAAAATAAAGTACGTGGCCTGAACAATTTCCAGTTTGCGTAAAAGTCCTTCGTTCTGTTCCACCCGATATAATATATAAAGATTACGTCCAAGCGAGCTGTCACTGGGACCACTTTTGTTTACTGTACGATTAACAATGTGGAAACACCTTGCTGTAGCCATGTCGATAAAGTCATATCGATAAACTATCGACATTTCTTGCAATTTAAATTTTACTTCAAAGGTTTAACAATACCTAAAATGAACAAAATCGCTTTTATTATTTGTTGTGGTTATCAGATCACAATTTTATCGTCACGCCCGGCGGTACTAGAATCAATTTTCAGACGACTTAATTGGCAAAATCTCGGGATTAATGTGAATGGTGCATTGCTGACGCATTTAAGATTTGCTGACGACATAGTGATATTCGCTAAAACACCTGACGTCATCAATCGAATGATAAAAGATCTTACGTTAGAAAGTGGAAAAGTAGGGTTAAAGCTAAATCCCGAAAAGACTAAGATGATGACAAACGGAAACAAAATTACGATACAGTTAGACAACACCGAAATCAAGTACACCGATGAATACATATATCTGGGGCAGCTCATAACACAAGAAGAACCTATGCGAAAAGAAGTAGAGCGAAGAGTGACGAACGCCTGGAAAAGATACGATGTCGATTTCGCATATCAGCGAACTAGACTCCACACTCGCGTTCGCGGCTTCGCCCGCGATTCACGCGCATAGTCTGGAGGGGGCTTTAGGTCTTAGATTAGGGTTCTATAATATGAATATAAAAGTAAAATATAATAACACTTATAAAACAATAATAAATACATATAAACATTATAAAAAATCTTTGTGTGTTGTTTTCTTTATTTATCTTAGGTCTTAGATTAGGGTTATATAATATGAATATAAAAGTAAAATATAATAGAGTCTGTGCGGAAAGAGAAGAGTCGTGGGATTTGAGGGCGCGCCAGTGCTATTTTATTTATGGTTTTTGCTATGCTGACAACACTGGTCACGTGATTATAGTACGACACTAAAGGTCATGATACTTGAATCCTTTTTGTTCCGGTTTTTTACCACGGCTTACTAAATGGACCCTGGTGGTGGTGTCGGCTCGTCAACTCAATCCTCTGATTTAGCGCAGGCACTAGTTTTCTTTTTAAAACACACTCTTGTTTTTATGTCTCAGATACTAAAAAGTGACAGTGCGATTGACAAAAACTGCTAAAACTAGTTAAGAATCTGCCCAATACAACTGTAATTTTAGTACCAAACAAGATAGAGTCTCATTTATGTACTGCCTAATCTGTGCAGTCTAACAGTTATTTTAATACAAAACCGGGTAAATCGGGTAGAAATTTGGCAATAGAACTGTAATTTTACTATCTGGGATATATTTCACCCATTGTAAACTTGACACAATATTAATAATAAATATGAATATGAATAAAAATAGTGCATAAGTAGGTAGGCCTTATTGAAATATGACCGGTTCTCTCATCTCACGATGTTTTACTTCGCCGAAAAGTCACTGCTAAATATGAAATATAATTTCACAACTAACAGAACCTAGTAAACGAACTTACAAATAAAGAAATATTTTATTAGAAAAATCTTTTATTCTTTGTAATCGAAGTCCGAATTAAAATTTTGAATGTCACTTATGTTTGAGCTGGTTTCAGAACAACCACGCCACGGACACTCATAGAACTATCTTCATCTGAACTGGATGTGCTTGAATCCGGCACGTAAATTACGAATTCTTGCATATCACCTAGGTACTTAGCGGTCTTTTATTCGAGATACCGTAGGAACTTATACACAATCCTGAAAAAAAAATTACATAATATGCTTAAAATAGCAACTATCAAGCCTATTTGTCAGTTATTTTAAAGATCATGAATGACCTGCATATTTATGAAAATTAATATATTTTGAATGAATATACTTACCGATTATGTACCGGAGACAAGTTACTTAGGTAAATAGGTAATTATTTATTATTAAATACAACATCAATACCCGTGAATAGCGGAAACACGTTCAGCGACTTTTTGTAAGTCGATAGTCGGCTTTTAGCCGTTTTCTTCCAGCTGACAAAACCGAACAATGCTAAATATAATTTTCCTTGTGGTTTTATGTACGGTTTTATCGTGTTTTGAAAATATTTTATACATAAAACTTGCGGTTTTTATTAATAAAAATATACAATGACAGCAGTTTGTTTACTTTTTACAAGACAGGTGTCACAAGGTTTGATTGCCAGATAAAATTTAAAATGTTAGTCCCCTTTTCTGCCACGACTCTTCTCTTTCCGCACAGACTCTAACACTTATAAAACAATAAAAAATACATATAAACCTTATAAAAAACCTAACCTAGAGTGCCGCCGGCAGCAGGGCAAGGCCCAAGCTTCTTCTTCTTCTTCTGCATCTGGCCCTTGATCCAACCACCTAGCGAGAGTCTCTCAAGATGTTGGTCGAGACTCTTCGCTATTAAACCGTTCGCTAATTGTTTTGTTTATTATTACTATATTGCCAGAAAAATATTAATTACAACTGTAATCGGGATATACCTAGCATAATTAACTACCGTTTCATAAATTTTTAAGCTTCGTAACAGTAAACTAAGGCTTGTTCACGAAATAAAGTAGCCATAGGAAAATGTAAATAAATCTTTTACTTCTTACGCTACTGAGAACAAAAACAAATAATTATATTTGTAAACATTTAGAAAACAAAATACAATGCATTTATTGTAGGAACCCTAAGATTTGACGAATTGTTTTATTTTCTTTCGAACGCCTGCCATTAGTGTTCTTATTGAAGTGTTAGTGAACTGACGAGCGGCCGCGTTCCATATTTTTTTGAAATCAGCTTCACTGTCGGCTACTGCACCTTTCTTGAGAAGGTATCGCTTGATGTTGGCCCAATACCTTTCAATCGGGCGAAGTTCTGGGCAATTAGGCGGGTTCATGTTTTTTGCAATATAAATAACATTATCATTATCAAGCAAATTTAAAGTGGCGTGAGCGTAATGAGCTGAAGCTAAATTAGGCCAAAATATTGGTGGACGTGCATGTTTCCTATATAAGGGCAAAATTCGCTTCTTAATGCACTCCTGTCGGTAGACATTTCCGTTGATTGTGCCGGTAGTGAAAAAGCTCGAACTTTTAAGCCCGCATGAGCAAATAGCTTGCCATACTAAGATTTTAGGGGCGAATTTTTCAAAAGCCATGGACTTATGCTCTTCCGAAACATCCTCGCCAGCAGCACATGTATAAAACTGAGGCCCCGGTAAGGTTCTCATATCTTTTTTTACATAGGTTTCGTCATCCTTTAAAATGCATCGGTCGCGATTTTGAAATAAAAATTTGTTCAAAGTTTTAGCTCGAGATTTCGCTCTTTCGAGCTGGGCAGGGTTCCTTTTTGGGATTTTTTGTTTTTTTCGGGTCTGTAAATTATTTCTTTTTTTGGCATTAACACGTTTCCAACTGAAGTCTTCAGCTTTTTGGCTGCATCTCGGGTAGAGGCCGATGGATTTTGGCAAAACAAGTCCACTATTGCCGCGTCTAATATTGGGTTCACGCAGCCTTTTTTGCGGCCGCGACCTGGCAGATCACCTAGCATATTAAACTGCCCAATCTTTTTTTAAAACTTTTCGCACACCGTCTTTGGATATTTTATATCGTTTTGCGAGTTGCCGCATCGTAATACCCTTTTCTGTACAATATGCGACTATAATTAGTTTACGAATATTTTCATTTATTCTCGGCATTATGATTGTATTTACTCAATGACAACTAATATATATTTTTCTTAAACCTGATCATACTTATTTTGGAATGTCAGGTAGTACCATTGCAAAAAGTTTCTATATACCTAAGAAGACTCAACTTTAGGTGGCTACTTTTTTCCGTGAACAAGCCTAATGCTGAAAACAGTTAACATTTGTACCGTGGTTGGTAACGAATACACCCCTACTTTAGAATAAAAAAGTCTGAGTACGTCACGTACGACCCCCTACTAAACAAGATTCACTAAATTATCAAAAATGTCATGGTCGTAAAGGACATTCATAGTGTTTTTGACCAATTTAAAAGGACATTAACTTCTTTCATATTAAATTTATAGATATGATCGCTAATTTAGGTTAAAAAGACTAACATTTTGAGTACTTTTCTCATACACATCAAAAATATAGCTCGATAAACAACAAAAATATATCAACATTAAACAAAAAAATCGCAGTTTTCTCGCGCCTCCTGAAAAATAGCATTTTGTCCTTTACGCCAATTGAACCCAAAGGTATCGATCGATATGTACAATTTTGAGACAACGACTTGGAAATTTGCTTTGGCCAACTGTCAGTGTCAAAAGCAACTGCCTGATTCGGAAAGGACAATACGACCAACTACAGTGTTGCCACTCTCAATATTATTATTAGGTTCCGATTATGGTAAGTTATTTAATTAGCGTTTTATTTTTGCGTAAAACGCTGTCATTTAGTGATTTAGGCCGGCCGGTACCGCTCCCGCTCCCCACTTGTACACCCCGCTCCCTACACACTGCTCCCGATATGTTTAGTTTTTAATACGCTCGTTCTTTTTTTGGATATTTTTATAGTTGAATGGAAAGAAAACTGTGAACTTAATTCAATAAATAAAATGGATAGAGAAATTTTCCAAAGCGAGTAAAAAGGCAATTTCTGAAAATAGTATGGTTACATGGTAATTTTTTTAGATTTTCATTTTGTAGGTATAAAACGGCAATAAAATGGCATTCCAATGAAAAAAATAGACTGAGCAATTTTCCGGTCCAAGACACGCCAAAAAAATATATTTTATTAATATTGGTATTTCTGCTGGGATTTTTTTTTTTGATATTTCATATATTGTTGCAATACGTTACATGAATATGTCCGGTGAAGAAAGTTTGAACGGAGCATTTTTCCGTAAAAAGATATTAATGATTTAAGACTTTAGGTATTTACTTAAATTATATTATTATTATTCTTTGGAAATTTATACAATACTTTTTATTTATTGATACTTTATCATACTGTAAAGTTTTTTCTGGCTGAGGAATTACTGCGGGGTCCACTACCTTTATTTACTACACTATATGTACTTACTAAATTATATTCAAATATTAGGAGCAAGGAAGCTGCTACATACGTAGATAACGACATATCAACATCCGTTTAGGGCGTGACATTCAGGGCAGGGTTTATATTCACAACACTGACACGGTCGATGGACCGTGTCAGTGTTGTGAATATAAACCCTCGGCGCGGCGAAACCAGAACAATTGTTATCTTATACTATGCACGACTACTGATTAAAAGGCCAAATTATACTAGGGACGAGCTCAACATCGAAATAAAATGCTTATTGGCTGAACTGGCAGGAAGAAGGTACAAAGGGCGGGAAGGGTGACGCAACCGGCAATCTGCGGCCTGCAGGGACACCAATCTTGCACAATGTTACTTTTATCTTTTATGGTTCAATATCAGCAAAAAGCGGCTAAGTGCGAGTCGGACTCGCCCATGAAGGGTTTCGTAGCAGGAAGTAACATAATAAAATTGCGGTTTACGATTTACGATGTATTAATAAATATTACGTACTAGATCTCGTTCAAACCAATTTTAGGTGGAAGTTTGGTAATGTACATCATATATTTTTTTTTAGTTTTATCATTCTCTTATTTTAGAAGTTACAGGGGGGGAAACACATTTTACCACTTTGGAAGTGTCTCTCGCGCAAACTATTCAGTTTAGAAAAAAAATGATATTAGTAACCTCAATATCATTTTTGAAGACCTATCCATAGATACCCCAAACACGTTAGGGTTTGATGAAAAAAAAATTTGTGAGTTTCAGTTCTAAGTATGGGGAACCCCTAAAATTTATTGTTTTTTTTCTATTTTTGTGTGAAAATCTTAATGCGGTTCACAGAATACATCTACTTACCAAGTTTCAACAGTATAGTTCTTATACTTTCGGAAAAAAGTGACTGTGACATACGGACGTTCAGACAGACAGACATGACGAATCCATAAGGGTTCCGTTTGCCATTTGGCTACGGAACCCTAAAAACGTGGTTTATCCATAGTGCGATTTGTAAGAAAAAGATTTAAAAAGTGACTATTTTGAATCCTACGCTCTTAATTTATAAACAATGAAAAAGGTAGTAAAGTAAATGATGAAATATGGGCGAATCCGGCCTTTTTTACTTTAGTCTAATCCCAAAAATTTAAATATATTTCCTGACGGAGCCTGACCTTCGGTGCGCTCGGTGGCGACGAACATGTCCTTGGCTTTGATCATGGCGTAGGTGTCGTCGCAGTCCTCAGTGGTGTAGGGGATGTCGTCGTGCGCCACGAAGTCGATCTTGTGCATCTCCAGGAACGCCTCGTCGTATTCCCACGGCGCGTCCCGCACCACCTGACACATGTACACATAATAAGCTACGATTTTACAAGCTTATACATTATTACATGTCCTGGAGACCCTGGAGTATGTAGTTACATCAAATCCGTTACTTAGTCGGTAGTGACACTGCCTACGAGGCTGGAGGTTCCGGGTTGGAACGCCGGTAAGGGCATTTATATTGTCTGTAATAGGGATGATGACACATGTTGAATTTTGTTACAAAATCTAGTTAAATAGAAAATAAACTTTTTATCAAAATAACACCTATTATTATTCGTTCCGTCAAGATATTAGGTCATTACCTATGAAATTGGCGTTTTGTTCGGAGAATTTCAACGAAACACGAATTTCCATACAATTAATTTTGCGGATATTTTTTTGATGGCTAATTCAAACCAAACAAAATTTTTCCAGTAATTTTTGACACCTTTAAGGTATGTTTTCAATATCTCCATTTCTTGAAAATTGGTACCATTAGAAAAATATAAGTAATTTTAATACTCGAACCGACAGCACATGAAAAGACCTATTTTCAAGGCTTAATTCTGAACACTTAACAATAAAAAATAACAATTAATTGCTGTCAAGCAGTTTGGCGAAATCATATTGTAGTTTTATTGTAATTGTGTATGTACTTTTGTAAAAAAAAAAAACTAGGATCAGACTTATATCTATGAACAAAAACGCCAATTTCATAGGTAAGGACCTAATATAACAACTAAGTTAAAATTAAACTTGTGATTTATCATATCACAAAGGTCAGCCCGCCGGTGCAGTAAATAATATCAACTACCTACTTATTCTGTTTATTGGCCGTTAGCGGCAGTATTCGAGGAAATTGCTACTGGTAGCAATTGATATGAGAAGATTATTTACAATGGCAAAGCACATTTAAAGCGTTCCTAGCTAATAGGTACCTACAGTAACAAGTGTTTGGTGTTTGACCTATTAGTCCTCCTCGGTATGATTTGTATCATTGCACACGATTTATTAAACAAGTAATACAAATAATAGCTGTGACCCGACAATGGTTTTTTTTTATAAAACCTATTGTATATATTTTTGTGATCTTCATTAAGCGGAAAGGGGACAGTAATGACACTAATAACACAATAAGCAATAAGTATCGGGAATATTTCTGAGAAGGTTTAAAGGTAAGCATAACAATGCAGCAGGATCAAGTCGTATCAAATGCTTCGTTTCATCGATTATTGCCAGAGATGTTATTCGAATACTTATTAATCATGCAAGGGCCTTAAATGGCGTGGCATCCTCCGGAAGCACCCGACGATAAAAGGAACATCTATGTGTGTCAAATCGAATAGGATACACATTCATGTAGAATATTTCACATAACTAGAGACCTTGAAGGACTCAATCATATGGCGTGTTCAGTTAAGCACGTGCTACTTGGCTGGCAACTAGGCTTCCGTCCAAGATGACCTTGCTAGCGTCTAGATGGTGCTTTGCCATTAAATTGCGCCTCGATCAAAGTCGGGGTAAAATTGGACCGTCGGAAACTTGGTAGATCACTTTAAAATCTTTAAACTATTAAATAAATGGAAACTAAAGGAGAACCTTTTTATTCAAGGCTCGAGATTGAAAAACAGAGAGGGGGGTTACCTCATCGACGTAGCGGCAGTGGCGGACGGCCTCGTAGCGCTCGTCCTCCGTCATTACCGTGCGGCCCTTGCGACTGTGCGTCAGCTGGTCGTTGCACACTGCAAGTTAGACAAGCATTGCATTACAGTGAGCTCATCTACATACACACCGAGATTCCATCAGCGATCAGTGATGCGCTAAGCGACTACAAATTACAATCTGATGTTAAGAAGGCAAGTGTCTTCAGAGGCAAATTGAGCTAAGATATCATAATACCCGCATTGTTACATAACAGCTCAAATGAAAACGGTCACTTAGTTACAAAATCAGCTTTGATCGAATACTTGCTCTGCGTTGGGCTAACTCGCACATCTCGGGTGAAAAAACAGTTACACACATTCTAATTATAGTAATTATAATTGACCTTCGCAGCAGAGTGGCAGAGCGGCAGAGCGTAGGTATCATTAGATCTTCATGAAATCAAGGTAAGCTTAAGTTATTATACGTATCTACTCGTGATCGCCAGCTGATAAGGGGTAGTAAAGATAATTGCGTAAATTGTACACATTACAAGAATGTTATCTTCACACTTGCTTTTATCTTAGGTACGATTAAATCATGCGACATATTCGGTCCAATGAGTTGTTTCCTAATAATTCTAAATTAGTCACGCCTATTTTGTAAGCTGACAGGCATGATTAATACATACCTAATGGTTCGATACATGTTATCGCAATAATAATGTTATTATTAGTGATATTTGACCCTTAATTATGAATGCACATGATGAGGGAAAACACTCGCACAGCGTACATAAATATTGCAGTACACGTCATTAAATTCTATTACCTAAACGCTATTGGGAAGCACAGTTAATAAGATAGGTATCTGTTTTAAATAGAAGAGCGGGGGGAGGTCATGTTCGAATCACTAGCACATAAGAGGAGGCACATCGGTTTACACGGTGTGAGGTACAAAAGTGGTTATGTGTGGCAGCGTTTGTTTTTTTTCTAATTCAGGAGACGACCTAACTGCCTCTTTCATCGGCAGTATAAAAAACCATCGCAGTATAAATATCTCAGTTCTAAACTACGTCGTTTGCTGAACAAGAATAAAGTAAAATTCTCGATGTACAGTCAGCATCAAAAGTAACGTATGAAAAACGTGCCGAAAGTATCTGCCATGCCACCCTGCAATAATTTTCTACATATAAATACATAATATCCCCTTTTGTTAAGTCATTAAAGAATAGTAGATACTTTTTACGCTGACGGTACTTCATCTCATTTGTTTCAGTCTGAAGTCACTATAGCATTATTGCCATTTTTTATCAAATATTCTTCCACTACACACCCGCAGATGAAATATAAAGTTATAAACTATGTAGGTATGTATTATGCTTTATTGTGTGACAAATAATTAAATATTTCTAAGTACATACAACTGGCAACTGTTAACTTAGGCGGGTACCTAATACTAATATGAATATAATATCTATTCCTTTATAGAAGATAAGGGGTTAGGTAACTTCATGCTAGGTTTATACTTACAAGGAAGGGTACCCAACTGGTCAGCTCCGATTTGATTATTTTTTATATATGTTATAGAGTAGTCTAAAATGACGGACACGTATTTTTTTTAGATCCCCATACTAAACTTCCTAGGAGAAATTGGCCTCCAAAGTACTGAAAAGTGACAAAAAGCTCTGGGTAAACCAGTAATTAACTAGCAATTTGCTTGAACAAAACTCTCTACAGAAGTTAGAGCGTTTTGTCACTTCTCAGTACTTTGGAGGCTAATTTCTCACAGGAATTTGAGTATGGGCAACTAAAAAAAAATACGTGTCCGTTATTTTAGACCACTCTAGGCATAACATATATAAAAATTAATCAAATCGGAGCCGGCCAGTTGGGTACCCTTCCTTGTTAGCATGAAGTTCTTCCTTATGGAAGATGTTGAAACTGACCTCCGACGATGAGATAAACGTTGGGAAAGGCAGCTTTGGCCTGCTGTAGCTGGCGCGCGTGACCTTCGTGGAACATGTCGTAGATGCCATCCGAGTAGACGCGCACGCGGCGGGCCGCCGTGCCCGCCGCGGCAGCCGCGCGCGAAACGCGACCGTACGCGCAGCGCTCGCGCTCCGCCACCGCTATCGGGTCCGTGCTGAACGGCGCCGCGAATCTCAGCGACTGTAACAACCACACACATACTGTAACATTCCTGTCCTTTTGATGTCGTCATCACCACACGACTTGGTGAAGAAACTGTGCTGCCTTAACCTCGGTCTATGACTTTATATTCGATATTTCTCTGAGTGTAGATGACAATTTGATAAATATATGGTCTGTGGTGAAGATTTTCTAACAAATTACCAATAAATCATAGAATATGGTTCTGTAACTAACCAACATCATTCTTTATTTTAATTAATTTCCAATGCACAGAAGATCAGCTTACTACTTATCGTCTTACAATCGTCTAACTAAACGACTGAGTAACAGGAAGGGTCGCCGTCCGGGACCGGAATAGCTTACCCTAACCGGCATTATTAAATAATAAATAAATAAAAAAAAAATAAAAAAAACGTTAAAAGCCCTTTGCGTATATCCAGTCCACAGGCTGCAGGTGTACAGCGATGTACAGAACGCTCGAAATAATGTTATTTTTACTTGCGCTGTACACCGGCTGAACCTGCGAGCTATCATATTGGCCCTCGGGGCCAAGGCCCTCCGCTCCCTCTCGATATCAGCGTCATCACGGAAATCGTCGGTTACCAAGTGCCCATGGTATTTAAAAGAGGTAACCCTTTTCAGTTGCATGCCATTCAAACAAATGGGTGGGATGTGTGATGGGCACTTGCTTCCCGCTTTGAAGACCATATACTCGCTCTTGCTTACATTATATTTAAGGTTAGGTTAGTTAGACGCTAGGGCATATGATATGACTCACACCTTTCAATAAGTAATCTCAGACCACCGACCGACGGGCTCAACAGTACCATGTCATCGGCATAGCATTATTGACTACACGCAGATATGCATGCAAAATCAGCTCTGGGACTTTTGTTTGTCTCAGATAATGCTACTTTTCTCGCGTATGAATTGCTTGGCTGGTGAATTCCGATATCGTGAAGCTCATTCATGATCATGTTGTAGTGTAGTAAAAGAAGCAAGTTGTTGTATGGAGACCCATGCATTAATTTCTCAGTCGATGAAATTTAGCTAGGTTATTGTATAGCATGAGCCGAGACTAACATATAAATATCCAAAAAAAAAACACTCCTAAGTTAGGTAAAAACACAAATCTGATTATATATTGAACCGAGTAATTGCTCAGTCCAAAATTATTTTACAAAATAAGTTATTTGTATCAGTATGTGATGCTAGAAAAAAATCTAAAAGTTTTGTCAAACATGAGAATATTTTTTTATGATAATTCCTTTTATTGCCGCTCATTTTCATCGGAAAATTGCTCTGTCATTTTTTTCTTCTTATATGATCATAGAATATAATTTGGCGCAGTGGGTAAGAAAATCCAAAAAAAATGCGTAGCCAAATGTATGTATTATAGAACTATTAAAAACTGAGTGGAAAATTTTTAGATTTTCATTTTGTAGGTATAAAACGGCAATAAAATGGCATTCCAGTGAAAAAATTAGACTGAGCAATTTTCCGGTCCAAGACACGCCAAATAATTATATTTTATTAATACTGGGATTTCTGCAAGGTTATTTTTTTGATATTTCATATATTGTTGCAATACGTTACATGAATATGTCCGGTGAAGAAAGTTTGAACGGAGCATTTTTCCGTAAAAAGTTATTAACGATTTAAGACTTTAGGTATTTACTTTAATTCTATTATTATTATTCTTTGGAAATTTATACAATACTTTTTATTTATTGATACTTTATCATACTGTAAAGATTTTTCTGGCTGAGGAATTACTGCGGGGTCCACTACCTTTATTTACTACACTATTGCTCATTGATGAACAAACGTCATACCGATCAGCAAAATACATATGTACCTATGTGCAGTCAGCAATACTATTTGTTTAGCACCTTTGCAAATAAATGTATATGCAGGGGCACCTTTTCTCTGCAGCTGACTGTACTTGGAAGTCGTAAAAGGATTTTTCTTCATAACGTTGCCGAATAAATATAAAAAAATTAATCAGTCACTGAGAACCACATAACCTTGTGTTAACGGAGACGGTCTATTGTACATATGTATAATTATGGATCTCTGTATCCAGTGATCCATATACTTACCTTAGTTTAAACCTATTGTTGTAATGTGCCTTATGTTATGAGTTATGACGCGGTAATACGTCACATCGCGCCACTTCGTTATCGCACACGGCGGCGTTAATCGCCCAGCTGAACCTTGACACATCGCCTGACAATCCGACTCATTGTAACGTTACACGTTTTTCGCTTCGCCGGGTGACTGGTGTTTGCATGCTTATCGTTATAAAAAAAAATAGCTTCTAAGAACAGTAACTGTTAATTAATTATAACATAAAAGATGATGCAAGCAACATAAGATAGTTTGAAAAAGCAAAACTAATCATCTACAGCGACGTCAGCGACTGTTTACAGAGTTTAATCATTTGTACTCTATGTCAACCATGTCAAGCACCATTAGGCTAAGGGTCGGTTGCACCAAACCGCCTGTCACCGTGTTAAAGTGTTCGCTAAATTAATTTGTATGGAGATTTGGAGATACTGCTGTTTGACGTTAATCAGTCTGTTCAATGTGGTTGGTGCAACTAGGCCTAAGTCAAATAACTGTAACTAATGGATTGTCGAACTTAATCTTGGAGTTGAAATAGCCGAAGAAAAGCCAGTCTGATAGTTATAGAAGCCACTAACCGTGCCACGCTTGACTGTTATGTTACTTAACGACATCAAACATGTTTAACATATTTGTATTTGTATGTATAGTCTGTCCATTTTTCTAAGATCAAGTACGCCATGGTAAATATATGGCGAACTTGATCTTAGAAAACGGACAGGCTATACCTACATGAAGACAAAATTATTAGGATGTCTAAATATGCAGTCGCATAACTAATGTAAAATAGTACAGCACATACTTCGTATGTTTTGGTACTATACGATTACTAGCTACCCATAAACATGAGAAAAGAAATGACAGGTTGCAGAACTTTCCAAGCAGTCGTCGTTTATTGTGGACACACTTTCACTCACGAGTAGTAGACCAATTATTCATTGTTTGATGTTGTCTAATAGTCATCAGGTATCACAGCAAAAACTCATATTTGATTGATTTGTAAACCCAAACCAAATACAATAGGTAAGCATGAGGAAACTGAATACTATCGTATTCAGCATGACGAAAGTTATTATGATGGTAGACGTATCAATAATGTAGGTATAGTCTAGGTAGGTAATTAGGTATTCTCCGGCAGCGATCTAGGTATGCTATGGATGGACGTCAGTATCAACTGAGGACCGGGTCAATCCTAGGCATTAAAATGGTACCTTGTGTGGTGATGTGGATTTGTGGTATGAGTGACTCACGGGAAGGTCTGTGGGCGGCTGCGGGTGCTTGAGCAGGCCGTTGATGCGGGGCTCGGGGCCGGCGCCGCGCCGCGCGCTCAGCATCGTCGTGGTTGTGGTCGTCACCGACATCTCGTACACTCTCCTCTCCTCTGCTTCCGACCCAACTTAAGTCACCGACAACACTCTAACCCGTGTCAAACTACTGTCAACAATTTCATTGCTTTGTAAACTAATGGCGCCCGATTCGCCTAGCTAATTATAGCTCTGTATGAGTAGACTCGCACTTTCAAATCAAATTATGTTTAATTGTTTAATGTTTTTCACACACTCTAGTAGTCCAAACATTTATTAACTTTAGGGATTTATCCGCAAATTTTCACGTTAAACTACTGTAAGTTTCGCCGCCAGTCACTGAGAAAGTTAAAAGGATGGAATGTTAAAATTGAACCAAGAACCTGCAGGCGAGACTCGCGAATAGACCGCGTTTATTCCATTTGCTCGACTAACCCCTAGTTAAGTGGAGAGGCGTGGTGTCAGTGTATTGTATAAGCGCGGAATGACAAATATAATACTCGTTGATTGTATTGTAAGGTTAGCGCGAGCAAGAGGCAGGGGGGACACCAGGGGCGGGGCGCGGCGCGCGGGGCGGGCGAAGGTGGCGCGACGCCGACGTGGAGGCTCGCCAGACACGCGACGCGCCACGAGTCGCTCCAGGAACGGCTCCGTGCAGTGGCGGATTTGCCCTAAGGCCCAGTAGGCCCGGGCCTAATAAGACGTCAAATTGTGACAAAAAATTCGCTGATGATAACAAGAAATAACTTAAAATGTAGTCAATATGGGTGCTGCGAAAGGGGCGGCTATAGGGTCTGGGGCCTAGGGCGGCAAAGACTGCAAATCCGCCACGCTCCGTAGACACTCTATCTCTCTCTTGAGCAATGTACTCAATGGATGGTATGTCCCTTTCAAACCCAAATCTCCAATCTGTTAATTCAGCTGTTGTCTGTTCTTATCAAAATATACAGACATAGTTGGTTTTCAACAACATTATGACACATAAATGAATGATAGTCTAAGAATTACAATACGTATAATTTTTGAGAGTTTAGGTGTATATTTGGTTTACTGTGTTTTATTTAACATATGCTGATGAGTGTCACTGACCTGTGTCTGACTGGAGCTGCAGAAGCCGGTGTCGCTGCCATTCTGCACCTGCAGCTCACTTCTTTGCCCCTCGCCTGCGCCCGCACTGCGTGTGCTTATGGCTTCCGCCATTTTCAACTTTGGATTGGCTTCTCCTCGCACCCTCTTTCTCTACATTATACTATGAAGTACTGGAAGATGTCACTTATCACCTGAATTGAAATTTAACATGAAGTTATAAATAATAATCATGAGGAAACATGAGTGACTAAAAACACGTGAGTTAAACTGTAAAATTAGCTTGATGATGGGTTGAATAAATGATAAAAATCGGGAATGACATTTACCTGATAATTTCTTAAAACATTCTCTCTGCGTAATTGAAAATAATAGTAGAATTTCTATGATATATGTATAGAAGCTCAACACATTCCATGACTGCTTCTCTTTCCGAACAGACTCGTATTTGATTATTTGTGTTAGTAGTTTTTAAGAAAGTATCAGGTATTATATGTCATTCCCAATTTTTATCACTATTCACCCCGCCATCCCTATTCACCCCGGTTGACGGTATCTTATTTCATAATAAAGAAAATGTAAGTACAATCAACTTATGTGGTGAATTATATTATTGTTTTAGAAGAAATCCAACTTTTGCTTGGCATGATTGTTCCTTGATTTTTTGCCCTTCACCATCACAATGTTGTGATTTGCACTAATGCAAAAAACAGACCAAATGTGAGTCGGACTCGCATTCCAAACTTCCAAGGGTTCCATACATTACACAATTTTTAACATTGTATTTTTTATGTGAAATGTCTTTAAATAACCCATAGGGGTTGGATCAAGAACTAAGTAATTAAGGCCAACTCACACTTGACTGCACATTTCTAATAGGTTTTACTGTCATCTATAGGTAAAGAACAATAGTGTATTTCTTTCAAAATTTTAGACCCAGTACTTTGCGAGATAAAGGAGGGGATGGTCATTTTTGGTTATTTCTTAAACACATTCTAAACTATTAATTTAAAATTACAAAAAAGAAATATTTTAGATTGTCACAATGATATAGAAGTATGGGAAAATACACACCAAATAGTTTTTACAGGTACAACTAGCTCTAGCAAATCTTTTGGAATGACATGATTAATAAAGATTGCTTGCATATAGAAATATTTCTGAGCACTTACTAAAATAGTGCCAATTGGAGAATACTACCTAATGCAGCTAATATACTATTGTAACATATTTTACAGCAACCAATTATTTCAGAAGCATAATGCTTATTTGCTAATATTAAATGGTTACAAAATGTTACTGAAATAATATGAAAATAAAAACATCTCAATAAAGTAACATAATAATTTAAGCCAAGCAATAAGAAGGTAGGTATAGAGGGAAATGCTAGGAACACAATTTTTGACTCCATAACTTTGTTTGGACTAGTTAGGAGGTGAACATATCAAAAGTCCCCGGCCATAGCCTTTGAGCTGTGGGGGAGAGGAGGGTAAGAAGGTCCCATTTTTCGGATTTTCACTTATATCTTGGAAACTTTGCATCTTAGCGACATGACTACTTAGACAAACTGAAAGGTGATTAAATTTGCTACAAGTTTAATTTAGTCAAGTTTTTCAATATCTTGAATAGTTTTCGGCATATCCTATCTTGAAAGATTTTGATTATAAAAATTATCCTATGTCCTGTCCTGGGACTCAAAATATATATCTATTCCAAATTTCATCACAATTGGTTCAGCGGTTAAAGCGTCAAGATGAGTTTAATACTATCTATCTATTTCTAACCATCATTTTGTGTAAGTGGCCATGTCGCTAAGATTGCCTAAGATGCATAGTTTCCGAGATATAATCGAAAAACCGAAAAATGGTACCTTCAAAACCCCGTCTCTGTCCCAGCTCAAGAGCTACGACCGGGGACTTTTGATATGTTCACCTCCTAACTAATCCTCGCAAAGTTACGGAGTCAAAAATTGTGTTCCAGCATTTCCCTCTACAACTTTTTTTGAGCATTGTTGCCTGACCTAATATGAAAAAATGAAAAAATGTTTATTTGTTAACACAGAGGGTACAGGTGTAAAGGTTGAAGTCTTCTAGTAAGTATAAAATACTTGTGACAGAAGACTCCGATAATAATATATAGGTATGGTATATAATAATATATAGATATAATATGTAGGTATATGTTGTATTATAGTTTGAGTAAAAATACTGCAACAAGATGCCGAGTAAAAAAAAATCATCATGAAAAATGTCACGCACCATGGTCTAAATCTCGAAGATGTAATTTTCAATAATTTGTTTTAGTACTTACCCCTTACAAAACTTTGTTCACAGAGAACTAATGTGATCAATTCGGTCTTGCAAATTGCAAATCGGTTATGATAAGTCACAATCACGAATTTAATGTTGTAACCAATACTTTAAGGTACGTATGAGTGATGAAACGGTAAAACATCAACAATGTAGATAAAAAAAATGTTCGCTGTCAAAGGGGGCCTAGGCCCAGTGTTGCCAGGGCTCTGGAGTCCTAAGTTACAGTTCGTTTCCCTAAGGCCCCGTACGCACGGCAGCTTTTTCAACGCGCGTTAAAAAAGCGTTTGAATGACGCAAATGGATAACCATGTATGTATTCACATGAAGGCGGTTTTTAAGCGCGGCGCTTTTTTATCGAGCACTGTTCGATTTTCGGCGTTGAGCGTTGGCGTCAAATTGAATAGAGCATACGGATCTCCGTGTATCTGTTCTCACAAGCGTTAAAAAAGCGCCGGCGCTGCTGTCAGTTGGCTGTCAAGTGTCAATTTTTGGTGTCAATCGTCAAGATTATTATTAGTTTCACCTTAAAAATGTCAACTTATGCTTACAAATTCCTGAAATATTCAAGCTATATTCAAATAATACGTCGTAATAGCAAATAAACTATGGCTTTGCTGAGATGCGTACGTGACAGTACGACTCACAAGTGATTTTTAAGCGTTCGTATGAACACAAATATTGGAAACGGTAAAAAAGCGCCAACGTCGGGTTTTAACGCAACGCTTTTTAAGCTGTCGTGCGAATGGGGCCTAAAAGTCACGTTTTTGCTGCTTAAGTCACATTTTAATATTATTGTATTGTATGGGTAGGTATAGCTGGTCAAGCAAATCTTGTCAGTAGAAAAAGGCGTGAAATTCAAATTTTTCGCCAATCTGATCAAATTGCCCGATCGAATCAGGACGTGCGGACGCAAACTCCAATTTGGCTCGCCGAATTAAACCGCCGATTATGACCGATATTACCGATAAAATGGAGTGTGGACGCAAGAATTCCAATTTGTGACGCCAGTATTTTAGTTTTGAAGCAAATTTCCAATTTAGGGGGCTCTAATATCACCATAAATCTAAAATTGGTGATAAAATTCGAAATTGCCACCAATTTCATTTCTGATCAAATCGGTCGATTTGATCACTTCTGTCCATACACTCCTGTAAGTTCCTTTTATTATTTCTTGTTTTTTTTTCTCCCTGAAAATAATCAATTCTTCCAGCAAAATTTGCATTTTATTACTTTGCCTCACATGTGGATAAAATGCAGCTTTCTTATCAGTTTTCGAACAATCACGAGAGCCTTTAAACAGTATCCAGACGGGATGACCAAATGGACTGATTTGATCAGAAATGAAATTGGCGTCAATCTCCAATTTAAGGCGTATCCAGATTAGTCAATTTTTCGCCAATCTGATTAAATTGCCCGATCGAATCAGGAGGTGTGGACACAAAAATACTAATCTTCGAAGCTAGTATCTATGGAATGCTAGGATCTGTACGTGCGTTTGTTTATGGTACTACAATTGGTAATTCAATTGTGTACGTGTGAACGCTAGATGAGATTGGCGCCAATTATTTTCCTGATCAATTCGACCGATTTGATCAGGCCTGTATACCACCACGGAGAAGAAGTAGAGGCAGGGCTCCAACCCGGTGGTCTGATGCCATACGCGACGCTACGGGCGTCAACATCCAGGGGGCAATACAGCTGGCCCAAGACAGGGGGGTTTGGAGAGCGGTGGTGAAGAACTGCACTCCTGATGGTCACGACCCTCAGCCTTGAGGAACCAAAAAAGAAGAAGAAAGGATACCACTTAAATCACCAATTTTAGATTTGTGATATTAGAGCCCTCTAAATTGAACAAATGCCCCAGAACGAAAATACTGGCGTCACAAATTGGTATTCTTGCGTCCGCAACTCCGCACCTCATTTTATCGGTCATTATCGGCGGTTGAATTCGGCGAGCCAAATTGGCGTTAACATCCGCACGTCCTGATTCGATCGGGCAATTTAATCAGATTGGCGAAAAATGTACTAGTCTGGATACGCCTTTACCAACTGGTGTAGTGAAAATGAAATAGCCAAACGCAGATTGTTTTTGCAGTCACAGACAAAGAAATATTGAATTGAACCTTTGGTTGACGATATATTCCAGACATTTAGGCCCCGTTCGCACGGCAGCTTTTTCAACGCGCGTTAAAAAAGCGTTTGAATGACGCAAATGGATAACCATGTATGTATTCACACGAAGGCGGTTTTTAAGCGCGGCGCTTTTTTATCGAGCACTGTTCGATTTTCGGCGTTGAGCGTTGGCGTCAAATTGAATAGAGCATACGGAACTCCGTGTATCTGTTCTCACAAGCGTTAAAAAAGCGCCGGCGCTGCTGTCAGTTGGCTGTCAAATGTCAATTTTTGGTGTCAATCGTCAAGATTATTATTAGTTTCACCTTAAAAATGTCAACTTTTGCTTACAAATTCCTGAAATATTCAAGCTATAATCAAATAATACGTCGTAATAGCAAATAAAGTATGGCTTTGCTGAGATGCGTACGTTGCAGTACGACTCACAAGTGATTTTTAAGCGTTCATATGAACACAAATATTGGAAACGGTAAAAAAGCGCCAACGTCGGGTTTTAACGCAACGCTTTTTAAGCTGTCGTGCGAATGGGGCCTTACGTTGATACGAAATCTTAATAAAAAACAATTATTAATCAAAGTTAACCTATCTATCGAATCGTAAACAAATTCGGAAAAAACACTGTTATCTTCACAGGCATATTAATAAAAGCGCGAAGCGTGAAATCGCCGGACCTAGTCACATGAGTCACAGTCAGTCAGTGCGAAAGAAAAGTTTTGAATGTTTACACTGTTTACATTGTTCACCGCTCGCGCGACTGCAAGACCGTGCAAGTGCAACTAGTGCAAGCAACGGTTCATTTAATGGCGTCTGTACTCAACTTGCGGCATTTATTATTCATTAAACTTAATCAAAAGAAAATAAAAAAGTATATGCGTAAATAATTTACCCCCGGATAAAAATAACACAGTAAGGCCAAGCGAGCACCACGACTTTTTGTCGCGCGATAATTTAGTCGCAGAAATGTAACGTATGCGTTTATATGGCAGTGCGCGCATATGCGACAAAAAAATCGCAGCGATTTTAAAATTGTGATTTGTCACATTTTTCCGCGACTGCTCGCGACGCGATTGTCGCAAAGTGAATTGCAGCATACGGAGCTGTATGGCCCCGCGCGCACTGCGATTATAAAATCGCACCCCGGACCTCAGTCGGCATTTGGCTCTCCAAGCGTCAACATATCGGAACCTGCTTCTCCAATGGAACCACAAGATGAGACGCTTGATGTTGACCGTTTAATTATGGAAATAGAAGGAAATCACCTTTGTGTCTATAAAAAGACACGTTTCACGACAAGTGACTGGTACGAAATCCATGTTGAGAGTGAACAAATCGGCGACTTTTTCATCGCAGTGCGCGCAGTGAATTTTCTGCGATATATTACAGCGCGATTCTAAAATCGTGTCGCAAAAATTAAAATCGTGGTGCGCGCTTGGCCTAATGGTTTTTGAGCACTCATAAATCTCAAAATAACTGATGTAGTGCAATGATTAAGGTACAGACTAAAAGAAATGAATCATTACACTAAAAAAACAACTACTAGGTATACTATCAAACTAAATAACACTTTCATGTCAAGGTAACAAGTCTGATTTTGCCACGACTATTATTAGGGCGAGCGAAGCGAGCCCTATCACTATTCGACAAACTATGCATTCTTGTGGTACACTTTACGGAAAAACTATCGCACTTATAGGTTTGAAATTTAACATAGTAATTTAAATTCATGTCTAGATGTGTTATCAAACATAAAAATATCATTTTATAAACCTAAAAAAATAAAATAAAGGAATAACACTTTGTATTACTACTAGCGCCATCTGTTAGAAAAATTATGAATTAAAATTCGTGCATGTACTATGGCTAACAAAGATGAATACAAAAAACTGGTCAAGTGCCAGTCGGACTCGCCTTTTAAGGGTTCCGTACATCACACAATTTTTTTGTACGTGAAACGACGTGAGTTAAACGTCTTGAAAAACCCGAATTGGTCAGATCAAAAACCTGATGTAACATGAAGTGTTACGGAGCGGTGGCTTATATCTCTGCAACTATGCTAAGTAGCTTGGATAGGAAGATTACATCCCGAACAATAGTACCTACAACTGTCCAATTGCGAAGACTGAAGGCCGAGCTCCGCGTAGAGCTGAAAGCTCGGAGCGTCCGACGGGTTCGCGCTTCCCACAACTTCCGCAAGTGTTTTAAAAGCGAAGGCCGAAGAGAGGTAATACCTATACTTAGTGCTTTTTTAAACACGTAACAATAGTAACCTAATCAATCAGTAGTACAAGTACCATTACGGCTGTGTCCATATGTGTACCAAATTTCAACTTGATTGGTCCAGTAGTTTCGGAGCAAATAGGCTGTGACAGACGGACAGACGGACGGACAGACTGGCACACGAGTGATCCTATAAGGGTTCCGTTTTTTCCTTTTGAGGTACGGAACCCTAAAAAGGGTTAAAATTTTGGATTCTGACCCATCTCGCTTCGGTCGGTTTGATTCCCAATTTAGCAATTAAGTTTCTGTGAATACTGGAACATTCAATCTTGCTGTATATTCACTGCGGAGGTCAATTTATGAATTTACTCGTATGTTCTGTTCTGTGACGCCGATGAACTGATCAGTCATGTTGTGTTAGCAAACTTAAATCGGGCATTTTCAGTTCGAGAAACAGTTTTAGTGTTACTATTGCTTGAAACTGCCAAAATTATAAGTAAAGATAAGCATATCAGGCCGTCTGTATCGGCCCTAAATCACTGGAGTTTGTTAATACAACCCGACTGCAACTTGTATGGAAGCTGCACGCCGACTGCACGCCAATTGCAACGTCGGCGTGCAGTTCAACAAAATGACTCAGAACCCTGGCAGTACCTAGCGGAACTCAGGTTTGGTGCAACATAGGCAAACGCTGTTTTGGTCATCCGACTCGTTTTTATGAGCACTTGGGAGATACCCAAAATAGAGCTGTAGCTGAACCCTGGCAGTATTGAATGGAACTCAGGTTTGTTGCAATATAGGCACACGATGTTTTGGTCATCTCACTCGTCTTGATGAGCACTTAGGAGAGTACTATCCAAGATAGAGCTGATGCTGAACCCTGGCAGTGCCTAGTGGAGCTCGGATTTTATACAATATAGGCACACGCTGTTTTGGTCATCCGACTCGTCTTTTTGAGCACTTAGGAGATACTCACTTTTACTACTCATATTTAGTGGAACTCACGTTTGTTGCAACATAGGCACACGCTGTTTTGGTCATCTCACTCGTCTTAGCACTTAAGAGAGCAAATTATACGTAAGTGTAAGACGGGATAGTTTTACGCTCAATTGTGTGGTGTGGACGCATAAATAAATTCAAGGACATTGACTCGCTGACCCAACATTATGTAGGAAAGCCAGTTGGCTTCCTTACAAAAAGTACTGGGCGACCGTGTAGGATGCAATAAGCGCTTATGAAATTGTATATTACGTGTGGATGATATTGGCAATTTGATTTTGTCGTCTGGACAGGTTTTAATGGACAAAGTAAAAGCTGTAACAGACAGGCGTACCGGACAGCGACCGGGGTTCAATTAGTAGGTATATTTCTTTCTTGCTCTCACTTATAGCTGCGTCCTTAACGGACTTATTATGTACCCATTCGATCGAACATGGAACAAGCCTCGGACTGGATCAAAGTCGCGGTCCGGTACGTTTAGGTAGAAAAACTCCGCGAGCCCTTACAAAGCTCTGCTTTTTGCTAGTAATAAACATGATGGTGGATGTAACGTCAAAGTAAAGTAGCTAACACATTAAATAATACGAATTGCAGAACTAAACTTGTACAAAATTCGACCAGCTTAAAAAGCTACAAAAATTGCCTCATGATCGAAAGTCACGCACATGTCACACGAGAAGGCGAAAAGTCACGAAAAATGTGACTTTTGTGACCATCTGGCAACACTGCCTAGGCCTCAGGGCAAGGCCCCAACGTTTTCTGTTCTCTTCGACGGCGCAGCAACTAGTATCATTTCTCTCTCCTCGCTCTTTGAAAAATGCCGTTTGTCAAAAAAGGACAACCATACTGTTGACAAGATGGACTTCAAATCAAAGTGTTGCCAGTGGGGAGAGACTCCTGACTTCGGTCGAACTCGGCTCCGCTCGGCTCAGCATTGCTCCGAGCAATTATTAGGGTTGGCACCACTTGACTTCCTTTTGCGTACACGACCACAGATAAGATAATCACTTGAATTTTGACAACCCTAAATAGCCGAAAGGGATAGTGCCATATATTAGAAAGGGATAGCAAGATTCGACCCTGAACCGCTGTCAAACTTCGGTTTTGTAGGAAGTTTCCTTTCTGTACGATAGTACTATTATTTATTCTGTGCTTTTGTTTAGTGTACGAAACCATGGTATAATAATATACTCCGCCTGGTACTCTATTCCGAGATTCGCGTATGACCTAACTGACACGGGCCTACGTCATCATGCTGTTAATACGCGTTCGACAAGGATGACGGTCGGGTGTCATTCTGAATCCCTAACAACGTTTGTCCTAAAGTCACTTGCCCTAACTGGTTTGTCCTAATGGGCACATGCCCTAACGATCAATTGTCATATCGATTATTTTCCATAATGTAATGGTTAGCCTAAGACTCATTTGTCCTAAGCATTTGTACCATAACTATCAAGATCCCTAATGATTTTTACCATATTCTTCGAAATCCCTAACAATGTTTGGCATAAAATAATATGCTCTAACTGTTTTGACCTAATGGCTATTGCCCTAATTATCAATTCTCATAACAGTTACTTTTCCTATTGATCAATTATCATAACAATTACTTTCCATAACTAACAATAATTAGGCAAAAAAAGAATTATGCTACATAACATTAGGATAAATACTCAATATGGAAAGTGCCATTAGGGAAAAACATATTAGGACAAAAAAATATCGGCCATTCGATAATAGGGAAACCAAAATTAGGGTATACGAGTGTTAGAACAACTGATCATTATGACAAACAATATTAGGGAATGCAAAAATAGGAGAAAAGACTTTAGGGATTCAGATATAGATCCATGACGGTCAGGGCATGAAGTTATCTAGATCCGAATTGTCAAATGTGACAGCGCTATCCTGTGTTGCCAGTAATGTAAACAGAATTACCCGAACGTCTGAAATTTCTTTCGTGAATCGGAAGATATTACTAACGAATAATTAAAAATGACGTGTTATTGTAAAATTTAAGATAAAATACATATAAACGAAAATTATAAAATTATAAAGAAATATTTTAACTTATTAACCATAGGTATAATGTACCCATGTAACATGTTATGTTGAAATAAAGTGGCAATGTTATTGTGACGTAGGCCCGTGTCACTCTGGGAATAGAAGACCATGTTTTATTAGACCATGTACGAAACAATGAGGCTCACCTTGCTGTAGCCACGTCGATAAAGTCATATCGATAAACTATCGACAATTCTTGCAAAATTAATTTTACTTCAAAGGTTTAACGATACCTAAAATGAACAAAAACGCTTTTATTCTTTATTGTGGTTATCAGATCACAATTTTATCGTCACGCCCCAGCAGGGAACGAAGGGAAAGTTCAGATATTTAATTAAAATACATAAATAAGTACCTAGTAAAATATGTGTTCCGCAATAATTGAATTATTTTATTAAATTCTAATATATTTATTATTCATTAGCATTTCAATTATGTTTATGTTTAACGAAGATATTGAAGCTTCAATTAATAGCTATTTCGTTCCGCTGTGTAGCGTTTATCGATATATAACATGATTAAAATCGACTTTTCACATCCCTGCCTCAGGGCAAGGCAAGGCCCCAACGTTTTCTGTTCACTTTGACGGCGCAGCAACTAGTATCACTTCTTTCTCCTCGCTCTTTTAAAAATACCATTTGCCAAAAAAGGACAACCATACTGTTGAAACTGTTGACAAGATGAACTTCAAATCCAACTGTTGCCTTTTTTGGTGCATCCAGGCTGTGTATGTGTGCGTAAAAACGTGTATGTGTGCTCTTTTAGGGATGTAAAAAGTCGATTTTAATCATGTCATATATCGAAATAGCTATTAATTGAAGCTTCAATATCTTCGTTAAACATAAACACAATTGAAAGGCTAATGAATAATAAATATATTAGAATATAATAAAATAATTCAATTATTGCGGAACACATAAGTTAGTACGTATTTATGTATTTTAATTAAATATCTGAAGTTTCCCTTCGTTCCCTGCTGGGGCGTGACGATGAAATTGTGATCTGATAACCACAATAAAGAATAAAAGCGTTTTTGTTCATTTTAGGTATCGTTAAACCTTTGAAGTAAAATTAACATTGCAAGAAATGTCGATAGTTTATCGATATGACTTTATCGACATGGCTACAGCAAGGTGTTTCCACTTTGTTAATCGTACACTAAACAAAAGTGGTCACAGTGACAGCTCGCTTAGACGTAATCTTTAAATATAATATATCTATGGTCTACCTCGAAAATCCAATGGGGTTGGCAACTGTCAAAGGTTTGCATGTTTGCATAGATAGCGCCATCATAGCTTGCCCTTTTCTTATATACTTGGTCAAGCAGATCTATATATTATACTACTCTTTGCCTTTTCTCTGGTTCTATGAGATTTGGCTTAAAGGGCTGGCATCCATGGCGTACAATCCCAAAAACAAATGAGGAGGCACACTGAAAGGTTAGGACAGATGTCGCCACTGTTCCCGGCTTTCGTTACGTTTTGTTGTCAAGTGACAAGAGCGAATTTTTCAATAATACTCGCGATTATTAAAGTCAAAAATGTATTCATTTATGACTGTACGGGAACTGCAAACCGAGCTTTGAAGGAGAAACGCTACAGTTGGTGGAAAAAAGGCTGATTTGATACAAAGATAATCACTTCATATATTTGATGTTATCTTGTGTATTTTACCGTTTATTCAAATTTTCGAAGGCTCAAAATATTTATCTTCCTTAAAATGCAGCCGTAAAAACGGCCTTTGTCATTTGCTTTAGTTTTTGATACTCAAAGCTTTTTCTCACCAATTTATGCATATCGGGTCCTTGTGGAAAAAAGGGAGATGCTATATTTCCACAATTTGTCGCACAATATTGCAGTATTTTGGAGAAAAAGGAGAATGTTTACAATTTATTTGAAAAAAATGTATGTGATTTGACAGTGATACACTATGGAGGCGCCACCTGTGGGCGCAGCACAGTTCCATTTTTATCGTCTATCACTATGCGCGTCCCTTTCGCACTTACATACTTGTTAGAACGTGACAGGCATGGTGACAAGGGATAAAAACGCGACCGTGCTACGCCGCTGGCGTGATAAAATGTCAGTTTGCCTCCTCATTCTAGGGACTATCAGGGCAAGCTATGCTGGCGCCATCTGTGTTAAATTCCAATAGGGGGTATTACTGCAATGTTTTGCCGCCAGAGTGTTGTCCATAGTTAAACCATAGAGTAACAACTTATACATACTGTGCCTTAAATTGTTTTTTTGACAAGTTTTCACAGACAATAAAATATGACATGCATCAAGGCCGTTTGTTAACAAGGGCCTACCGGGAAACTCGAATTTCGAAATACAGTTATCTGCCTCTTTACCGCCCGAATATGCAAGAATGATAAAGATAACGATAAGGTTAGATAACGAAATTTCGATTTTCTTGTTTCGCGGTAGACCCCCAATATGTGATGGATAGTGGCGCCCCCTACGCAGAGTTTCGCGTAATATTCCCTCGAAATATACGGTGGGGAATAAAAAAAAAGTGAGACAAGGACAAACAATAATAGCGCTTTCGCTGCTACTCCTACTGAAAGATACATAAGACTATCCCATTCGGTCATTTCCCCCCACCCTTCATGCCTGATCCAGTAATACTGTATACTAGATTCATGATGGTGTTGGTGGAGGTAACAAATAACCCGACCAAATTACGTAGGTGATGTTTGCTATGTTGACAAAATAAATGTAGATTTTTCCTGACTGCCACAGGAAAAATCTGACGGCTCCTATGCTGCCCCCTATAGTTCATGCACGGAGACTACCTTCTTTCTAATGCTTAAAAAAACCGGTCAATTGCGAGTCGGACTCGCGCACGAAGGGTTCCGTACCATTACACAAAAAACGGCAAAAAAATCACGTTTGTTGTATTCCCAACGTGATTTTTTGCCGTTTTTTAGTACATTACGCCCTTATAGTACATTACGATACAAGTGCGAATAGTAGGTAATCCGCAACGGGTGTCGATAAATTGAAACACGACCGAAGGGAGTGTTCTAAATCGACACGAGTTGCGAATGACCTTTTCGCACGTGTATTGTATAACGTTTTACAGTACATATGGCCCTTTAAATTTTTGACATAAGCGCGTATTGTCCTTAATCCCGCCCTAGGGTGGTAAAGTACCATGTGTACTGTAAAATATTTATTACATTCTGTTTTTAGTATACTTTCCACCGCTATATGAACCACGAGTACAACCGGCTGACGGTTTTTTTTAATTTATAATAACATCTAAACTATCATCTGACAAAGTATCAAGCGGGAGGCGATGACAATTTTTTTTACGTGTTTCGGTGGCTGCCATTCCTCAACCCACCAACGGAGCGGCAGCTGACGTCCATGAGGGTTCATCATACATAGCCGTTAACCACTCTGTAGGTATACGAGTTATCACCCGGGCGATTGGTCATGGAAATCTGTTCCTCGCTCGCGGTCTATAAAAATTTCATAATTTTTCGTTGGTAAGTAACCTTTGGTGATAAAGGGGATATTTACATATTTTCCTTCATAACTAAATTTTTTACCACGAAAAAAAAATGTTATGTAATGTTCAATATGAGCTCTTTCAAAAGATATCCCACTTGATTTGGTAACATAACAAGATTTTGAAATTTTGCCCCCCTTTCATAATGGGCAATTTAATAGTGGAAAAGAAACTCATTAACTCACATACATACAAATACGACCCCTAAAACAATACACTGTTTTTTTTGGGCATTCGTGTAGGAAGGCATTCAAGGAAATTAAACAATCATTTCTTAATAATAAGCACCTTTTAATTAACTGACAAACATTACAATTAACACATTCAATACCACTAAGTGCTACGGGTTACGCTCGTAGCGCGTAGCCACGGTTTCGTCGTATGTAGCGCGTAGTCGCTACGAACAGTGTACCCGACAGTCGGGTTCTTGGTGTTGAATGTGTTAATGTTTCATGGTGCTTAAAAAACTACAGGTGCCCTGTACATATTTAACGGTATTATAAAGAGATTTTTATTATAGAAACATAAATAATACGTTATTAAGACTATAAGGATTAAATACATTCACTCAAACAGTATTCATACAAAAATTTCAGATGTAACATACTCTATAAAATAATTTAAATAACAGCTCGAAAATATATTTTACCAATCGTACGTCAACTTGTACAACTCCCACTCGAGTGGCACCGATGTACATTACTCAGACGTTATAAGAACCTACATTTTAGTCCCAAGTTCAACTTACTATTTCCCTCAAATCGTTTTGTCTGAAACTGGGCTCCATATCTCTGGTTTTCCGACAACGGATATTGGTACAATGTACATCGGTGGCGGTAGCGGCTGCGGCTGTGGTGGAGCCTAGAGGTAGGCGCTGGTGTCCTGGTAGTCATCGTCGCTGTCCGAACCGTCGTCCGTCAGCTGGCGGAGTGCGGCCGCTTCCGCCCCCAACCCTTCAGAGCTCGACGCATCTGCCACAACAAACAAACGCCACTTAACCACGCATTCAACGTGAGTGCTCTCTCGCGTCTCTCAAATTAGTTGAATATATTGTGGAATGAAACATAACTAAATAACCCCAAGCATCTTTATCAATTGAAGGATGCATCTATTAATGGATCTAGGCACGCGGCAGCGTGTCAAGCCAAGTTCAAAAGAAGATAACTGGCGACGGAGCGGCCGTGTGTTATATTACACAAACCATTTGGAGGCACTTTTGACCCTTACCACAGAATAAATAATAGTACTAGGTACAGACGATTCACTCTCTAACAAAACGCGTTTATTACGACTTTTACGACAGATATTATGACCGCATGATAGCTCACCTAGTTCATAAGCATAACGTATAAACGTATTGGCAAACAAAAGTGTACATTGTTGGCTCTCCCGAAAAGTTGACTTTTGCCACATCTGACCCCATGGAACTCGAGGCGAGAAGTAATTGGGAGGGTTGTAATGTAATCGTTAACCTACTTATCGTACCAGCTTGCTACTTTTCAAGTCAGGCGGAGCGATCCGGCATTCACTGCCTAACCATGCTGGATGCATGAACCATGCAGAACTAGTTAGGTTGGTAGGACGGTCTCTGACCGACTTTTTGAGTTTGCATTTTAATTAGGAAGAAAGAAAGTGAGGCGTAGTAACGTTAAGTTCGGTTAGTTGACCTAAATCGTATATTTTTTATCTGTATCTCTTGAAATGGAACCGTCAACCACGCCGTTATTTATTTTGGTTATTTTTATAATATCATACGAGTAAATCATGGTAATATTACGCGAACGTACAGTACGTGGACATGAAATAGAATTTAAGTAAATTAAGATTAAGATTCAGTGAGATAATGATTTTTAAGGCTGGAAACAAGTATCCCACAATTATACCTCCCGTCCAATTAAACGGCATCGCCCTCACGAGAGTTACTCGCTTCAAATATCTCGGGCACATTGTTACTGACGATCTGAAGGACGATGCCGATATGGAAAGAGAGCGAAGAGCATTGTGCGTAAGGGCGAACATGCTGGCCCGCAGGTTTGCTAAGTGTTCAAATGCAGTGAAAATCACATTATTCAAGTCATACTGCTCGTCTTTTTACACTGGCAGCCTGTGGGTCCGATACACCCAAAAGTCGTACAATGCGATTAGGGTGCAGTACAACAATGCCTTTAGGATGCTGATTGGCCTGCCCAAATTCTGCAGCGCATCAACCATGTTCGCGGAGTCACGCACAGATGGATTTGCAGCCATTTTGCGCAAAAAAGCAGCGTCTCTGTTGAGCAGAACAAGGGACAGTCCAAACAGCATCCTAAAGATGATTGCTGATCATGTGTGTTGTCCTGTAATTAATGAAATAATTTTAAATGTAAAGTCAAATTTAGCTTTTAAGTACTAACATTATTTTTAAGTATGTAATAACAAAAATAAGATCATTGTTATCTTTATGAAATAAATAAATTGAAATTGAGTAATCAATTTAGTGTAGTGTGACTGGGAGACTTATTTGTATCCTAGTTAGGAAGACTGAATTAAGTAAGGCTCCCGAAGCGTCTCGAACAAGGACAAGAAGTCTACCGTTTTGACATGACAATTGCTACTTTTTAGAAGAAGGCAAAAATGAAAACTAAGAGTATGACAAGGGCCAACGATAATAGCGCTTTCTCTGCTACTCCTATGAAAGTCTTCGTATGACCATCCCGTACAGATTTTTGTATTATTATTACTTATTAGTCCAGAGGTCGGAATTCTCGTAGCATTTTTGAGCTGTCATAGGGACTTCTCGTTTATCGACTTCCGATTATACTTACGTATATCGATAAATACAGAATACAATATGTAAAAGATAATTACGAGTAGAAGTAAACAACATGCCGTCTTATCGCGAATGAGCGATCTCTTCGAGATAACCTTTGGATACCAAATTTTGGGAAATAATAAATAGAAATTAAAATAATAATATTTAATTGTTTCTTATAAATAATTTGTTTACTGCTTATGCCTTTTAAACAATTTTTGAAAGAAATTGCAACGAGAATTGCATTGAAGTTGGTATCCAAAGGTTATCTCGAAGAAATAGCTCATTCGCGATAAGACTGCATGTTGTTTACTTCTACTCGTAATTATATTTTACATATTGTATTCTGTATTTATCAATATACATTATACATATGTATAATCGGAAGTCGATAAACGAGAAGTCCCTATGACAGCTCAAAAATACTATGAGAATTCCGAATTCTGCTTATTACCTAGACATCTCTATGTGATAATTGCTTTAAGATTTATCCACGGCTTATGAATAACACTTATAAAAACTCAAGCTAAAACCATAGTGTAATTAAGCGTGCCATTGTGAGACACGTAGTGCGGTGAGCAGCGTGTTGATGTGAGTGTGTATTAGGTAGGGCTAGACTAGCTAAGCAGAGCATATTACCCAGTTACCTGCTTGCGGCTCCCACAGCGTCTCGTAACGGCGCGATTTGGGTGGCGGCGGCGAAGCTGAGCTTCTGAAAAGTAAAGAATGTTGGTTCTAGTCCAGTATAATTAGCAATTTCAGAAACGAGGGCATAAAGCATTCGTCTCTGTAAGTGCGAAGACAACTAATCGTATGTAGTGTCAGTAGTGGCACGTTACCTATGCGCGCGAGCGTGTGCAAGGGCGCGCGCGAGCGCGGGCGCGGAGGCGTGGGCGGAGGCGAGCGCGAGCGCGCGGTCCTGGGAGTCGTCGCCGTTCTCGCTGGGCGGCGGCGAGGCGCGCGGCGACGGCGGTTGGCTGAGCGCCTGCATGAGCCGCCCCTTGGACTCGTTCCAGATGCTGGACAGCCGCCCGTCCGGCCCGAACAGCAGCAGGAACGCGTCGATCAGCTCGCGCGACTTCTCCTCCCACTTCGTCAGGATGTCGACGCGCTTCTCGCCGATGTTCGTCATTACCTGAACGAGGATTACGTGAATACGGAGTGCTCTCGCAGCAGCGGAACGAACGCTCTTTACATTATCTTAAGCAATTACATGTCATCACCAGAGAAGCGGCGACTAATCAATCATACACGCGGTACCTTCTTGCCCTTGTCCTTGAGCTCGTCCATCTTGTTCTGCAGGCGGAACTTCTTCTCGTTGAGGAAGGACACGTTGAGCTCCTTGGCGGAGTAGCCGCGCGCCAGGTTGCGCCGCACGTAGATGTCGTAGTCGCGCACGATCCGCGCCACGATGTCCGACGTCGACACGCCTGCAATAATCACGCAGCGACATGTAGTACAGCTCCCACCACGCCACCACCACTCCAACACGTGTTCACGGCAGTGGCAGACCAACGTGGGAAGTAACCATAGACGTGTGCTAACGTGTATGTATTTTATTAAGTAGGTACAATACAATACAAACATATCATATATATTCGTTTGGGGCGTGACAGGGCAGGGCAGAGCGTGACATTCACAATACTAACACGGTCCATCGCTCAGCGAAACCAGAACTTTTGCTATCCGAGATTATGCACGACTACTGATTAACATCGGAGCTCAACGTCGAGTTAAAGTATTTAGTCGGTGAACGACCATGAGGAATGTAGGTACAAAGGTCGGGAAGAGTGACGCAACTGGTAACGTGCGCCCTGCAAGGACGTCATCTTGCACAATGGCGCTTCCTCATAATTGGTATATTAACGTATTTCAATTAAAATGATGGTCAGTATATTTGCTGATCGGTTGCAGAATATAATGACATCGTTTCATGAACTGTCCCTGTTTTAAGAAATGCATAGGCCAGCAATTGTTTAATCCATGCACGACATGTAGGTCGATCATCTATTTCTTATTGTTATTTTGTCCAATCATCCGCTGAGTTCGTGCATCCGCGCGAAGCGCTGGTGGCCTAGCGGTAAGAGCGTGGGACTTTCAATCCGGAGGTCGCGGGTCTAACGCCGGCTCGTACCAATGAGTTTTTCAGAACTTATGTACGAAATACCATCTGATATTTACCAGTCGCTTTTCGGTGAAGGAATACTTTGAGAGGACACTGGGATTACAATAAGGTATATGTAAGGTAAATATAAGGTAGGTATATATAAGGTAAATCACCCTCTGGGTTGAAAGGTCAGATGGCAGTCGCTCTCGTAAAAACTAATGCCTACGCCAATTCTCAGGATTAGTTGCCAAGCGGAGCCCAGCCTCCCATGAGCCGTGGCAAAATGCCGGAATAACGCGAGGAGAAATGTTGTACCATGTTTTTCTGCCAATATACTTGGTAGGAGCCCGATTATGGAAAGGGGTTATAACTAGAGATGCCACGAATAGTAGTTTAGGCTGAATACCGAATATTCGGCATGATATGCGAACATTTTGACAATTATTATGAAAACTGTTCGCCAACAATGCACAAAGTTTCCTAAGATATTTTTTAGTGGTAGAATATATATTTTGGTGAACAGAATTAATGAATGTAGTTAGAGTCAATTTAATCAGATCCATGATAAAAATATAATATTTTGTAATCAACAAATGCTAAAAAGGGTCTTCGTATTTCACAACTTTCCAAGAATACATTTTAAATATACCTAGTTTTTGTTTATTTTTATTGTGTAGTTTTTAGGTAGGCGCAACAGATATTCGGCCGAATCGTAGGTAACATTCTCCATCTCTATTTATAACAACTATTACAATTTTTGAGAGAATGTAACCGTGACAACGAGTGACAAGAAAAAAGTTGATTCACCCATGTCCCATGTACAAATAACGTGTAATTAGTTTATTGCGAATTGCTAGGGGAGTAAGCTAATCATCGCTACATGCCTATAGAATGAGTCGGTTGACTAATAACAATAACGTAGAAGAGCCGGCCGCAAATTTTCTAACCGACTTGATACCACGATGAAATGCACGATGGTTTCCCATAAAAGTGATGCTAAGTCCGAATTCGATAGTCTGCCACGGCGGAACTTGCCGAAAGTACGAAAAAGAAGGCCACTTCCGGTGCGAAAAAAGGGGGCTGATTTAACCCATCTGATACCGAAATAATAGTTATGGCAGCAGTTAGAAATTTACATGTAGACACAGAAAAGCGAAGTCTGCCAGTATTTTATTTGCCGGAAGTGCTTGGCAGACGCTCTCAAAGCTGGCCACCGGGACCCCTAATTTAACCCATCTGATACCACCATGAAACCAATTCCAGTCGGTAGGTATGAACCCTCATGTCAGGAATATATAAGTCTGCCAAGGCTCTTCCTACCGAAACACCTTGGCAGACGAGATTATGTGAGCAAGGTAATCATCGGTTACCCTACACTAACCCATCTGATACCACCATGAAACCAATTCCAGTCGGTAGGTATGAATCCCCATTTTAGGAATATATAAGTCTGCCAAGGTTTCTCTTGCCGAAACACCTTGGCAGACGAGATTATAAGCAAGATGACCATCGGTTACCGTACACTAACCCATCTGATACCACGATGAAACCAATTCCAGTCGGTAGGTATGAACCCTCATTTCAGGAATATATACTCGTAAGTCTGCCATGGCTTTTCCTGCCGAAACACCCTTAGGAATATGTAAGTCTGCTGTTGGTGGTGTGGTAAGGTGTTTCGGCAGGAAAAGCCTGGTGGTATCAGATGGATTAAATTAGGGGTCCCGGTGGCCACCTTTGAGAGCGTCTGCCAAGCACTTCCGGCAAAAAAAATACTGGCAGACTTCGTTTTTCTGTGTCTACATATAAATTTCTAACTGCTGCCATAACTATTTTCGTACTTTCGGCAAGTTCCGCCGTGGCAGACTATCGAATTCGGACTTAGCATCACTTTTATGAGAAACCATTGTGCATTTCATCGTGGTATCAAGTCGGTTAGAAAATTTGCGGCCGGCTCTTCTACTATATAGAATGAGTCGGTTGACTAATAACAATAACAATGAAATAATGAGGAAAACTCTACCTACGTTTATAACCGCCAACACACACACAGGCTATTTTGCATCTGATATATATATCTACTGAGACGAAAGACAAAATATTTAAAAGAAAACTCATTAACTTACTTACCGAGAAATGTTACTATAGCATCGATGATTTCCTAAATGATGATAACCTTAATTAATTAACTAATCTGACCTACTTTTCTAGATGGAAGGACATGCCTAACTGTATTTTATTCGAATAAATATAAATGTAACTCAATTAAGATATTAGAGAATTAAGTAAAAAATTTGTATTGCTATATAAATGAGTGATTAAGTAAATTGTAAGACAGCTACAATCATATTGTAACACCCACACAGGGTAACATGTACGCTTCCTAACATTAAATATAACATCATGTATTTCTATGCATCAATGTACATGTATGCAATAAATGACAATAAACAATACTCTTAATTAATAAATAGTCTATATTTTCCTGTGATGGCTGAAGTAGGTAAATGAAGAAACATGGGCGAATCCGACCTATATTTTACTTTGTGTTTTCTCTAATCCCATAATGGACTATGGTTAATGACGGAGCCTGACCTTCGGTGCGCTCGGTGGCGACGAACATGTCCTTGGCCTTGAATATGGCGTAGGTGTCGTCGCAGTCCTCAGTGGTGTAGGGGATGTCGTCGTGCGCCACGAAGTCGATCTTGTGCTGTTCCATGAACGCCTCGTCGTATTCCCACGGCGCGTCCCGCACCACCTGACACACCCACATATTACGTACAACCAACTTGTTTGCAAACTTTTATTCAGTTATGTCCCGTAGTCTGCAGTCAAATATTGCAAGTAAAGTTAGATCCACTTTACGGTTTCCGATAGAGCTGAAATTTTGCATACTTCACGATTCTATTGTCGTGCTGAAATCATCAAGGTAGTTAGGTGATTGAGACCAAAGGTGGCTGAAGGAACTCTGTCTAATTAATAACAATGGAACCGCATTGACTAATACTATTATTATGTGCAAGCTAAGTACAGTCAGCTCGGAAAAGCTCTATATATTCTTCAAAAAAAGAAAGCAAAGTAGCATTTTATCATACAGTAGCAAAGTGAGTAAATAATTGATTAAGAATGTATATAACGGTACAAAGCTCAAGGGGTAGGTATCAATATTAGCACGAGGTGTTAAACAACAACTTTGCCCCATGTAAAACAAATATAGTAGATTGTTAACCAAGGGTTGAAAGGCACCCATTTCTGTCGAGGTAGTTTGGCACTCGAACGCAGTGAGAGCGCCAATAGTCCGAGACGGAAATGGTGCCTTTCACCCGAGTTAAACACTCTACTTTTCATATCGAATGCGAGGAAACCAAACAAGACAAGGCAATTTCGCAAAATCAGTAATTGAAGTACCTAATAGACCTACGGCCATGATTTTAATCCTTAGGACTTACTTGCAATCGGAGACTTTACATGTGTGAAGATTAATAACCCCTAGCGAAAATCATTTAGATTGCAATATTTACGAAAACACACATTTTTTAACAAACTGCAGTAATTTTAAAATTATTTGTTCATTAAAGTATGAAAATCAGCGGGATTGCCTCTTACTTTCTAATTTTATACTTTTTCGTTCTAAAAGGCGCAACAGACTACCGAACCGCACCGCGACCTTGGTGCGCCGCACCACGTAATAACATAATAAAAGTATTTTAAATATTAAATAACAATTTAATTAATAATATAAGAATTTTTTATCTTGTATTTTATTTTATTTTCATGAATATAGTGCTAAATAACTTTAAAAACCAATTTAATATCGTACAAACGTTTAACTGTGGCTGTATAAGATTCTGCCTTTGCTCATTTACGCAAGTGTAAGGTTTAAAAAAATATTTTTGGTGTATTCCTTTTAGTTCCCGCCTTATGAAATCGAGTAAATAGAATTCAACGAAAGAAATCAAGAATAATTTGTTTTTAACAATTTAATTACTTACATCATTTTTTATAAAAAAAAAGGATCAACGTGGGGTTAGTAAAATTAAACAATTACCAATTGTTCCTAGCGAGGAAATAAAGACACTATTTTTTCCATTTTGTTTCCACCCAGTTGTTCGTGGGACGGGGACGCAGAGGAGATCACCACTTTTCTGCGCTAGAGCATAAACGTATCACTTTCTGCGCACCTTTTAGAACAACAACGACCCACTTTCAGAGCATGAGATATGAAAAGTATTTTACAATACATATGGCTACTTTCTCGCACTAGCACGGGAAACAGCACTTTTCGTGCGTATGTCAAAAGTTTAAAGGGCCATATGTACTGTAAAACATTGTACGATACACGTACGAAATAGGTAATTCGCAACTCGTGTCGATTTAAAACACTCCCTTCGGTCGTGTTTTAATTTATGGCCACTCGTTTCCTCTTTTCCGCACTTGTATCGTAAATAACTATTACTAACGTGGTTAATCTCTTTGTAATTGTAACCATTTAAATGTGAATTCGTATAGTATTGAGGAAGTGAAACATAAAATTAATGTAATATCAAACAGGTAACATTTAAAAGTAAGTTACAGATGTAGTGCATAGGTAATTGTTAAATATCATGACACGTACGTATGAACGTTTCCGTGAAAAATAATTATGCACTACATCTGAATTTTACTTTATCATAAATGTTGTCTACTATTTCTATTATGAACTATGATTAATTGAAGGGATGTTTACAAAAACAACATAACTGACTACACTGGTTGACACCTGAAACGATTAACAATGTTCTTAAAAAAGTGTCAACCGCTCTAAGCAGTTATGTTGTTTTTGTAAACATCCCTTCAATTGATTATGAACAACCACGATTGACGTTCCGTCAAGACAGGCGTGGCTCACTCCGCGATTTGTTCGCTTTATCTACAGGTAACTAAAAGTACATCCGTTCCACACCAATTTTGGTGGCTAGCCATAAGCCGCGAGTGGAGCTGTCGCCACCTAGCGGCCATATCTGTCCTGATCGTAACAGACGCGTTTTGTTTGAAAGTGAGTCTTCTGTACCTAGTACCATTATTTATTCTGTGGTCAAGATAAAACGACTAGATCAAATTTGAACTTGTGGTATATCAGATCACAATTATCACAAAGGTCAAACCGGTTGAATGATACCAATTATTACTGATAATGTCATGTTTATTAACGGTAGCATATAGGAAATTGCTAACTACTGATAGCTATCAATATGAGAAGAGCATACAATGGCATGCACACTTAAGAGGCAAATGGACGGCCGCTTCTCCAAACAAACGTAGTCCTCATTTTCCTCTCTGGATATTGACATAAGGGAAAATATATTTTCACCTCAGCAGCTCGAACAAGGGTTTTATGCTTCTTAAAAACAGTGAGCAAAATGCGATTTTGCTCACTGAGTCATTTTGTCTCACTCAGTGAGCAAAATCGCATTTTGCTCACTGAGTGTGTCTAATTATTATGTGTCGTAATTAATTGTGTGTCGAATCTAATTTACAATCTTGAGCGTAGTAAGGGATTCAAAAGCGCACGAGATGTAAATAACTTTGATCGCTTGTTGTACAAATAACTATTGCATAATTTGAAGTATATTAACCGTAGCTATGCCCCTACCATAACCCCCCCCCCCCCCCCCCCCGCCCCTACCTTTACCTTTCATTTTTAGATTTTTGTAAGAATGAATAGAAACGAAATAGTATTTTATACAATCGTGATATAATAGAGAGTTTTTCAGTCGAGTACCGTGTTTAGGCAACGAACCTTGCTGAGTTGCCTAAGTAAGGTACGAGATTGAAAAGCTTGATTATATCACTATTGTATACAATACTTTTTCTACTAGTCAACAAAAATAATACTTTAAACTAGTAGAATCATACAAACAAACCAAACCAAAAGTATACAGCTAAGATTCGCGAACAGCCGTGATACCTTCATACTGGTACGCGACCCGGCCGCCGCACCCCGCGCCCTACAGCGAGCTGGTAACGACACCTTCTCGTAACTCTTGAGGCCCTGGTACTTGCTCCGGGCTAAATTCAATTTTTAGACAGTTGTTTTCTCTACGGTATTTTAATGTATTGGCTCCCAACTCAACTACAATATTAATTTCGATACAGTTTAGTCGACTATAATGAAATTGATCAAGAGGACGAAACAAAACCATAGCTCAAATTAATTATTTTAGGTTGTATAGTAGAAACAATTGGTTTATAAGTCAGAAACGCGCATGTGACACCCTTAATATAGCAACATCCATAGACTACGAAAACCACTTAGTGTTGCTTGTTAGTCTCCATAGGCTACAGTGGCCAAAATCGAGAAAATAACTGCGTAAAAATTGAATTTAGTGCGGAGCAAGTACCAGGGCCTCATGAGTTACGAGAAGGTGTCGTTGACCAACCGCCGCTGGGCGCGGGGCGCGGCGGCCGGGGCGCGTACCAGAATGAAGGTATCCCGGCTGCTCGTGTATCTTAGCTGTATACTTTTGGTTTGGTTTGTTTGTATGATTCTACTAGTTTAAAGTATTATTTTTGTTGATTCGTAGAAAAAGTATTGTATACAATAGTGATATAATCAAGCTTTTCAATCTCGTACCTTACTTAGGCAACTCAGCAAGCTTCGTTGCCTAAACACGGTACTCAACTGAAAAACTCTCCATTATATCACGATTGTATAAAATACTATTTAAGTGCTCCTAACTCTTAAAATAAAAATCAAACGTAAAAAATCAAAAATAGCTGTGGTTGATATACAACCAATAGGCCTGATGACAAATTTTGAGATCCCTTTGAATATAGTCGGTACACTTGTATTGGTTCCGAAAACACAATATTTCAGCTATACTCAAAAGATTTAACATTAGTTATTTGTACAACAAGAGATCAAAGTTTGATATTTCTTCGAGTGCTTATTTTGAGTCCCGTGCAAGCGAAAGATTCTATAATAGATTCACTCGCTAGTCTCGCTACGCTCGTGAATCTAATTTAGATCTTGAGCGTAGTAAGGGACTCAAAAGCGCACGAGATGTAAATAACTTTGATCTCGTGTAGTACACAAAATATTTCACCTGGGCAGTGAGAACATACCTATTAGACAACTTGAAAATTGTAATCCTTCTTCATCACTTAATACCTGCATTCATGTTTTCTTAAGATATACAAACAATTAAGTTTAATTACCGCAATCGAACACAAAAACAAAACGTAATAATAAATTTCAGTAAAATAATATGGAAATAACGAACATCCACTGACACTTCAATTGTCAACTTTATTTTTGTAAAAAGAAAAACGTTGTAAGATACGGTCCGAATTGCGGATACGTACTATTTGTCAACTATGGTAGAAATTCTTAAAAGTAAAATAATTAATTTTGCGTGATAAGGTTTACTCGGGTAATTCCGAATGTCGAAAACTGTCGGATAATTCCGAAAGAGACTTTTATTATGATGGAATTAAGGGTGATTTTCATCTGAATTTCGGAATTATCCGACATTCGGTAATACCCGAATACACCTTAATAATAAAATATTTTTTGACTTCATTATTTTAATTGGCCTGATGACAGTAACAAAGAATCATGGAAATAATGGTTTCAAAGAAACATATACGTAAATACGATTCTAAAAAATGGCCCAATCTCAGTATAAACATTAGGATTATTAATATATTCAATAAAATAAAACTGCAAAATTCTCTAATCGGCCATTTTGACTGAAACGCGAATCAGAAGCGAGCTAAGAATTGACGTCATCAATGTATGACATATTTCTTAGAGCAACATAGACAACCTCATTGACTGTAATCCATTACGTCCTCACCAAAGAGTTTGGAAGTTCAAAAAAAATATTATTTCGCCACTAAACATTTATTACGTCCAAAAAATATTATTACACGATATAAAGTAAATATTTATTTGTTATTATTTAAATAAAACGCTAAATAATACGATATTTCACAAAAAAACTTTTTTAGTTTTTTGGCTGAATGGAACTATCATTGCCATGTTGGCTGTCGTAACTAGAAAAAACTAAAAATTAAAAAGTAAACCCGGCGCTCGGTGATTTTCACTCAAAATTTACATGTATCTAAATAATTCATCTTAAATTGCAACCGTGTGAGAGTCTATAAAATGACTTATTGTGAACAATTTTTGTAATGTATTTATCACCCCTAATCGTAATATATGGTGCTGAATTAACAATATCATTCGGATTCAAGGGAAATTCGTAACTGTAAGTATGTAAACAATAGCATTTTATTATAGCTAGTTTAAACCTCGCGCGAAAACGCCTCGCACGCCAATTGTGACGTCATAAATTAGTTGATGGTAGTGTGGTAGACATTGTTTTTCACGCCACTGTTCGGAAATGTGGCAATAGATGGTCTAAAACCAAGCTGGAAAGTAGGCAATAGCTGTAGCACCTGAACCACCACTACTACAATGTTTCATTGTTACCATCATCTGTCATTGGTGACGTTCGCTACAGCAATGAGTGAAATGAAAATGAAAAATCGTTTATTGGTCACAATCATTGTGTTTCAAATTGAGAAAGTGTTGGGACCTCCTAGTAAGTATATCAATACTTGTGACAGGAGACCCCGCTCTTCCAGCAGCAAGTTAAGGGTATACAAACCAATACAATAATCGTTAATTATGTAGGTACAGAAAGTAATACATTAAAATATATAATTAGACTAAATTAACTAAAGTAACAACAGTTGTTAAGTTAACAATTCAATGTTATGTAATAATCTTAAAGTACTTATAGGGGAAATAATTATTTTAGTATATAGCATGAAAGTTTTGTTTTAACATTAGGAAAATAATAGGCTGTGCTATATGTTATGTGTTATATTAAATTACCTATATTAATAATGTGTGTGAGTGTGTGTGGGTGTGGGTATTTGGTGATTGTTCGTCTGTTTATTAAGCGCGCGTGTGTGTTTGTGTGTGTGTGTGTGTGTGTGTGTGTGTGTGTGTGTGTGTGTGTGTGTGAGAGACCGTATGTTAATGATAGGTATAAGTATGTTGATTAATTATCAAAAAAAAATATAAGACGAATTAAATGTATATCTATTACCGAGTATTAGAATGTAATAATTGCTCTGTTTGCTCATAGTTATAATTATTTAACCAATCCCGGACAACTTTCTTACATTTATATGCCTGGAGTGGATAGATGGATAGTGTGGCATCAACTAAATTATATAAGTGGGCTGCTTGTGAAAAATATTGCCGCTTCGCGAACACAGATTTTAACTTGAGAATGGGCCTGAGGGCAGCTTTAGGTTTTCCGAGTGGTATTTGGTTCTTCATATTTGAGAGATTTGTATAATCTTAATATAGTATTTAAAATATACAGTTTACGCATTGAGAGAAGATTAGATATTTGGTACAGCTCAGTTGTAGGGAATCTGTAAGGTTTCGAGTACATGAGTTTTAACAGGCACCTTTGGCCTCGTTCGACATCAATAAACTTGGTTTTGCTTGATCCTCCCCAGATGGTAATGCAGTATGTCATAATGGATTCGGCCAAAGCAGTATATATTTGTTTTAATAAATTAAGAGACGCGATTTGTTTTAATTTCTTAAATAACCAGGTTAACTTTCTTATTCTGCCATTTACATATTCGATATGCCCATACCAGGAGAGACGCTGATCGAGAATAACGCCAAGGTATCTAATGGATTCAACCTTGTCAATGCTATTACACTGACAAAGCTGAGTGTTTGTTAGGATACATCCGTGAATTTTTAGTGATAGGGTGTTAGGTGGTTGCGAGTTGTTGTATTTAGTGAAGCACATGTATTTTGTTTTGGACTCGTTTAGTGTAAGTAGGTTGGATCTTAGCCAAGCAGATATTTTATGTAGTCCTTTTTCTGCCTTTGCATACACTTTGCCCCAAGTGACTTCACTAAAAACAACAACAGTATCATCTGCATATGAAATGATGCTACCTCCGTCAATTTCAAGATTTGTCAGGTCATTGATGTAAGCTAAAAATAAGGTGGGACCAAGGACACTTCCTTTTGAGGTACTCCAAAAGAAATAGACTTCTCATCACTAATATAAGGACCAATTCTAACTTTCTGGGTTCGACTATGGAGATAGCTATTCAATAGGTCGAGTGGTTTTCCACTGATTCCCATAATCTCAAGTTTGTGAACGAGAGTGGGGAGAGAGACGGTGTCAAATGCCTTTTTTAGATCAAGGAATATAGCTAAGCATTTACGGTTTTTGTCAACAGTTTCAGTTATTATCGACGTTAGTGCCATAACCGCATCCTCCGTGGATTTACCTTGTCGAAATCCAAATTGATTGTCAGATAAAATTTTGAATTTGTTAAAATAATTAGAAAGTCGCGTGTTTATTAATTTTTCGATTATTTTTGAAATAGCTGAAGGTATAGATATAGGCCGGAAGTTATTGACATCATCCCTCTCTCCACTCTTGTGCACAGGAATAACAATAGCTTGCTTAAGTAGTCGTGGGAATACTGCCTCAGCAAAGCTAAGGTTTGCAAGTCTACATATAATCGGGACTATAATGTTCCTAGCGAGCTTTAAGAAGCGGGTAGGAATATCGTCCCATCCAGAGGCACTATTGGATTTTAAATTCATAAGTATACAATCTACTTCGGACTCATCAGTATCAAGCCAAACGAAAGATGATGGATTAAAGTAGTTTGTTAAGTTAGGGGTATCGTTCTGAGCTGGGTGGGTTAAAATATCTTCCGCGAGGTTTTTACCCATGTTAGCAAAGAATTCATTTAAGTTGTTAACAGCATCCAGAGGGGTTAGGTTAGAATTTAAGAGCGCGGAAGTCTGATTATCTGTTGATTTATAGTAAGTTATGTTCTTAATTGTCTTCCACAGTACTTTTGCGTTGCCCTCTGTTTTAGTCAGTAATTCTCTCTCATATTTATTTCTTAGTTTTTTTAACAAATTTGTACAATAATTTCGATATCGCTTGTATGTGATCCTCAGGACTTCATTATCAGGATTATGTCGTAGTTTTAGTTGCATCCTATTTCTATTCTTGATACATCTAAGTATACCTGCTGTAATCCAAGGTTTGATAGAGCGTAGTTTTTTAGGAATGTGTTTTACCTCTTTGCTTTCCATTAGGGATGTTTTAATTTTTTTAATAAGTTGTTCAGTAATAAATTCAGGGTCATTGCTTGCAAGTAATGATGAGTATCATTTAAAACATAAAAAAAATCAATACAAGGTCTTTTTTGGCGCAACTTTTTCCTTCAAAAATAAAATTAGGTTATTTATAGGACCGATTTATTGTTAAAAGAAAAAAAAGAAATGTCAAAACCATTCAGTTAATTTTTTTTAACAATTATCCATTCAGTTCACGCGCAAGGCGTTTTTTACTTTTGTAGCTGTTTGTGGTTTTTTTTAGCAAAAACGCTTCTTAAAAGTGATAAAAAAGTAAAAAAGGCGGGATCTGAAAATACTTTCTGAATTGGATAGTGTAAATTGTGTTTGACTAAAAAATACAAGAAACACGTATCTGCGCTCGCTATAAAAATGAGTTCTTGTAGTGAAGAAAATGATATTCTTACGCTGACGCCTACCGAATTTCAAGAGACAGCACAGGCAGTGGCTAGTAATTTGCTACCAGAGAAATCGAGGGCTAGTACTTATAGTTATGCAAATGTTTTCTTATTTCCTCGCAGTAGTCGTGAAAAGCACTATGTAATGCCTCGGCCAGAAACGCTAAAGATGGACTCGTATTATTTGAGGGCCTCCACTGACATGTCGGCCCTCAAACGACTCGTCCATCTTTTAGCGGTTTTCCGTCCTCTCCTACAATGTACTATACATACTTACATTTACGAATTTCCCTTGAATCCGAATGATATTGTTAATTCAGCACCATATAATATTACGATTAGGGGTGATAAATACATGTATTACAAAAATTAATCTTAATAACTTTATACAAAAACTCTCACACGGTTGCAATTTAAGATGAATTATTTAGATCATGTATATTTTTAGTGAAAATACCGAGCGCCGGTTTTACTTTTTAATTTTTCATTTTTTCTCGTTACGACAGCCAACATGGCAATGATAGTTCCATTCAGCCAAATAATTAAAAAACTTTTTTTGGTGAAATATCGTATTATTTAGCATTTTATTTATAAAATAACAAATAAATATTTACTTTATATCGTGTAATAATATTTTTTGGACGTAATAAATGTTTAGTGGCGAAATAATATTTTTTTTGAACCTCGAAACTCTTTGGTGAGGACGTATGGATTACGGTAAATGAGGTTGTCTATGCTGCTCTAAGAAATATGTCATGGATTGATGACGTCACTTCTTAGATCTTAGAAAAATGTTCAATCGCTGGAAAGTGCAGGGGTCAAAATGTCCATACGGACCCGGCTGTCTATGTAACCCGCCGCCCATAGACACCCGCAACACCAGAAGGGTAGCAAGTGCGTTGCCGGCATTTAAGATGGGAGGACGTCATGCGCGTAATTGTGCGAAATTAGGCCATATTCTGGTCGTTAATCGGCGTGACCACCATTGACATAAACCTTAAACTATGTATGTATCATTTAAAATTATTACGTACCTACGGATTATTGGGATCAGCAAGCGAAATTATTCCGTGATCGAAGACCAACTCACGCCATTCCATAATATGTCATGAGTGTCATGACCGAGTCTGAAAGATGAAGAAGAGGGGGTTACCTCATCGACGTAGCGGCAGTGGCGGACGGCCTCGTAGCGCTCGTCCTCCGTCATCACCGTGCGGCCCTTGCGACTGTGCGTCAGCTGGTCGTTGCACACTGCAAGTTAGACAAGCATTGCATTACTAGTGAGCTCATCTACATACACACCGAGATTCCATCAGCGATCAGCGATGCGCTAAGCGACGTAGCTGAGGTGAGGATGTGTACCTATACCAACAAATTACAACTGGATCAACGAGTCGGAACCGCGTTCACCGAGGGCATATGGAGTGATTCAAGCCAAAAATGACATGAAAATGAAAAGTAGGTTCCGAAGCGAGCTACGCTAAAGCTTTACCTATTGAAAATGGTCACTTTAGTTTCGCAGCCAGCATTGACCTAACTCTCCTCTTGGCTACCTCGCACATCTCAGGTACAATAGTTATTTACGATACAAGTGTGTAAAAGAGGAAATTTGAAACGAGTGGGATAAATTAAAACACGACCGAAGGGAGTGTTTTAAATCGACACGAGTTGCGAATTACCTATTCGCACGTGTATCGTACAAAGTTTTACAGTACATATGGCCCTTTAAACTTTTGACATACGCACGAAAAATGCTATTTTACGCACTAGTGCGGGAAAATAGGACCATATGTACTGTAAAAACAGTTTCACGCACTCGACATTATAATTGACCTTCGCAGAAAAGCAGCACAGCGAAAATATTATTAGATCATCATGAAATCAAAATACCCCTTCTTTGCATGATTTTTTCTTTTTGCCCGAAATTAATATATGTGTCACGTACCTAATTAATTATTTGTTGATTCTATGAAAAATAGTAAAAAAACTATAACATCGAGTTTTACTGCGAAATCAGTGTTAGGAGTTGCATAGGCCATCATATTTATGTAAATATACAATTTTCAGTAATAGATATATGGAAAAATCTTACTACTATCAGAAAGGTACACTATTTGTGATATGCATGATCACATACTACAAATCATCAACTTCTGGGTTTTCCTAAGTCTCGTCTTAAAACAAATGGCTTAGTGTTGAAAGTTTGCAGTCTTAAAAATAAATATCAATCACCTCCAAAAGTACCTGTAATTCATAGGACAATGATAAATTTCCATTACCATGCAAAGAAGGGTTCAAAGAACCAAGGTAAGCTTAAGATATTACACATAATATATGTTATCTCCACTCTTGCTTTTATCTCACGATTGAATCGTGTTACTTAATCCGGGCAATGATTTGTTTCTTTAGAAGTCTAGTTTAGGCACGCCTGTCTGGTAAGCTGATAGCAATAGGCAAGATTGATGATTATTATAATATGGTTCGATATTGATTATCGCAATAATAAGTGATATTTGAGCCTTAATGATGAATGCACGTGATAAGGGAATACACACGGCGGAAATAAATTGCAATGTAATAATCTGTATCTTAGGTATTTAAAATAAGATAAACAAACCACAATTAGGTATTTTATTGGGCAAGAAAATTCTTCGGGTCAATTTAACTCGATGTGTCAAAACTTGCAGTAGTTTTACTACGATATATTACCAACGTACTCAACGTAACAACTAATCTGCTGTAATCGTGATATTTTATACATAAGAATATATCGGGATGATCTGATTAATCAATAGTAATTTAGTTTTGTAATATATGCTATTCCTTCGCCCTAGTAAAGACCCTAAAACGAGATCGAATATTTAGCCATTTGAGGGTAGATGAAAACATTACAGGATTAAATTTGAAATAGGTTAAAGCCAGAACGATGAAGGAACAGATCCAGTTTTCTAATGGGTTGGTTTACTGATAAATGTTTCAAGTACCCGAAACCCATTTATTTAGCTAACTAAAGATAGAGACTAAATATTATAAGGACACTTAGTAAGAAATCAGTTTCAAAGGGTGGGAACGCTCCTACATGTTCAAATCACTATTGGGAGAGGTAATCAGGTAATATAGTTCCACGCTCGGTACATGCAGTTAAGTCACTTTATATACATATTTTATTGGTTCGCAGATGCAGAGATAACAGGTTTGTTGTTGGTTTGGTTAGTTAGCTTTCAATCGTTTGTCCTAATCTGTCATTTTAAGGTGCAGTGTGTGTGTGTTGCCAACAAATATGATTAGTTGATTATTATAAAAAAATCTAAACCTGACTAAACAACTTGCGCTCTATAGTAAAAAAAATCACGTACCTAGGTCTAAAATGAACCATTATTTTTTTAACCATTTTTGCATAAAAGCTAAAAATATGAAAATTGCTTGCGCATACAATCCGCACAAAGAATTGCAGCTTCATTTTTGATCGAACTCATTAAATATTTTTTTTATCGACTAACTAAAAATAATCATTCAAAACAATGATATCCGCGATCCTGATGGGCACGCTCAGTGAGTGAGAATGAACTCACGGCGCCTTAACTTATGGATTTGTAAGAAAGGGATAAAACATAAATTAACTAATGAGGTTTGTAAAGTTTTACGAATAAGGGGCAAATATCTATCTATTCCGCCTGTATCCACCCATTGCTGAGTAGACCCCTTTTTTATTATGCCACTCTCCTCGTTCCCGTGCTAATCTAAACCTGTAGGGTAGAGCGGGTCCTGTTGAACACATATGAGTTCATCGCTTTGTAATGCCAAAACAGTTGGTCTTAGAAAAATCAAATTACTGAACTCGATAAAACATTTATTTGGGGCAAAACGTCATCACAGAAAACCCTTTTATTACGTATTAACAAACAGCAAAATGTTCTCAAGTAACAAAAGTCAGATATGCTTAACTTGCTTCGATAGTGAGGTATGTTGTTGAGTTAAGCAAGGAAGAAATATACATATGTAAATGGAAAAACGAGACTTCAACATAATTTTGGATTGCAACCCTCTACGTTCGAAGTATGGTCACCGAACTTTTAATGTAGACGGCTACAATAGTTATAAAATGTTCAGTTTAAAAGACGCATTTACCTCAAGTAACGAATTCATCCCGGTTGACCTTACAGCTACATTTTATACTTTGAGTAAAAAAAAAAAAAACGAAGCATGCTACTAACTCCTGCGCTGCTTCGTAACTGGTAATGGCGGATTGTGTTGGAGATATTTTGATTGCCCAACTTATCCGCTTGCTCAATATGACCCCCTTACCCTATATCATGGTCATAATCAGATAGCTGTTAACCTAACTAATAGACTAATAGAGGAATGGATGATACGTGACAGGGTAACTTGATGCAATAAGGATTATTGACGCTACCTCCGACGATGAGGTAGACGTTGGGAAAGACGGCTTTGGCCTGCTGCAGCTGGCGCGCGTGACCTTGGTGGAACACGTCGTAGATGCCATCCGAGTAGACGCGCACGCGGCGGCCCGCCGTGCCCGCCGCGGCCGCCGCACGCGACACGCGCCCGTACGCGCAGCGCTCGCGCTCCGCCACCGCCATCGGGTCTGTGCTGAATGGCGCCGCGAATCTCAGTGACTGCAACAACCACACACAAACTATAACACGCCTGTCCATGTCACCATCACCACACGACTTGTTGAAAGCACTGTTCTGCTCTCGCCTCACTAACTCAACACATAGAACTTCCGTTTTGTAACAAATTACCAATAGATCATCAGTTTTGGTTCACGTGTTTCTTTATAAAACATACAATCGAATTGTAAACCTCCTCCTTTTGAAATCTTGAAGTCAGTTTAAAAGTCAAACTGAGTTCATCTAAAAATAACAGTATGGTATGAAACATCATATTTTGATGTTCTCCCTTCTTTATTTCAAGCCTTTTTCAATGTTTATAAGAGCATCATATCGTATCATATATCTAGACGAGTGTGTACAGTCTCTTCCGAAAATCGTATTTTCCAGATTGCGATTCTGACCATTCGCAATTTTTACCATTTTATTTTTTCTCAATAGCTTCCTTTCCCGAAAGCATTTCTAACCATTCGCATAATTTGGATATGTATTCTTATTATAATATACGAGACACTAACTAAAAAATAACTTCTTTTTGTAAATCAATATCGTACAATAATATAAGTCGGTTCTGGCGCACTTTTTTGCTGGCAGTTCACCTAACACACTCCTCCTCGCTTCGCTCGTCGTCGCACCTATCTATTTTCTGTCTTCCGTGATTGTACAATCACTATTTAACAAATGAAATATAATGGGAAATTATGCGAATGGTTAGAATACCTATTAGAAATTTAAGCTATTGTAAAATTATAATAATGGGAAAATATGCGAATGGTTAAATATAATTTCGGAAAAGGAAGCTATCAAGAAAAAATAAAATGGTAAAAATTGCGAATGACAAAAATAACAATCTGGAAAAAACTATTTTCGGAAGAGACTGTACACACTCATCTAAACCTATTAAAAATATTAAACCACTATTAAATTACTAGATACCTAGTAACGGAAAGCGCCCCTGCCGTTTATGCATGTAATGTAAAATTCTCGGATGTTATCCAAACTAGCCAACGCTGCTTGCATCATCTTTTATGTTAATTAACCGTTACTGTTCTTGGAATCTTAAGTGAGTTCAGAAGTTTGATAATGATAACCAAAGTCCAGTCGCCCGCCAAAACGTGTAACGCTACAATGAGTCGGATAAGTCGGATTGTCAGGCGATGTGTCAAGGTTCAGCTCAGCGATTACCGCCGCGCCGCGCAGCCGCCGTGTGGTGTGCGATAATGACGTGAGTGGCGCGATGTGACGTAATGCCCCGCTCATCATAGTCAAATCATATGGTTCATAAGTCATAGTCAGTAGTCATACTAAAAGTATCTCAATTAACTCAATGATTTTGATTACACGCGTTCGGCGTTCGCCTGGAATTCATTACCTACATATATTGGCTTGAGTTACGGTAATTAGAGAGCTCTTTACATGTAAGTACCTTTACGGCTTAAAAATAACTTTAAACAGTCTTGACCTACAACGAGTTTCTAAAAACGTATTAGCTGAATAATATTTGAATGGTTCTACTGACTGTCTCGACGGGTTTCAAATGTTTCAATGCCAAACGAAAAACAGCGTAGGTAAACTGGACGTGGTTAAAGCAACTCTGTAACAACCGACAAAATGAGAAATTTTGAGATATGTATACCAAACGATTCCTTAGACAATAATCTATATTTTTATAAAGAAATCATACCTACCTATATTTGAAAAATATATTTCTCCTGAAATTTCACGTATACGGTCATAACATAACTGCCAATTTCAGGGTGACCGAGCGTTGCTCGGAAAACATACAAAAACTCAAAAATGCGCGTTTTTCCAGAGATAAGACTAGCTAAATCGATTTATCGCCCCCGAAAACCCCCATATAGCCAATTTCACCGAAATCGTTAGAGCCGTTTCCGAGATCGCCGAAATATATATATATATATATATATATATATATATATATAAATAAACAAGAATTGCTCGTTTAAAGGTATTAGAATAGAATAGATTACACTTAGGATATTTTTCAATTGTGTTTTATGTCTCTTAACACATTACATTTTTTGAACTAGGTACCTCCCGTTTACTTTAAGAAATAATAAGTTATGAGGCTTAACTCATTATTGCTTAATTCAAAACAACCGGTGCTAATGTATTCTCGCGAGTGTTAACATATTAATTAAACTTGGAAATTAATTATGAATAGTTAAATTTAAAAAAAACGAAAGTCACAGGAATTGAGTACAAGATATGTATATTCAAGGTAAGTTAAAAAACAGAATTTAGCAGATTTTCGTTACTTTATCTTATGAGGTGTAACTCGCCTTGTCCCTATTTGCAAAATAAAAGTTGATGATGTCCGAATTATTGTATGTAAATTATGCAACAAAGTGTTTTTTTATACACCTAATTAAAGAAATATACATAACTCTGTAATTACAAAATTATTCATTTGGTTTTCTGGTGCCGATCATCGTAGATTCATGTCACTTGATTGGGTTATTGCAAATACATCTAATTGTTATTACTTATTAATAGTATTAATACTCAATACGTGACTCTACTTCGTGTTATGAGCCTTGAAACATTATTGCGAATGTTAAAAAATAAATGTAATGTATGTATTTATTATATTAAAAATATATTGGCAGTTGTTTCAAACCATCCGTTTGCGTAGATTTTATTCGGTAATTCCGATTTTATAGGTACAAGTTGTTGTTTAAGTCGTAATTACTCATATTTTTATGTAAAGCATTACTTTTATAAGATTATTAAATAGTTATTTACGACACAAGTGCGGAAAGTAGGAAATTCGCAACGAGTGGTGATAAATTAAAACACGACCGAAGGGAGTGTTTTAAATCTACACGAGATGCGAATTACCTATTCACACGTGTATCGTACAACGTTTTACAGTACATATGGCCTTTAACATAGGCACGAAATAACCGGACAAGTGCGTGTCGGACTCCAAGGGTTCCGTACATCTTAGTATTTGTTGTTATAGCGGCAACAGAAATAGGTACATCATCTGTCAAAATTTCAACTGTCTAGCTATCACGGTTCATGAAATACAGCCTGCGACAGACAGACAGACGGACGGACGGACAGTGGAGTCTTAGTAATAGGGCCCCGTTTTTACCCTTTGGGTACGGAACCCTAAATAACCACCGACGGTGAACCCACGATTTTTGACCACCACACACATATGAAAAGATAAAATATAACGAAATACCTATACAGGGGGATATGAGGTACCTACTTCCGTGTTGAAATACAGGTCTACCGTTTAACTGAGGCGGTTGGTAAGAAGTTACATGGTCAGCTACGGACTGGTAAATTTGAAGGCTTGGCTGCATAAAATATACCTAAGTATGAACCAGTGTCAGCCCCAAAGCTACCTTCATCTAACTAGAAAATCACTGAGCAACTTCTTAACTAACTGTCTTGAGATTAGGGTAGACGGGGATACCAGCGAATGACAAAAAAGAGTACCTATGGGGTAGAAATTCGGGTGGGAAAAAATGCGAATGGAAAATATGCTACGAGGAATTAACGATTTTGGGGAAAAGATCTATACACTCTAATGAATAGGCTCAAACCTACAAGTACGTATACTTATACCGTTGGAACCCTCTTACATTTTTGATTCGACTATTGAGCTGTTGAGGCAAGGCGTAGGTATGCAATCGCAAAACAAATGTACTACTTACAGCACAAAACCCGCATGTTTTGTTAGTAGTAGAGGAATACCGCGTCATGAACATGCCAAAAGAAGTGGCAGTTTGCAGAACTTTCCAAGCAGTCGTCGGATATTGTGTACCCACTACGTCGTGGGCACACTTTCACTCAGATTATTAGACAAATGAGTCAATGTTTGACGTTGTCTAGTCATCAGCCTCACTCATCAGGTACAAACAGCAACACTCCTGACTGTACATCGGTGGACCTTATTACAATACGCATAAGGTCCCCCGATGTACAGTTAACATTGTAGGCTATGGTATAAAAACAATTATACAATGTTTTTCATACAGCTTGCGTACTGTGACAGCTGTTATCTCCATACAATTTATAACCTTAAAATGCAAAATATACAAAATAATTAATTATGTATTGAGATGACAGCTGTCACCGTACCCAATCTATGTGAAAAATACTATAGGTATCACAGCAAAAACTTATATTTGATTGATTTGTGAAACCAAACCAAATACAATAGGTAAGCATGAGGAAACTGAATACTATCGTATTCAGCATGACGAAAGTTATTATGATGGTAGACGTATCAATAATGTAGGTATAGTCTAGGTAGGTATGTACCGTTCTCCGGCAGCGATCTAGGTATGCTATGGATGGACGTCAGTATCAACTGAGGACCGGGTCAATCCTAGGCATTAAAATGGTACCTTGTGTGGTGATGTGGACTTGTGGTATGAGTGACTCACGGGAAGGTCTGTGGGCGGCTGCGGGTGCTTGAGCAGGCCGTTGATGCGGGGCTCGGGGCCGGCGCCGCGCCGCGCGCTCAGCATCGTCGTGGTTGTAGTCGTCACCGACATCTCGTACACACTCCTCTCCTTTGCTTCCGACCCAACTTAAGTCACCGACAACACTCTAACCCGTGTCAAACTACTGTCTACAATTTCATTGCTTTGTAAACTGATGGCGCCCGATTCGTCTAGCTAATTATAGCTCTGTATGGGTAGATTCGCACTTTCATAAAACTATATATCATAGTACTTTAATCTTTTTCACACACTCTAGTAGTCCAAACATTTATTAACTTTAGGGATTTATCCGCATACTTTCACGTTTAACTACTGTAAGTTTCGCCGCCAGTCACTGAGGAAGTTAAACGGATGGAATGTTAAAATTGAACCAAGAACCTGCAGGCGAGACTCGCGAATAGACCGCGTTTATTCCATTTGCTCGTTTAGCCACTAGTTAAGTGGAGAGGCGTGGTGTCAGTGTGTTGTATAAGCGCGGAATGACAAATATAATACTCGTTGATTGTATTGTAAGGTTAGCGCGAGCAAGAGGCAGTGGGGACACCGGAGGCGGGGTGCGGCGCGCGGGGCGAGCGACGGTGGCGCGACGCCGACGTGGAGGCTCGCCAGACACGCGACGCGCCACGAGTCGCTCCGAAGGGGACTCGAGCGGCCGGACGTGAACATCGTCGCGATTCTACTCCCGCTTCCCTCGCACTCGTCATCCAAGCGATATCGGCCACATGCTACCTACTTTATAAATAATCCAGTCGGCTCCAAAAGTGAACAACCTATAGCTGTCCATAAAGTACATATTACATAATATTATTGTGTACTGTTCATAATGGAGCCAAGGGTAGTTTACATAGAAATTTCTTTCTCCTCTGGTTTCAGAACTCTCCATAATACGAGCTATGATCCGAAAGTCACGAGCTCCGTCCATAAAGCGACTTCCAAAATACGGTCAATTGAAATAGATTTATTTTGCAACTTGACTTAAAGTTGCAACTAACCTATAAATATGTTCCCACAGGAATAAGGATACCTACATCATGCACATCTATAAGGCCCACTTGCACCATTCCACTAACCTGGGATTAAACGGTTAACCCTGAAGTTACCATGGTTACCAGTACAATTTGACACTGTTAACGGATTAACCGCTTAACCCCACCAACAGACTAAGTAATAGTACTACCGTACAGAAAATAAACTTCCTACAAATCCGAAGTTTGATAGCGATTCAGGGACGAATCGTGCTGTCCCTTATGTATGGTACTATCCCTTTCGGCTATGTAGGGTTATCAAAATTCAGGTCATTATCTTATCTGTGGTCGTACACGCAAAGGAACGTCAAGTTGTGCCAACCCTAATAATTGCTTGGAGCAATGCTGAGCCGAATGGAGCCGAGAATGCCCGAAAGGAGGAGTTTCGCACCCCTGACCCCGGGTTAGTGGGATGGTGCAAGTGCAAGTGGGCCTAAGAGGTACCATACTACCAATTAATCTTCGCTCTTATTATAGTGATGACTATAATAACATCTGCTGACACTAACATACAACCATACTACGGTTGCAAAGTTGAACATATTATTATGCATAACTTATAACTAACTTAATTTCACAGAGTATAATCTTATCAAATACTCACAATCGCTATTAAACGCAACACCGTAACGAATACATTATGTATTTTCAACACAGTACAGTGCTACATAGGGCTTCCAATACCGGGATCCCGGGATCCCGAAATACCGGGATCACGTCTTTTTAAAGGTATTTTTCAATACCGCTATTTTTAAATGCAATACCGGGATCCCGGTATTTTCAAAAACAAGGAAAATTTGCAGTATAAACCATTTATATCCATTGGAATGTTCATGTTCGGCTGTATTAAGAAGCTTACTACACGTCAGACGCATCTAAATTGCATCTAGCCCTTATTTTATTATTGAAATAAGATCGTTGCCTGAACGTCTGATAAATATTTGGTGGTTGGTGGTGGATGAATCCTGACAGTGAGATTAATATAGTTAGTTGAGTTAGTTCTTAAAATTTTATCAAAAATTTTAAAGAAAAGAGCAAGAATCAAGGAACGGCAGTATGGCAAACTAATTTAGGCGGAAATTAAAAGAAAAGTTGGCTGGCGGGTTGTTGGACTAAAAATGTGACTGGTAAAGTCAACCAGTTGGATAAAACTATTGGCAACCTGGAGTGTGAAATAAAATAATAAACAGATGGCGACATTGATTGTTTATTGTTCTAAAAGCTTTTAGGACATATCTGGCTCCAATTTCACCACGGTGACAGGTGCGACAATTGTAAAACATCACTGTTGCTGACGTCACAGGCATCCATGGGCTACGGCTACCACTTACCATCGGGCGAGCCGTATTCCTGTTTACCACCATCATTGTTTTATTTAAAAAAACTTTATTATATCGGAAAAAAACAGATATTTCTCTTGCTAAGTTTATGACAATTGTCACAAGAAACACTACAATTGTCACGAAATTCCGACATATAACTCATTACCTATCAAGAATTACCTACAATTCTTCTAAATCTTGACAATTGTCAGAAACTTCGCAAAAGAAATATCTGTTTTTTTCCGATATAATAAAGTTTTTTTTAAATAATACAATGATGGTGGCAAACAGGAATACGGCTCGCCCGATGGTAAGTGGTAGCCGTAGCCCATGGATGCCTGTGACGTCAGCAACAGTGATTTTACAATTGTCGCACCTGTCACCGTGGTGAAATTGGGGCCTGGTGTAAGAGTAACCCTTTTTAATTCCCCTTTTTCAATAAAACTATAATTTTTTAAGCGATTCATATTCAATACCGGGATCCCGGGATCCCGGTATTGATGAAGACAGTTTCGGTATTAATACCGGTATTGTGAGAAGTCCGGTATTTGGAAGCCCTAGTGCTACATGAAATTGTAGACATTGAATAAAATGGAATTAAAGGCGAACGAAACTTAGTGGCAATGGCAACTCCAGTTGAATTGTCACAACAATTGCATTTTATGTCAGATAGACTTTGTAAACATGATAGTCTGTGCGGAAAGATAAGAATCGTGGAATGCAAGGGATGAAAGGCACTAATTTTACTGAGTCGAAGTAGTTTGTTGAATCGGATGACAATGCAATATTATGATGACGTGGAGGCTGGAGCTGATCTGATGATGGAGACAGGAGGTTGCCATGTGAAAAAATCCATACTATCCCCTAAGTCTTGATATATGAAGATCATGTTAGAACTTTAAAACAATCATGATGTTACCAAATTTCATAAAGATCAGACAAAGGGTCTAGCAGGCTAAGGAAGGAGAAGTGGCCCCTGTGACGAATATCGGATTTTTATAATGTCATTTGTTGGCTATCTTATAAATCTTATAATATAGAAAAACCTTAACTTTCAGCCCCCTATCTTGAACCGTCACCGAGATAATGTCAAATACGTCATTTTATGGACACGTTTTTCAAACTCGTTTTTCTCCTGAACTATATAAGGTAGAGCAATCAAACCAAATCATAGCTACAAAGAATGAGTAGGAGTATAACTCAGATTTTTTTAAATATTTAATTCCCTGAAAAAATAATGATTAAAGTGTCAGAGAATTTTTTGACAGCTCTTTTCAACAAGTATTTGTAAAGGTACACCTACGGCAAAAATCACATAAACTGCAAATAGTATTAGCTACTACCATGCGAAAAATCAATTCAATATAATTATATAATATAATTGGTGCAACATACTTTAAAAACTTAAATGTCAACGAAAGTGTTTAGCTATCAAAGGAGTCTTTCATTCTGAAGGAGATTTTCTGTTTAAATGAGGTTTAATTTCGTTGCCTAGCAACAGAGAGTGTTTATTTTGAACTTGACGCATGGCTGTCAAAAAAGGTTACTCAACTGCTGCAACTAAGATAACATTTTTTTTTTTAAGTATGTTGCACCAATTATATTGAATTAATTTTTCGCATGGTAATAGCTAATACTATTTGCAGTTTATGTGATTTATTCCATAGGTGTACCTTTACAATTACTTGTTGAAAAGAGCTGTCATAAAATTCTCTGACATTTTAATCATTATTTTTTCAGGGAATTAAATATTTAAAAAAATCTGAGGTATACTCCTACTCATTCTTTGTAGCTATGATTTGGTTTGATTGCTCTACCTTATATAGTTCAGGAGAAAAACGACTTTGAAAAATGTGTCCATAAAATGACGTTTTTGACATTATCTCGGTGACGGTTCAAGATAGGGGGCTGAAAGTTAAGGTGTTTCTATATTATAAGATAGCCAACAAATTACATTATAAAAATCCGATATTCGTCACAGGGGCCACTTCTCCTTCCTTAGCCTGCTAGACCCTTTACTAAAGTTTTCGCGAAACAAACTATCAACAAAAACTAATTGGCTCTAAAAATGCACGGATGTGCCCATGTGTTCCAAGCTGAATAGGTATAAGATCTTCGCTTCGCGTGCTTTGATGACCAGCGATAGTAGCTTGTCGGGTTTTCGTAATCCTGCAATGCTACGTCTGGTCTGGCGGCTTTGTTCCTTTATCGGCGTATACAATAACTGAGTGTGCTGCGATAGTAGGCCAGCCCAGCCCCCCTCATCTAAGCGACACCTATTCCGGCAAAAGGGAGGCAACGACCGGCCCGCTGAGCCGCTGACCGACATTTCATCGAGCGCGGCGCCGCCTCGCCGAGCCGAGCCAACTGGCACAAGCCTGCCCGTGGCGATCTCCTAATGTCGATGCACTACCTATACCACAGCCACCACGCACACGCACTATGCAGCTCCAGAATACACGATGCCTTTACATGAGTCAATTAATCTAGTCACTTTCTCCTACGCGATATTATAATTATATTTTGAACTGATATAAATATTTGATCGAGCGAGCTCGAAGCGTCTCCGCTCCGTTTTAGCTTGGGCAAAAATGCTTTGGTATGTCTGTCCACGTTCAACTGTTCTCCTGGAGCACTACCACCAGTTTTAACATTGACATATTCACTCACGTTTAAGTAACTTACTTTCTATGCATCTCGCTCGTACTCGCATATTAGTGCAAGCGAGATGTATAGAAAGTAATTTACGTAGACGCGAGCTAATCTGTCATTGTCAAAACTGGTGGTAGCCGTACTGTTCATCGCATTTCTCAAACGTTTCTCGTTAAATGGTTTGAGGTCCGATCGTTATATTGATTTATATTTTAGATTAAGTTTTTTGGATCTTCTTCTCGGATTTTACCCAAAAACGGGAAGAGTTACGATTTTAAATAATATATTTAAGTGAAGGTATGTGAAAGTATATAATTGTGTAGGTGTTGTAGGTATACCTATTGTAATTACGTATGACCATCATCCTCGTTCTTGCCGAGACCCAGACAAACTACTACCTGATGCCCCTTCTCGATTGGCAAAACACAATAAAAGTTATCTAGTTATTTTAGTTAAGTAGTTATTCTTACAAAGGCAAATGCCATGAAAAAAATCACACGGAAACTAGACTAGATTTGCAAGGGCGGACTTTAACCAAAACCTTAAAAGCTTAAGCTCGATAGAAAAATATCACGAAAATATGTCTAATTTTTTTATACCACGTCGGTGGCAAACAAGCATACGGCCTGCCTGATGGTAAGCAATAGGTAGGAAAACCGCAATGCGCAAATTGCGGGGATTGCGGGGATTTTTCTCTTTAACTTCTATGAAGGCGTAATAATTAGAGTAACAGAGAAAGTTGTCCGCAATTTGCGAACTTCGATATTCGCGGTTATAGCCCTGATATAAGCGAGTGTGGATGTAATTGACCCTTAATAAACTTATTTTGGGTTGCCCTATATTAAGGCTGGAGCCCACTAGACTCGCCGAAGCGAATCGAATCGCAATTATTCGCCTCCTATATTTTCTATGCAACTGCGTCCATTGACGATGGACGATCCAATGGACGCAGTTGCGTAGAAAATATAGGAGCCGAATTATTGCGATTCGATTCGATTCGCCTCGGCGAGTCTAGTGGACTCCAGCCTACGAGTATAAAATTGAGGCTCAACGGAGACACGGTTATTGCGTTCGTCATAACTGTTCCAGCACTAATCAAATTCACACGTCGATATTAAACGAAATATCCGAAAATAGAACTAGTGTACCCACTGGTGGAGCGAGTAACATGTTTATGCAGGCAGAGGCATGGCCAGTGATCACGCCACATGGTTGGCCGCGAGCCCAACTATTGATTCATTTGGCTTTCGTTTTCATAATAAGCCGGAAAAATAGTATCGTATCGGTCAACGTAATTATAATTTCGTGTCAATTGCTGTCCGGTAGCTGTTTATAATGCGCCACGATCGCATCATGTAAACATTGTAAACATTATAATTTAGAAGTACTTATAAATTTGCTTGTTATACATGGTTGGCATATCCAAGGCCCCTAATGTACGAGTACCTTACTTAAGGCTTGTACCGTCCAAAAATTGGTACAGTCACCTGCAATAATATGTTACTATTCAAAGGCCGCAAAAATATGTGACACGCTCTTATGGCTCTACAAATAAGATCGTGTCAGATATTTTTGCGGCCTTTGTCGTGTAACATATTATTGCAGGTGACTGTACAAGGTTAATAAACTCATGTCATGTCTCACAAGGGAATTTGAGATTTTGGGAAAGTTAACAAAAATAAGAAGTTGATCAACTATGCTTTATCCCCTCGTATGCTTAAGACACGGATCCGAGCGTATTAAAACAACATTAAGGTTGCTAACAATGTTTTTTGATTCAGGGAATTCTTTTAAAAATAATCACTCCAAAATCAAAAATATTATGTATCCCAAGTATTACCCTGTACAATATATATTATTTAAGTTTATACCTATTTGTGTTGCTGCACTTATGTCGTTTTTTACACTCTTTTATTTAGCTTCAATACGTATAGGTATATTACATACCTTTCTTCTTTGTATAGTGCTTCAAATCTTGTAGCTAAAATTTGAACCACTTCCCAGCATCTGATTCAGTTGAAATTTGGAGTACTATCGTAATTCCAGTGACAATGCAATAATATGTTAACATGGAGGTGATCTGATGATGCAGTCAATAGGTAGCCAAAAGAACTTCTTGATGGAAAAACACAAACACATCAAGTTTAGGCTCATTAGAAAGGTCTCAAGAAGTACCCGGTGGACATGGAAATGAGAAGAAGTACAGTCAGCAATAAAAGTGTGTCCAAAAAAATATTTTTTGACAGTTACTTGTTTCATCTTTTGCATAAGTATTGAATTGAATTAATGAAAGTCCTCTCCAAAACTTTCCATGACTGTCTATTTTAAACTACACAACTTTTCATTTAACAAGTAATAAATTAATGAAGTAAATGAAAAGTTGTGTAGTTTAAATGATTGTTTCACTGACCTGTGAAAGCTCGAGGGTCTGACTGGAGCTGCAGAAGCTGGTGTCGCTGCCATTCTGCACCTGCAGCTCACTTCCTTGCCCCTCGCCTGCGCCTGCACTGGGTGTGCTTATGGCTTCTGCCATTTTCAACTTTGTATTGTCTTCTCCTCGCACCCTCTTTCTCGACATTATACTATGAAGTATTGGAAGATGTCATTTACCACCTGAATTGAAATTGAACATGAAGTTATACATAATAGTCATGAGGAAACTGAACTAAACTCAATAAGTCCTAGTTTCCCGCTGGATTGGAGGGTCAAATATTATTATAAGTATTATAACCGTCACTGATCTCGCCAACAACTGTATGTATTGTGAATTAGTGCAAACTTTACCATCATATTTGTGTTCTAGAAGAAATCCAACTTTAGTTATTATTCTTGTTCATTATGTGGTGACCAACGCCAACATAAGCTGGCACATATTATTTATACTATTTATAGCATAGCAGCCTATGAAACTTAAGTTACTATTGCAAAACTGACCCGTGACACTGTAAATATATGTAAATAACCACCACATAGTTTACACGTCGACGACGCGGTAATTTAAGTTTGCCTATGTTATCAGAGTGTTTTAATTGAAAATATGAAAACCAGAAGGCACGAGCAACTACTGATGTAGCTTACCGAAAAAGTACCAATTAAATAATACTAAGGCTACAGATGAGCTGCAGTTATTTACTATAGTTACACATTTTACAGCAACCAATTATTTCAGAAGGATATGCACTTTCTAATACGTAATGGTTCTAAATAATACTGAGATTGAAAAGAATTTAATTCATATCTATAAAGGAAACGAATTAATATGTATAATTATAGTTATCGTAGCAGAAACACAAGATGCTGTATTATAAAAAATCACCATGAAAAATTTCACGCACCATAGTCAAAATCTTGCCGAAGTAATATAAAACAATTTGAATTTTTAAGATGAGAATAAAATCACAATCATAAAATGTTGCAATACTTCCAATAAGGTATGAGTAGTGACAGTAGTGAAACGTCAACAAAAAATGATAAACTTCATGCCAGTCCAGTTAAGAGGGTCTACCGCGAACCACGTTCCACGTGTTGCCTCCCTGTCACACTCCCGTACCAATTTACAAGTCCGACAGAGAGGCAACACGTCGAACGTGGTTCGCTGTAGGCCCTGAGACGGGATGATTTGATCAGAATAGAAATTAGCGTCAATCTCCTATCTCCAATTTTAGTTTTATGGTGATCTTTGAGCCCACTACATAAAAAAATGCCCCCAAACGAATACACTACATGACACAAGCACTAGAGTCACAAATTGGTATCCTTGTGTCCGCACAGCCTGATTTGATCGGACAATTTAATCAGATTGGCGAAAAATTGGGCCGTCAGGATGTGCTATTAAGAGATATCTCTTTCTCGCTCTCACTTATGGGTACGACGCACCACAGTCGCGGTACGGTGCGGTAGTCTGTTACGGCTAACCGTAGCGGCCTATTTTGATGGTAAACGTGAATCAAGTATAACTAGATCTGTCGTGAGCGGGGGAGAACCGGTGACCGAAGGGCATATTATCTCCCAGTAAAAGTAGAAGGCTCTCTTGATTGTTCAAAAGCTGATAGCAAAGTTGCATTTTATTCACATGTGAGGCAAAGTAATCAAATGCAAGTTTTGAGTTGTTTTCTTATGTTTGCTGGTTGAATTTACTTTTTAATTATTGTTTAGAATGATAAATATTTATAACATTCATTTGGATTTGATTTGGTTTGTTTTTGTTTGATATTTTACAGTTTATATTTTCTTCTGGTAGGTGTGGTGAAAAATTTTGTGTTTCACTCGAGGGCAAATTTTGTTTAATCCTCGTGCTTTGAAACCCACGCAACGCTCAAGATTCCATTTTTCGAACCACTCGCTACGCTCGTGGTTCAATTTTGGAATCATTCGCTTGCTCGGGTATCAAAATTAGCACGAGCGGTTAAACAACAACTTTGCCCCCTTGTAAAAGAACTACAAACAGCAATATACATTATACTATTATTCTTTCCACCAAGGATTTTTTTTTCGTGTCAACCCTATGGTGTGGGATGTTGTTGGAAAGGTCTTTCAAAATGAATAGGGGTTTTAGAAGAACATTTTTTGATAAAGTGAATATTTTCGGAAATAATCGCTTTGAAAGAAACAAAATGTGTGTGACAATCATTTTATCGTTTCAACCTTATAGTGTGGGGTGTCGTCATTGGGGTGCCTTTCAAAATAAATAGGGGTCTTTAAACAACATTTCTTGATAAAGTGAATTATTTCGGAAATAATCGTTTAGAAAGAAGAAAAAAAGGTTTTTCCTTCTAACATTTGAACCATCTGTCCAAAAATTATGAAAGAAATCATGAAAATCGTGCTTAAAAAACTGCGAAACACCGTGTTGCGCGCGCTAAAGCGCGTCACAACCAAATCAACTTTCTGCAGTTATTTAATCGTTGGCCACAATAACTCCAATTTTATTGCACTTGGGCTCAGCACAAGCATGCAGAATACAAGGAAGGCACGGAGCGACGAGCGACACAGCCTCCTCGTCTCAAAGCTAGCACACGACTGCCGGCCACGCCTTTTTCGAGCTACATACGCACGAAATGTTGAAAAATATTCGATTTCTTAGAAAAAAAATGATTAATTAACATTATTCTACGTTGCATTTGTAGTATCGGTTAAAACATTTATTTTAGTTTAAAAATAACTTTAATCGAATAAACCGTTTAGTAGAAATAGGCAAAGTTAGTCACAAAACGGCCTCTCGTAATGTTCCTTTTTTAGAAAAGTCACAGGAAAAAAGTCAAACGTTACAAATGTTTTACATAAAACGTAGATACATATATATTTTTTTCATAATTTTTTGTTGAACCGTTAAGAAGATATATACTCTAGAAAGTAAGAGTTTACGGCCAAAAACGGCGCGTAGCGCCTTAATGGTATGTGAGTATAAATAAGATTAATTTAAGTATTTTTTTATAATGTTACATAAAATGTATGTTCAAACTAATTACGAAAAGGTTGCTATGAGGTGAAGGTCGATTTTAACATATCAGTCCAATTATGAAAATCGTGTAAAATCATTCCCTAGCTTCCGGAAATGTTTTAAAATACTTTTAATATACATTACAAAGATAAAGAATACTTACGAATGATAATAAAAAAAAAATGTGCAATATCCCAACTTGTGAAGCTTATAAGTCAAACACAGTTCGTTTTAGGACAAAAATGTATAAAACCTTTTTTGTAGAAAATTATGTCTACTTTAGTTTGTACATACAACACTTTTCGATATTAATAATGACAGATTCCAAGAAATATGAAAAAGTTCACTTTTGATGGATTAAGCCCCCATTCGCACGACAGCTTAAAAAGCGTTGCGTTAAAACCCGACGTTGGCGCTTTTTTACCGTTTCCAATATTTGTGTTCATATGAACGCTTAAAAATCACTTGTGAGTCGTACTGCCACGTACGCATCTCAGCAAAGCCATACTTTATTTGCTATTACGACGTATTATTTGAATATAGCTTGAATATTTCAGGAATTTGTAAGCATAAGTTGACATTTTTAAGGTGAAACTAATAATAATCTTGACGATTGACACCAAAAATTGACACTTGACAGCCAACTGACAGCAGCGCCGGCGCTTTTTCAACGCTTGTGAGAACAGCTACACGGATTTCCGTATGGTCTATTCAATTTGACGCCAACGCTCAACGCCGAAAATCGAACAGTGCTCGATAAAAAAGCGCCGCGCTTAAAAACCGCCTTCGTGTGAATACATACATGGTTATCCATTTGTGTCATTCAAACGCTTTTTTAACGCGCGTTGAAAAAGCTGCCGTGCGAACGGGGCCTAAGGCTTCAAAGTTGCCAGCTTACTCATAAAATTTATACCTTTTGTAAACAACGGTTTGAGTTAATGGCAAGGCCCCAACGTTGTCTGTTCAATTTGACGGCGCAGCAACTAGTATCACTTCTCTCTCCTCGCTCTTTTAAAAATGCCATTTGTCAAAAAGGACAACCATACTGTTGACAAGATGAACTTCAAATCAAAGTGTTGCCTTTTTTGGTGCATCCAGGCTGTGTATGTGTGCGTAAATCCATGCTTTTGTCCCCCCCCCCCCCTCCCCCCAACCACACCCCCCCGCTGACCGAAGTTGGAATGTGTATTATCAACGTATAAGTACTTCGAGCAACATGTGTCGGAAGCCGGTGTTGCTCGAAGTATAAGTACGATAATTTACTCAAGTCTAAAAAAAATACTCTTATGACGGCCTTTTTTTGATATTTATCAAAATTGTACTAAAAATTCCTTAGTTACAACTGCAACTAAACCATTTCATTTTAAATGACACACAATAATTACAGCCAATAACTCGGTTTATATCTCCACTTTGACACAAATCGACATGTGCAACAAGAAATGAATCTACCCGTCCATTTGGGTAGATAATTACGGGTAAATACCGGGTAGATGGGTATTTACCGGGTATTTTACCTGGGTGGGTAAATACCCGCGACCCATCTCTCGGCACATCAAATGTATACGTAAAGCCTCCTCCACACTCGCGTTCGCGGCTTCGCCCTCGATTCACGCGCAGTCTGTAGGGGGCTTAAACGTAAACATAGCCATGTCAGATAAGATAAACGTCAGTCCATACAATGTATGGACTAGGTTTCATATTTCAGTGGTATGGACATGTCATGTGGTTGACCATTGGCCGCCCATTTTCGACAGAGGGGAACGCTTGTTTCGCACGCGTATCTTAGAGTTAGACCAAGATAAATCTGCAACGATTGTGATAGCACACGCGGTGCAAGTGTTATTTTAAACGTCAAACTTCTACGAAATTATAACGTATAAATAACACTTGCAAGTTGCAACGGGTATGGTATCAAAATCGTTGCAGACGTTTCTTGGTGTGACTCTAGCTAGCGAAATGTATAGAAAATATTATACTAGATCTATAACTTCATCACGGATTTAAATTCATCACCCTCATCTGCTGTTACATTATTAAAACATAACGCTCCAGAGTGTTGTGGAGACCTTTTTTTTTTTTTTTTTTTTTTAACAATAGGCCTGATGACAAATTTTGAAATCCCTTTTATTATTGTCGGTACACTTGTATTGGTTCCGAAAAACACAATATTTCAGCTATACTCATAAGATTTAACATAGATAATTGCATTTTATTATAGCTAGTTTAAACTTCGCGCGAAAACGCCTCGCATGCCATTTGTGACGTCATTATTTAGTTGGTGGTAGGGTGGTAGACATTGTTTACATACTTACAGTTACGAATTTCCCTTGAATCCGAATGATATTGTTAATTCAGCACCATATATTACGATTAGGGATGATAAATACATTACAACAATTTATCACAATAACTCATTTTACACAAAAACTCTCACACGGTTGCAGTTTAAGATGAATTATTTAGATACATGTAAATTTTGAGTGAAAATCACCGAGCGCCGGTTTTACTTTTTAATTTTTCATTTTTTCTAATTACGACAGCCAACATGGCAATGATAGTTCCATTCAGCCAAATAATTAAAAAAGTTTGTTGTTGAAATATCGTATTATTTAGCATTTTATTTAAATAATAACAAATAGATATCTATTTTATATCGTGTAATAATATTTATTGGACGTAATAAATGTTTAGGGGCGAAATATTTTTTTTTTGCACCTTTCGAACTCTTTGGTGAGGACGTATAGATTTCGGTCAATGAGGTTGTCTATGTTGCTCTAAGAAATATGTTATGGATTGATGACGTCACTGTTTGGAACGCTTCTGATTGGCGTTTCAGTAATAATGGCCGATTGGAGAATTTTGCACTTTTATTTTATTGAATATCTTAATAATCCTTCAGTTTATACTGAGATTGGGCCATTTTTTAGAATCATATTAACATATATGTTTCTTTGAAACCATTATTTCCATGATTCTTTGTTACTTGCAACAGGCCTATTATGGCCTGGATGTGGAGACCTTCATTTTGAACATGTTTGTACCTCAGATGTAATAAAGGCGTTTAAATCAATTAATGTCAAAAAAAACTAATGACCTCTGGGGAGTCTCTGTCCGTGCTGTCAAATCCTTAGTAGAAATTGTAGCGCCTGACTTGGTAGTTATATTTAACAACAGTGTTGATTGCGGCGAGTTTCCTGATCTAATGAAATATAGTAAAGTAATTCCTTTATTTAAATCTGGTAGCAGCTCTGACCCCACTAACTTTAGAGCGATATCTGTGCTACCAACATTTAGCAAGATTTTTGAAAAATTAGTTCTTTCTCAATTAGTACGACATTTTAACGTTAATAATTTGATGCATAATAAGCAGTTTGGTTTTACACGGGGTCGCTCAACAACCGATGCCGGTGTTGAGCTAATTAAGCATATTTTCGATGCCTGGGAGGAGTCACGAGATGCTTTAGGTGTCTTCTGTGATTTATCTAAGGCCTTCGACTGTGTTTGTCATGAAACATTAATCAGGAAACTTCATTATTACGGAGTTAGAGGATCGGCACTGAATTTACTTAAGTCCTACTTAAATGGTAGAATACAAAGGGTCGATGTGAATGGACAGCGATCACCTGGGTCATTGGTCTCTATGGGTGTACCACAGGGGTCAATATTGGGGCCTTTCCTGTTCCTTATCTACATAAATGACTTGCCATTCCTTGTTAAGACCCACCATGATATAGTATTGTTTGCAGACGACACCTCACTTATTTTCAAAGTCAAACGACAGCAACAAGCTTACAATGATGTAAACAATGCCATTTCAAAAGTAGTAAATTGGTTCAATGTTAATAATTTATTGTTAAATGAGAAAAAGACTAAATGTATTAAGTTTGTCACTAGTAGTAACGTAAGGCATGTGCAAACAAGTGTCATTGTGAAGGATGAGGAATTGGAATTAGTTGATAGTACAGTTGTTCTTGGTATAACTTTAGATTCTAAACTCCAGTGGGGTCCCCATATTGCTACTCTTTCGAATAGACTGAGCTCTGCAGCTTTTGCAGTGAGCAAAATCCGTCAGTTAACTGACGTGAAAACAGCTCGATTAGTATATTTTAGTTACTTCCATAGCATTATGGCATATGGTATTTTACTGTGGGGCGGTGCTTCAGAGATAAATACCATTTTTGTTCTGCAGAAGAGGGCTATTCGAGCAATATACAAAATGAACCATAGAGACTCACTTAGAGATAAATTTAAGGAAATTGACATAATGACAGTGCACTGTCAATACATTTATGAGAATATTCTGTATGTACATAAAAATATTGTAAATTTTAGGAAAAATTGTGAAATTCATAATATTAATACTAGAAATAAACATAAGCTCGCAGTGCCCTTCACTCGGCTCCATAAAATTAAAAAATCATTCATGGGTAATTGTGTAAGATTTTATAATAAACTTCCAAACCATATTACTGAATTATCTATTAATAAATTTAAGAATTATGTAAAGCGTAAACTTATTTCTAAAGCTTATTATACCACACAAGACTACATGAATGATATTACAACGTGGGATTAATTGTTATTCGAAATGATTATTTATTTATTAGGTATATTTGATTAATGATGAGGAAATGGATATTCCGATGTAATACTATCTACTTCTTTTGTTACTTATGCTTTTTTTTGACATTTAGATTTTATTCTAGAAATTCTAGACTAGTATTTTTTTATACAATCTTTTTAATGTTTGACGATCCTTTTATGAAATATTTAGTCTTAAATTTGATATGTATAATAATCCAATTTTATTATGGAATAATATTAACATCAATAAATTGCTCTGATAATTAGATTAAGATTAATTACGATTCATAAGAGCTTGTTGCTAGGCCTACATGAATAAAGTATATTTTGATTGATTGATTGATTGATTGAAACATAAAAAGTCTACTAATAAAGGTACAATAATTTATATTATAGTACATTACGATACAAGTGCGAAGCAAATAGGAAGGAAGTGCTGATTTAAATCGACACGGGTTGCGAATTACCTATTCGCACATGTATCGTACAAAGTTTACAGTACATCTGATATCATCTCCATTACGACACCCTGTGCTATAAAATGTTAAAGGGCCATGTACTGTAATAGTACATAACGATACAAGTGCGACAAGTAGGAAATTCGCAACGAGTGGCGATAAAATGAAATACGACCGAAGAGAGTGTTTTAAGTAAATAGACACGAATTATAGTCGTTCGATTTGTAGCTGGCCCCGAACGGCTAATTCTTTGTCTATTTACCTGCAAACAAGGGCCGTATAAATTCTAATTGGCACCTGAGCGCAGCCCATATAACCATTCCAGTCGCAGAATCACAAAGTGGTAACTAAATGTCAGATGTGTCGTAACAGAGTCCACACAATGTGTCTAGAATTGTTTCGAAACAAAGTGTCGTCGCCGTGTCTACACTTTTCCGTAACAAGGTGTCGACACATTTGTGTGCACTTTGCGTGCGGTTTGCGACTAAATCTGACAGCAAATTTGTGACAGCAAATGTCAATATAAAATACCTCTTGAAAACCAAGGTTTGTCAAACTACTATTAGTGTCTCGTGTGCTCGTAATTCTAGTAAGTCATCATGGGCAATGCAAATGATAATAATCGACCGAAACCATATAAACACCCAACACCCGTCAACCTTTTACAGAAAAGTTTTTAAAGAAATTCAATAAGCTACTTAGGTCAGGCAACGAATGCTCCAAAAGTTGTAGAGGGAAATGCTCGGAACACAATTTTTGACTCCGTAACTCGGTTTGACAAGTTAGGAGGTGAACATATCAAAAGTCCCCGGCCGTAGCCCTTGAGCGGGGGGGAGAGAGGGGGCTTTGAAGGTACCATTTTCCCGTTTTTCGATTATATCTCGGAAACTATGCATCTCAGCGACATGGCCACTTATACAAAATGAAAGTTAATTTAATTTGTTACAAGTTTATTCAATCAATTTTTTCGATATGTTGAATAGTTTTTGAGATATCCGCTCTTGAAAGTTTATTTAGGGCTCTCAATTTTATCTTGATATATCTATATCAGTGAAGGTGCTAGGCCGTGTTTGGTATCGTTTTCGTATAAATCTGGGGTGCTGAATCCATTTAAGATATCACATTGACACCATTCCACAAAATAAAAATAAATCTTTTTAGGGTTCCGTACCTCAAAAGGAAAAAACGGAACCCTTATAGGATCACTCGTGCGTCTGTATGTATGTCCGTCTGAATACACAAAATAGTTCTTTACCTATATATGACAGGAAAACCTATTAGAAATGTGCAGTCAAACGCGAGTCGGACTTAATGTACGGAACCCTTAACGCGAGTCCGACTCGCACTTGGCCGGTTTTTTTGAAACTCTTCTTGACGCTTAACCGCTGAACCGATTTCGTTGAAATTTGGTATAGAAATAGTTTGCGTCCCGGAACAGGACATAGGATAGATCTTATAACCAAAATCATCTTTTGAAGGTGTGAAAAGTGGCGTAGTAATTTGTACGGGAAATCAATAACCGCTGAATCGATTTATATGAAATTTGGGATGGTCTACATCTTTGATTTAGTTAAAAATGATGAAAAAACATGACTTCAAACCTAAACTTAAACAGTATTAACTTCAAGAAGTCAATTCTGAATTCCCCCCTACACCTCATTTCACACCTTTAAAGGATGATTTTTGAGATAACTTATTATATCCTGTCTCGGGACTCAAAATATATGTGTACCAAATTTAAATTAAAACTGTTCAGCAGTTTAAGCGTGAAGAGGAGTTTAAAAGAAAGTATTTTAATAAGTTTATATGTTTTTACTTCGGAATGGTGTCAATGTGATACCTTAACTAAATTTGGTACTGCGAATTTATACGAAAACGATACCAAACATGGCCTCGTAGTTTTACTGTTGTAGAAGTCAAAATAAAATTGAGAGCCCTAAATTCTTATTACTTGGCCAAACTTGTGTAGAAGGAAAAGGTAAAATAAAAGTCTTCGGCAGGAATATAAGACACAAATATATTTTTTTTTGCGTTACTATTTCATTCATCAAATATAAACATACCTTGATTATACTATTCTAGTGAGATCCTCATAGATAAACAAAAACATTTACTTAAAAAATTACAAGGTCGAAATGTCACGGAACTTGTGAGAGTAATATGTGAAAAATAAAAACTTTTATGACAAAAAAAATCTACAATTTAAGAATCACCCAATTGCGTCGAGGAATCATCTGTATTTTTGCTTGTTTCATTACCTCCTCGCTTCTTTTTTGTCCTTTGTATTCTGTAGCAATTTGTTAGATCTGAAAATAAAGATAACTTGCGTCGTCACGGATGTCGATTTATAGGTTTTAGGGAGTGCAGAATTCGAAAACGATGATCATTTTATAATCCAAGATGGCGGCTACGTATTTTGTCATAAAAGTGGAATCCAAAATAGTCATCATTTTCGAAATCTGCGCCCCCTAAAACCTATAAAACGATATCCATGACGACTTTTATGACATAGTGCATTGCCGCCATTTTGAAATTGAAAATGTTATCATTTTCGAAATCTGCGCCCCCTAAAACCTATAAAACGACATCCATGACGACTTTTATGACATAGTGCATGGCCGCCATCTTGGAATCCAAAATAGTCATCATTTTCGAAATCTGCGCCCCCTAAAACCTATAAAACGATATCCATGACGACTTTTATGACATAGTGCATTGCCGCCATTTTTAAATTGAAAATGTTATCATTTTCGAAATCTGCGCCCCCCAAAACCTATAAAACGACACCCATGACGACTTTTATGACAGTTAGTGCATGGCCGCCATTTTGGATTTCAAAATTTATTTTTTGTTACTAACAACTATGGACATATGTTTCCGAAATAAATTATTTGAATTTGAATTTGAAAATGGTCATCATTTTCTAAATCGGGGCCCCCTAAAACCTATAAAACGACATCCATGACGACTTTTATGACATAGTGCATGGCCGCCATCTTGGAATCCAAAATGGTCATCATTTTCGAAATCTGCGCCCCCTAAAACCTATAAAACGACACCCATGACGACTTTTATGACATAGTGCATGGCCGCCATTTTGGATTCCAAAATGGTCATCATTTTCAAAATTGGGGCCCCCTAAAACGTATAAAACGACATCCATGACGACTTTTATGACACAGTGCATGGCCGCCATTTCGGATTCCAAAATGGTCATTATTTTCGAAATCGGCACTCCCTAAAACCTATATATCGACACCCATCTCGACTTTTATGACAAAGTGTTTTGCTACCATCTGCATGCAAGACATTTCAATTATTTTTACGTACAAAAATGGCCCCCTGTCAACTTTCAATCGAGATTTAATCGATAATTTATTCGATTATTATTCAGATTAATTCAATTTCAATCTATGTTAGGTCGACTAAACTAATCGCGATTAAAATTTGAGAATTACCTTTTTTTTTCCATTAATTAGTCGAATAAACAGTTAATCGATTAATGCCCATCTCCGACCACGGCATTTTTACACTTTGAGAATATCTGAAAACAAATCAACACAAGGAGCCATTTTGCAAATCCAGTAACATACCAGTAACTTTGTTATTACTTTTGACAGCGCGTGTCATGTGTCAACACAGAGTCGACACAAAGTCGAAACATTGCAACTACTTTGTGACTGCAATATTTCTCAGCCTTAAACCATATTTATACATCATAATTAACAAGTTTCGTAGTATGTAAAGCGTTATTTCTGTTATTTAAGTATAGTATACGCATCGAAGTACTAAAAATGCTTCAAATAATATAGTTATGAACACAGGCACTGAGAAGTAAACAATTTCATTTCCGGCTAAACTAAAACAATGTGGTGGCGCGTTGATTATATTACACTTAGTTTATCAAATCACTCGAGCAGTTTAATTCCCCATAATAATTTAAGTCCTATTGTAATATAAATGCAAACAATATATAATTACGTCTTGTAATCCGTTTTAGAGATGGCGTATTAATGTCACTTATTTTTATTTAAGTATTTTTCCATCTGACAGTTTCCATTTGACAGGAACAAAATGAACGAATGATTTTGGCATAAAGTAGTCGCAAACCCGAAACAATGTGTGCACACGGCGACCACACTTTATGTCACTTTGTGTCATGTGTCGACCCTTCCCCATTTCTGGTAACTGTGTCGACACGGCGACGACTCTGCGACTGGAATTGTGACCGAAACAGACGGTGTCGACACAAGATGTGTCAACACCGCGTCGTAACGGCGACTGGAAATGGTTGTATGGGAGGCTAGTCCAACGCTCATAAAACCAGTGTAGATGCGCTCAGTACCGTCTTTACCATAACGGCACACGGGGCCCGTGCCGTTTTCGCTCGTGTATTGTACAACGTTGGACTAGGACTAATCCTGCACACTCAGTAACTGATAATTGATCGATCACCGTCGTATTTAGGTGAAACAGCCAGATTTTTTCCTATTTTTTATCTTTTTGGTGAGGGCAAATTTAATCCTCTACAATCATGGTCACCCTACAAGACCTAATTAATAAGCATAAAAGCTCTTTAATTTTTGATTACGAAGAAAATAAACTGTCAAACTTGAGTGAGATACGAGTTTTCAAAAGTAACCAGACCGCGATGACAGTGGTGACATTCAATTTGACACAGAATATCGGTAGTTTAGTATTCTAATTTTAGGGTGACCACGCATGTCGTAAATAAATTAATAACTTTTTTTTTCAACACGACTAGAAAATTAACGTTAACCTCACTAATACTGATACGAAAGTGTTGCTTATAATCTACGAAATGTGCAGTATTAGTCCTGCTCACGTCTCCTGAATCACCCTGTATATAATGGCCTTTTAAATTTTTGTCATAGGTATAGGTACGTATTGTCCTTAATCCCGCCCTAGGATGGTAAAGTAGTACCATATGTACTGTAATAGTACCTGTCCAACTCTGCATTGTGTAAATTATTGGACGTTTTCTTCTAATTTGTTAGACCAAGTAGAGAAAAGGTTAGACTATGTTATTTATTTGTAATCTACTCACTAAGCCCTTTCATTTGGTACCCCACATGGTATGTTTAAAAGATAAAAGTTAAAAACTTTGTACTGCAGACTTTGTGACGTCATAAAAACTGGTTATTCCCACTATAATCCAGTGAAATTGTAGAATTTTGTAACGTGGCTCTTCTGCGTCAAATCCGGTAGTTCTATTTTTTGCAGACTTATTTATCATGTTGGCCCAATTAATAATCCAAGTTTGTGACCTTGAGCGCCGAACGCAACTTTGTCAAAAATCGAAAAACTTGCGAAAATTTCGGTTTTTAGGGTTCCGTACCCAAAGGGTAAAACGGGACCCTATTACTAAGACTTCGCTGTCCGTCCGTCCGTCCGTCCGTCCGTCTGTCTGTCACCAGGCTGTATCTCACGAACCGTGATAGCTAGACAGTTGAAATTTTCAAAGATGATGTATTTCTGTTGCCGCTATAACAACAAATACTAAAAACAGAATAAAATAAAGCTTTAAATGGGGCTCCCATACAACAAACGTGATTTTTGACCAAAGTTAAGCAACGTCGGGAGTGGTCAGTACTTGGATGGGTGACCGTTTTTTTTTGCTTTTTTTTTCGTTTTTTTTGCATTATGGTACGGAACCCTTCATGCGCGAGTCCGACTCGCACTTGCCCGGTTTTATTTAGTTTTGGGCGATTCTAACCCTAAAGGACTAGTTTTTGATAGTACTTTCTTTAGACGTTTTTAAAGAAGACTAAATTTGCTACAATACGGGATTAGAACTGTCTCTGTAGATTGAATAGTTTCCGAGATAAAGGCTTTCAAAATTTAGATTTTTTTGAAATTGAGCTCGTAAGCTAAGTGAGTGCAGTGAGTAAGGGGCTATTCATAAATTACGTCATTTCAAATTAGGGGGGGGGGGGGTCTGGACATCGGATGACGGTAGCATGAAGTAGGAGGAAATGGGGTCATTTGATGCATGATTTTTGGATGATTATAGGGGGGGGGGGTCCAAAATCGTCAAAAATCGATGACGTAATTTATGGACAGCCCCTAAGCACTTTTGACTCGGGCGATGCCGCTTGGCACGATTGTTCCTAAGGTCAAACAAAGCTGATTTGGCCCATTAGCTACGAGATCGTACCGTGCATACCCCCCAAAAAGGGAGGGGAAAGGTCGGATCCCCACGTCCAATCTTTGCTATATTTCTTCCTACTCTTAGGAGCTAGGGCACGTTATATATCATTTTCATATAATTTAGGGATGAAAACATTATATTCATACTTTTAAAACGCCAAGTTAAGTGTTTTTTTCAAGATTTTTAACTTTTGACTTTGGCCATAATTACATTTCTATGGAAATCGTCACTCAATCCGCTTCATATTTTTACAAAAAAATGTATGAATGCCTGCTTTGAAGTGATACTTTATAGAATAAGGAAGCCCTAAATTATATGAAAATTATATATAACTTGCCCTAGTTGCTAAGAGCAGGAAGAAATATACCTTAGATTGGACCTGGGGATCCGACCCTTTCCCCTCCCTTTTTGGGGGGTAGGCACTGTACGATATCGTGGCTACCACACCAAATCAGCTTTGTTTGACCTTAGGAACAATCGTGCCAAGCGGCATCGCCTGAGTCAAAAGTTCATACTCACTGCACTCACTTAGCTTACGAGCTCAATTTCAAAACCATCAAAAGTTTGAAAGCCTCTATCTCGGAAACTATTCAATCTACAGAGACAGTTCTAATCTCGTATTGTAGCAAATTTAGTCTTCTTTAAAAACGTCTAAGGAAGATACTATCAAAAACTAGTCCTTTAGGGTTAGAATCGCCCAAAACTAAACAAAAACCGAAATTTTCGCAGGTTTATCGATTTTTGACAAAGTTGCGTTCGGCGCTCGAGGTCACCAACTTGGATTATTCATTGGACCAACATCGTAAATAAGTGCAAAAAAATCAGAACTACCGGATTAATTTGACGCAAACGCTAAATGTATAATTTTACTGTATTACTAGTTACCACAAAGTTGTTACCAGTGGTAACTACTGGGAAAAACAATTCCCACCTTTTACCAGTGGTAACTACTGGGAATAAAATTTCTCAGTAGTTTGGGAATTATTTTTCGCAGTAGTTACGGGGTTAAAAAAAATAACGGGTTGCACTCCGGGAGTGCCGGCAGAAGTGAAAACTCAATGACATTGTAACGTTTTTCGATCAGGTCACGTGTCCATCTTACGTCAAAATATTAATAACAACGCCATCTAGTGCAAAATGTCTGCAGCACTATGTATAATTGAGGTTAACGCCATCTAGCGTTATTTCGTCGCATTACTTGAAACCCCTTAGCACATCACTGTTAGTACCACATTCACTGCCCCCGACGCACATGTGCGTCCACCGTCATACAAGTCTGTTCCTAGGCCACGCCCCCTGGCAGTGAATGCGGTACTCGAGTTTAGCATTTCGCTGCTCGAGTTATATTAGTACCAGTTAGAGGGAAACTCATTAGATGGCATTTATATCAATAAAGAAAAACTCAATGACATTGTAACAGTTTTTCGATCAGGTCACGTGTCAGTCTTATGAATCTTACGGTCACGTGACACCTGTTAAGAGTATAACATTTTTTCCCCATTTGGTGGTAACTAGTGGGAATAAACCTAAAAACTCAATCCTCCACTGGTGACAACATGCATTTTGATAATCAGTAGACCATGATGATTCTAACGATACCCCTTATCGGTATAAACTTTTTCAGTCCTACTAAAGTTGCTACTCTTCAACTTGGCCTCTCCAGTCTCCACTATATTCTCTATATTAGTACTAGTGGTGCTTTCAAGTATGAAATGCACCGCGGTACAGTACATAGTTCTTAAACTAGAATCGATGAAAAAAATTAAACAATTGTAAAATGTCAATTACTTTTAATTTTAGTCAAACAAATGCGTAATAATATATGCAGGCTTACTGCTTAACCGAGACGTTACGTGTAATAGCGACGCGGGCCGGGAAGACACAAAAGTTTATGCACACGCATGTCACTACTATTATTATTCTAGATCTTTAGAAAGTACTGTAATGAAGTCGGTATCACGACTAGCCAAATAAATGAATGGTTGTAATTATTACGTAGGTACTTCGCGGCCCACACATGTGACACGTATCAGCTAACCGGCGCACCTGTAACAGGCACAGTAGAAAACCGACAGCTAGGAGAATGTAAACTTTAAATACAATTATGTAATTAGCTATCAGGTTTCTTAGATTGCTTTATGCTGAGATAATACAAAAAAAATGTATTCTTTTATAATAATAGATCTCAATAACAAACATAGGTATCATAATTGCAAAAATTATCACAGCCTGTTATACTACCTAATACAAAAATATAATTTAGCGGTCGATGTACGGTTTTATTCATCAATCAATGGTATTTATCTCAGCATGAGAAGCTACCGATGTTCTACTGTACTTATTAGTTATAATAATTGTTTATAAACAAGACGTTGATGTCAAAGTTATTACACAACAAAGAATCCATCGCCAGAAACCGCTACCTTATGGTAGCCAAATGTTTACATATTTATGAAAATAAGAGCCTTTTCTGCATCAAAAAATGTCCTTATAAAATTACATTACATACGAAAAATATAAAAAGCAAGTATCCTAACAAAAGAAGTCTACGTCGAATGTATTTTCAGATGTGTTAGATAATTAATAATGGCTGCAAATCGAAATTAAACGTTTATATAAAAGTATATCACAGTAATTTATTTGTCAGCCCATTTTTTTTAATGAGAGATCGAAGAAAATCTTCCAGTGATAAATAGGTATAAACATTTCCTATAATATTCTAGATAAGTTTTATCGTCTTTGTAGTTTAACATATTTACTAAAACAATATTTGCAACAGATTAATGCAAGGAACCATATGATATGATATGACACGTTTAAATGATAAAAGGCAGACATAAAGGCAGCGTTACAGGCTACGGAAAATGACGATAAGGCGGAGTGCTCTACAAAAAAATAAACGAGTAGTGAGCGGTAGAGGATCGCGGTGATGAGTCATAGGTACATACCTAGACGTCTGGCACGAATAAGGGCTTTGTACATCGGTTTTCGATTTATACCTCGTTGTCAAATAAAAAAAAATACATATTTGATGAAAAGTATCGCATAGCAAGATTATGTCCTAGGGTGGTCTAAGGCTACATTATTTTTGTAATTCCACCCAGACCAGAGGGAAACTCCATCCGGCTTTGACTCAGACCAATCCCCAACCGGGCGGTGCAGCGGACACAGCTAGTCTACCAAAACGTAAAGGTACTTATGAAAGCCCATATCCGTGGCATAACAAATCTAGGTGTAGGAACAGTGAAACGGAGGGGTACTAGGCGACGTGCGACAGTGCCATCTGCAACGCCTCCTTGTGCTCATTGCTCAGCTGCACCAGGCACGAGTTGAACAGTTCAGCATTGCTCTGTAAACAAATCATTCACATTAGGTACTGAACGTTTTAGTTGCAGTGCCCTTACAGGGTTTATAGCTGATCAGAATTATTATGTAACACCTTATTATGTACCTATGAAGGCAATAAATGACTGAATATCGAAACATATCACTGGCCCAACATTACAGAGTTTTATGTTTCACTTTTATCGAACTGAAATTTGAACATTGCCATAGTGACAGTAAGTCGAATTTAAATTATCTTGAAAATGTAACATAGAACTTTGTAATATTGAGCGAGCGATAGATTTCAAATAAATAATTTAAAAAATCGGCCAAAGGCATGTCGGGCCATGCTCAATGTAGTATATAACTGTAACTACGAAACCTAGTTACCATTCTCCTAACCCATGTCTAACCTGTCAAAAATGACAATATGGCGGACGAATGTTTGAAATGTCGCCGTATTTCAGAATTATATTGCTTAATATTTAGTTTTTTCTTGCCAAGTGTAATGAAAAACATTGTGTGTAACTCCGGGGGTAAGAAAATTGCAAACTCGGGTCTTTAATATCCTTCAGCCTACGGCTGTCGGGAATAAAAGCCGTCGTCTCCAAAATTTCACTTACCCCTCCCACGTTGCACAATGTACTATTTTTGCAATAACCCAAAAACCGATCATGTACGCTGTCATTGAAAGTATTTATTAAGCTCTTGTTTCACGATTCTTTTTTCATATTTTTTGGACCCATGGTTCAAAAGTTAGAGGGGGGGGGGAGGGGGTTGGGTTTATTTAGAGCGATTATTTCCGAAAATAATAGCAATTCTAATTCTCTTTGTCTACGAAGTATCAAATGCCGGACGTCAAAAACATTGTCATTCCTGATGTAAACTTTTAACCTCTTTTTAACCGCCGTAGGGGATTAATTTTCAAACGCGTTGAAATCACTTGTATTCTTATATGTTTATTAATACAATAGAATACACATAATAAATTAGTATGTATATTGTAAAGAAAATATCTATGCCTATTTACAAAGTTTCAACTTTCAACACCTTACGGGAGGATTTTTACCGTTTGAACGCCACAGACGGCAATTGACGTCAACGCAAAATCGTGACTACGACGCCAAAGACGGCATTTGACGTCGATCGTTTTTTGATGATAATCTACTGAAAAACACCCCACTTTTAGGTTGGCATTATTTATTCACAAAACTAAAGAACCGTGTCCCAGATAAATAGTATAGGTACTGGGCCATGACGCGTCCCGAAGTAACTTATATATCATTAGATAGTGCATAGCCTATATCGATAGAATATATCGTTCTTATGAGCGTATTTGGTGGGCATACCTTGTTAGCAAAAAAGTCTACTGCCTTATGATAGGGCGGCAGAAACCCATTTCATTTGTAAAAATATCGCCTGTAATTTATCTGTAAAATATTAAAACATTGTATTCATACTTTTCAAATGCCAGATTCAGTGTTTTTTTAACATTTTAAATGTTTGACTTTGGCCATAATTCAATTTAAATGGAAATCCTCACCGCCACGCGCAACAAATTATTATTCACAATAATATATATGAGTGCCTATTTTAAAGTGATACTTTTTAGAATGAGGAATAAATGAGCTATAGTTCGTTTTTTTAGCATTAGAAAGAACTTCGCAGAAGTAAGCTTGTGGTTCCAAATCCAGCACTTTTAGCGGTAATAATTTGAAGTAAATTATATGTATTGACCATGCTACATTAGATAATTCAATAATTATTAACAATTAAAGAGCCTGATAAAAACTGCACGCTTGCTTCTGTGGAGTTCTTTCTATTGCTAAAAAAAACGAACTATAAATTGTACAATTTAGCTTATTTATTCCTTTTTATTTATTTAGTACAAATCGACACACTGTGATTTAAAGGCAAAATTGTCCTAAAAAAATACATATAATTTTCATTTATTGTGCAAAAATCCGTTTCTTTGTATGAAAAGGTATAACGATTATTTCAAAAATGAATTCCTCGTCCCTAAATTATACAAAAACGATACATAACTTGCCCTAGTTGCTAAAAGCATGAAGAAATATAGCATAGATTAGACCTGGGGAGCCGACCATTTCCCCTCTTCCCTTCTTTTTGGTACACGGTACGATCTCGTGCGAGATGGCGCCTTACAAATTTCTAAAAAAGTTTTTGACACGTTTCTCGAATACGACGCACGTATGATAAGAAAAACCTGTTCAAATCAATTATCTACATATGGGAATAGAACTAGAGCATAAAAACTATCGCTTCCGATGCGTATTTAATTTACAATAAGGAAAAGAAATTTTCATAACAATCTTCATTTTACGACATCGGCCATTTCTCGGCAACTCTCGGTTGCTTTCGTTTGGCGGTGCTACAGATTAGACCAAATAATCCGTACACACACATCACTGGCTCAGTGACCCAAAGAGGATCTTGGCCTCTGACACAAGAGAGCGCCACTCTGCCCTATTCTGCGCCACTTCACGCCAGTTGGGTATTCCGAGGGCGGACAGGTCTTTTTGGGCTTCGTCACTCCAGCGGTATCTGGGACGCCCCGACGGACGTTTTCCGCCCGGGTGCCCCACATACGCTCTTCTCACAGCACGATCCTCCCCCATCCTCTCCAGGTGACCGAGCCAGCGGAGTCGTGTGGCTTTGATCTCGCCAATTATATTGGGCATCGCAACAAGCTCCTCTAGCTCCCTATTTTTCCTTCGCCTCCAAGTCCCATCTTCCTCTCTGATAGGCCCCAGAATCTTCCGCCAGATTTTCCTCTCCGCCACTAAGAGCTTGCTCTCTTCTTTCTGAGTCAGCGTCCAAGCTTCACACCCATACATCAAAATTGGTCTAATTACAGTCTTGTAGACTCGAATCTTGGTCGGTCTACTGATCAGCTTGGACACTAAGACTCGATGGAGCGCTGCCGAGCATCTTAGGGCGTTTTGGATTCGGATATCTATCTCTTCCTCCCTTCGGTTGGTATCAGTTACTGTGCAACCAAGGTACCTAAAAAGATCCACACCTTTGTAGGTGGTTGCTCCGACTACTAGGTCTTCTCTTTTCACTCTGGTGTTCTTGTACCTTTTCATTTGGAGATATTCAGTTTTCTGGTGATTGATTCTGAGACCTATCTTCTCCCCTTCCTGCTCCACAATTCTAGCCATGGCTTCCAGATCCCTTTTGTTTTGAGCCAATAACCCCAGGTCATCAGCATAGCCAATGATCTTATGTCTGCCGTTCAACTCTACACCCCCATCATACATAAGCAAATAATCCGTAAGTTAAAGTAAACTAAATTATGTTTGTCATGTTGGTATACAGGTATTTCTGAGTTTTTTTACACGAAGTAAAATAAAAAGTGCTGTCAACCTCAACCTTAGTCTATAGAGCCCATACGAGTGATTTATGTCATAATATGACTTATAATTCTTATCAATCAAAGTAATTACTATATTATAATTATCAATTTGTATTTTGTTGTTTTAAATTTATTTTTGAGTTATATTATTCAGATTGACTTTCACGGCTTCGGCAAACATTGCCATTCGTCCGGGGAACGGGCTAAGAATGCTGAGATGAGATAAAAATACAAAGTTGATAGTAAGTTATGTAGGTAGATTAAAGTGCATGTTCAGATATTATTGAGCGACCTGATAAAAATAAGCAAATGTACAGTCAGCAGTCAGCCAAATATCGTAATATAATTTTGTTGACATAGAAATAAGGATGTGGTCCGATATAGTGGCGAAATATTGAGAGACAAAAGCGGCTAAATTCAGTGGTGGCTCGGACACTTAGAGAGAATGGGAGAGGATCGTGCCGTGAAGAGAGCGCAGGTACTTGGGACAACAAAATGGGAGACGCCCGAGTGGACGTCCTAGGTACCGCTGAAACGACGTAGTTGCTCAAGACCTGCTCAACCTCGGCCATGGCGACTGGCGAGAGCTATCGCAACACCGAGAGGACTAGACTACCTATGTTTGTATGAAAAGGCGATTTAAGGGCGGTGGTCGTCCATATTCGTCTTAAGGCGAAAATTAATCTAATGAACGTTTTTGCAACTAGGCTTATAAGAACAAATAATAATTTTATCTTGAAACAAGTTTTAAATAAATACGTGTAGATGAAATAACACAGGGCAAGTGCGATTCGGACTCGCGCACGAAGGGTTCCGTACCATAATGCAAAAAAAAACGGAAAAAACATGCAAAAAAAAAAAACGGTCACCCATCCAAGTACTGACCACGCCCGACGTTGCTTAACTTTGGTCAAAAATCACGTTTGTTGTATGGGAGCCCCACTTAAATCTTTCTTTTATTCTGTTTTTAGTATTTGTTGTTATAGCGGCAACAGAAATACGTCATCTGTGAAAATTTCAACTGTCTAGCTATCACGGTTCGTGAGATACAGCCTGGTGACAGACAGACAGACGGACGGACGGACGGACGGATGGATGGACGGACGGACGGACGGACGGACGGACAGCGAAGTCTTAGTAATAGGGTCCCGTTTTACCCTTTGGGTACGGAACCCTAAAAATACAATCTTGCCTTTTATCAAATCACATCATTTTTTGACAAATTTGCGATTTGAGTTATCCAAATAACGGCTACAAATAAGAAATCCCTATCACAGTTTTAAACCATGGCAGGGTTGAATACATAATAATGTCGGTATTTAACTAAACATAAGACGAACTCTTTATTTCATTTACGCGAGCGGAGCTGCGGGCCCGTCTAGTATTTTATAAGATTTGAGAGTATTCATAAAGAATCTTCAGATATATAAACGACAATTAAGCCACCAGTATTGGGTTGCCTATAATCATATACTCACTTCAATTAACAATGAAACTATTTCTCCGTGAATGTACTCTTAAACCCCTATCCGTTAGTATGCGATTCATTAATGGACGCATCATGGCCCAAATCGGGACACGGTTCTTTTACCCCCGTGGCGTCAGTGGCACGGCAAATGGATGCGCCGTTTGGCGTTCAAAAGTTTAAAAACGCTGGTTTTCTTTTTCTTCTATTTTAATGAAATACCCTTTTATGAAGTTTTTAATTCCTAGCTTAAAATAAAAGTTGAACTCCATACAAACATTCATCCCCTTTTTAACCCCCTTAGGGGTTGAATTTTTCAAAATCGATGCTTATTTCTTATACCCATTATTAGTGCAGTGTAATCTGATGTGCAAAATACAAACAAACTAGCTTTTGTAGTTTTGGCTGGGCGTTGATGAGTCAGTCAGGACACTCGGGACACACGCATTTATATGTATAAGTATCTCTCAAAAATCTCAAAATAAAGTCTTTGTATTATAGTATTACTTTGGTTAACAATAAAAAAAGAATAAGGCATAGATTTTGCTGACCTGAATTTGCCTTAGTAGGGCAACCATTTGCGCATAAACAGGGTTGTCATCGGGCACGGCGTCCCGTAAGAAGGCCTCGGCTAGCAGAGCGATGACCCGCTGCGGCGCGTCGGGCGCTTCCAGCGCCGGGTGCCCGCTGGCGGCCAGCTCGCACAGCAGCGAGTACACGTGCGGCGCTTCCTCCGTGTCCTCTACAACTGGCAGCCATGTTAACCTAGAATTTATAGTTTTCTTTGTTACAATTGATTTGGTCTCTTGTCATTTGATTACACATATTTTACATGCACATTTTAATTTATTGAAGTCTAAAATCGAGTATTCTAATAATTAAATAGATAAAATAAAAAGTGATGGGAATAAAAAAAAACCGTTTAAACTTACCAATGCCTGATAATTTCATCCCTGTTAATTTTAGAATGATTGTATTTGATTATTTTGGTGACCGCAGATATAGCGTTTTCGGTTGCGTTAACTTTTTCAACAGAGCGGGCGTCGGGCTCGGCGACAATAGCTGCGAGTTGCGGTACTGCCCGAGCACACGCGTCTGCGAACTGTGGGCCACCAAACTGCGCTAGCACCCCGCAACCGTATGCCGCCGCTTGCCGTACTTCCGCCTCCGCAGAGCAGAGACCATTAAGCATCGGCTCGAGAAAAATGTCTTGGTACTTCACACATGCTGGACCTGAGACAGGGGCAACGTCAAACATAAACAGAAGTATTTGTTAAAGGAATATCACATAACAGGTATGTATATGTAATCACATGTTGAAGAAAGCATACCTCCGAACTCGATGACGTCATCGAATATACAAATAGCCCATTGGCGGTCGGAGTACGGGCGGCCGGGCGCCATGAGCCCCACCAGGTGCGGCAGGAGTGTGTCTAGGTGCGGGAAGAATCCCTCGCGGTACGCGGAGAGCAACGCGTGCAGGACGTCGGCCACGCGTGACAGCCCGTATACATCCTCGTTGTCCTCGTCGGCTAGTTGCTCTTCTACCACCTGCCATGTTGAACATCATTTAATTGCCATCTTTACTTACACGGAATTACACGGTTCAAATGATGTTGACAATCACAACTAATTAACCTTTCGTATTCCTCTGTCAAAACTAGCTGAATTAGTAACCTTGGAAGTTTTAAATTATTCCAAGCGATTGATACGGATACAACAAGCAAGTGACAAGGCATACGAAAGGTTTAAGGTAATGCCAGTAGAGTGATACAAATGTACTTAAGACAAACTGTATTTTTTATTTAGTGTTCTTTTTTGTATGAACTAAAAAAACTGGCCAAGTGTGTGTCGGGCCACGTTCATTACCTTATTACGATATATATATACCACAGAAAACATCCATGGCTCAGAAACAAAAAAATGTGATGTATACCTCGTCATAATCTTCGTCCGCACGCTTTTGTCTACGTTCTGTGGCGCGCTCAAAATGCTCGGTTAACAATTTATTGAGGATGCGAAGCACTTCTGCCATTGTGTCTTCACCAAGACAACCAGTACCCAACAGTTCTATGCACTGTAACAAATATGCAATGATTTAACTCTTTTCCCATCTCCAAGTTTTATTTTCTTCAAATTAGTTTGATAAACCAACCTTGGCCAAGCTGTTAAGAAGTTCGACTTGTACTTCTTGCTCTGGTTCAGAATCAATAGCCTTAAGCAGTTCTGGCAGAATGTAAGCCCACATGCCCTCTATATACTGATGTCCCCTGATGCGCGCGCACTCCAGCAAGTAGGGCAAAGATTCGGCGGCCGCCGTGCGCACTCCGTCATGGAAGTAGAACTTCAACATCGGCACCATTAGTTTGACGACGTCCTCGGCGTACTCGGCAAACGCTTCCTTCAGCTCGCGAGCGTAACACACGAGCATGTCGCACGCGGAGGCTTTATCTTCAAGCCCTGGGACCATTTAATAACTAATTATGCATATAAAAATACATTTAATTAAAAAAAAGCAGAGCAGTACAAGGTAACGTAATAAAATTTAATGCATATATGATTTTAATTTATGTTTAAATGTATAGAGGGCTACTATCTGACTTCCATCCTATGAAGGTTGGCGTTAGCGAAATCCTCTAATTGATATTGCATATCTTGGCAGTGACACACCTCGAAACTAAAGTGTGCACGTAACAATATGCCCGCCTTAAGAAGAACACGGGTGAGTTGAGTACCTGCAGTTTTGATGCCAAAGTTTTGCTGCTCCCCAAGGGAGATGAAGTGCCAGTCTAGGTTGCCCTCGATGGTCTCGAGGTCGTCGTTGTCGAGTAGCGCCACCTCCGGCTTCATGGCCGCCGTGCGCATCACTGGTTCCATCACCATGGGCAGGTACTGGGCGAAGTTCTTGCCTACAATTAACAATATGTTTACTTCAGTTTTTTAATTATAAACATGGTGTAATAGAAAAGTGAAAAGTTTTATATACCCATAATTCTGCAAATGCGTGACCAAGCTGAAATAAGGAATGAGGTCTGTGGGTCATCAGCAGGCAGCTGCTCGCCTTCAGTGTGGGTCTTCAGAAGGAGATCCATTACATCAGAAGCATCCGCTAAGAACTTTTCTTCACCTACAGCCAAACCTGTGATGCCAGAATGTTATAAGTCAAGAAGGTTACATCTAGATTTCAAAAGGCGCATGGGGCAGCAATGCCCACTCAGTGACAACCAAAACTACCAGTAAGGTTCACTGGGGCTCTGATGTGCTAATGAGCGTGAGATTCCTGACACGTGAGAGCCATTGGCACACTGACATTGCAAAGATTAACAAAAATTACATAGGTAATTAACTATAAAACAATGAATATCATTGACATCTTACCAATAAGACTAACACATTCAATGGTTTTTCCTCGAAGCATCTTCAGCTCTGCAGTGGTCGCATTAGCGATAATATATTTAAGGCACGGCATGAAACGGTCATAATACGGCACGAAATCTTTCTCTACTGTGTCAGCAATAGAGGCAATTGTAGTCACAATTTGTTCAAGCACGAGTTTTCTGCCGTGTTCAATCAACTGAAACAGAATTCTTAGCTTTGTATTATATTACTAATGATATCATAATAGTGATTTTCTCAAATAAATGCGTGGAAATTCAGACTAAAAACCGCGGCATGTGACGCGCTGCTCAAGCTCATTTTCCTTGGTCGTCAATATTTTACGAAAATACATATCTAAAACGCCCGCGATATTATGTTACGTAGCCAATAGGTATGAACGATGATTGACTTAGTTGGTAGCTTCAGTACCGAAAATAATGATGAATATTAGCAATTAAAGTTTACATTTAGGTCTGTTCAAGTAAGATGCATACAGAATTAAATGTTTGTAAACAGTTATAGCGAGTTATCTAAAGAGAAAACTCAGGATTTCTGTCACACTTAATCTACCAGTGCTATGGAAGTGATGCACTTAATAATATTAGTGTATCACTAACGAACACTGGCACAGCTGCAATTGTCAGTATATTTACCTCTTTAAATTTAGCAGTTAAAATTGCCTCCAACTTGTGCATCAATGGATCCAAATACAGAGTTAAAATAGGTTTTGGGCAATCTTCACTGAAGTTAACCAAAGCAGCAGCAGCATGAGCCTGTTTGGAAGGAATTAGTCATTATTTCAAACACTTGCATTATTCACACATTGTAGACTTTGCAAGTGATTTGTTAACAATACCTGTACACGCGGGTTTGCATTGTCGTCGAGCACTGGGAATAGTCCAGGAACCACTTTGTCATGGAATTTCTTCTCAAACACTGGCGCAAAGTCCGTTGACATCTGCCCCACAGCATTACAAGCAGCGTAACGTACGCGAGGATGCTGCAAACAAAAACCTAGGTCATTTCACAAGCAGCATAGTTATTATGTCATAAAATCACAGAATTAACTCAAATAAGCTTACAGGATCGGCCAGGTAGTTGAGTACTGCAGATACAACTTGGTCCAGCATCTGTTCCATTTGCTTGTGACAACCTTCGCCGGCGGAGGAGACCGCCATGAGCGCCGCGTGGCGCCGTCGCCAGTCCTCGGACTGCAGCATCACGGGCACCGCGCTCACAATTAGCCCAAGCATTATCTTACCGCCGAGACCGCAACACATGCGATCTAGTGCCGATTCGGCTACTACGTTGTTGCTGGAATATTAAGAGCTATGTTAATATATCAATATTTATACAACATTTGTGGATACAAATATGCCGTATAAATGTTAGCAAGGGACTGACATCCAAATGAATATGAATCATAAGAATGCTAATTATCTTGTTATTTTAGTTTTTGTAAGATTTTAAAGACTGCACTTTGTAATGCAGTCTATAAAGAAATCTTACATTTGAAGTTTTCACAAAGCTAAAAAAGATGGTTACTTCTCATTGTCGTCGTCAGCGACTTCATCCTCCATGGCCCACTCGGGCTCATCCTCGATCTCGCACATCATCTCCAGCACGAGCGGCGTGAGCATGCGCACCGCCATCGGCACCTGCTTGCGCACCATCGCCGGCGCCGTCTCGCACAGGGTTACCATCACTTCTAGAGCAAGCTGCCTCCATGTATCTTCTTGATCTTTGTCTCCAACCATCTATCAAAAGGAAATATTGTCTATCTTGGTACAACTATATATGCACGCTTTTATAAATAGTTCTCTTTGAAATCTCCTTTTTCTATTTACACATGTAGGATGAGGAAAGGTAAGATTTTTACTAGAGTACACAAACACTTTTGTATATTTTGCTGTTTCTAATCAAAAATTAACAGTATGAAATGCATCAATACATATAAATATAAACGCATAACTTGAACAAAAGAAGCAATTCATAAAGTTCTAGATCACAAACCTTTATGGCCACTTGAGAAATGTTTTCGAGTTGTGGTCGTAGAAATTTTGGTGCAGACTCTGCCAGCTCAATCAACACTTTCAATGCTGAATCATCATCAGCTTTCTCCATTGATTGGACGACAACCTGTAATATATAAATAAGCATAATTTATTTAAAAGCATGAATTGCATGGTTACATTCATATAATAGTTAAAGTAAAATGCAAGTGAGACATACCAGCTTAAAATATCTGTATATTTCATACCTGCATCATTGGATCGAGTAAATCACTTAAATGTTTTTGAATTGCAGGTTCTTTGTCATGCAACAAGATAAAGGCACCAACAGCTTTCACAGCCTGCACCCTGAGAGCCTCTGTCTCAGTGGGCTGCAATGCCGTGAATAGCATCCTCTTGATGGCATCCAAATTTTGGTTTTGTAGATTTCCAAATACTCCAGGCACTGAACTGTAATATTGTTTATAAATTAATAACACACTAATATTTCTCTTACAAAGTAAGCATGTGTTTGACGAAGTATTCAAGTACTAGCTAAGATCAGATGGCACTGAGAGAGACACATTATTTAACATGTATTGCAAAGCATGTTGCATTGGAGCTGGGACACACCTAGTTGCTACTTTCGAAGGTGCCCCTTGCTGCCTTATAGAGACAAAAAATGTTCTTTGTAAGCCTGTTTTTCTTATTCTTTGGTTTTACTGATGTTTCACAGCTTCCTGAGACATCAGGTCAGGACCTCCAAGGGGATCCATATTATATCAATTGTTTATAAGAAGAACATATGTATTTGGTTGAGCAACTTACGTGAACATTCGAATGCCCGCCTCTTTCATGTTAGAGTCTTGTGCATTAGCACATGTGAACATAAACTGTAGGAATTCAGGCCATTGGTTTGCCCCATCATCGTCAAGATGGCTTCTGGCCAATTCAGACACTACATCACATATCTGGAAAAACAATCTTAATAAGGTTTGTTCTTAATATAGTCCTCATTAGAATACTCTTGTACAGTATCAGACCAGTGTGATTCATACATAGCCAAAGTATGAGTCAGCAACACTTATAAACCGCTATTATTACCTTGATCAATTTGGAATATTAATTGAATGGTCAATTACATAGGAATCAAATCTTAATTTATATTAAGTAAGAACATAAAAACTACAGATGGCAGATTTGGTGTAACTCACTTTTCGGCGTAACTGTTGGCTGAGATCCATTTGTATAGTGAGAAGGAGTTGTTCTCTGAGCAGCTTTTGCTGTTCAAATGGCAGCTTCGGGAAGAAGTCAAAGAAGTCTGCGCTGAAGAGTCGCCGCAGCAACACGGCTGCGGTTTGGCGGCCTTCTTCACTGACATCGCCATTTTGTATAGCGCCCACCAAATACACTACTTTTGTCTCAGTTGCGATATTGTTGTATGCTTCCTACACCACAAACAGATATTACTTTTTTAGTTCATTCAATGGATAAAATTAAAAATTTAATTTTAGATTTTTCTTTAAGAATAATTATCAGCATATTACTATGTTGGAAACAAATGTAGTATGATACACTGCTATTCAAAACTGACATTTAGCAACTCTATGTAACTCATCAGTAATTTTCAAAGTAGTGCTGCTATGTACAGTCAACAATTAGCAACTACACATACATGAATTCCACTGCTTTAAACCACACATAAACATAACCATTTTTTTTGCTGTACCACTGATATACATTTTATGACACCTTGTGATGAATGCAATGCCTCACAAGTATTATATGTATGCAATGTGTGTATGTGTTATATGTATAAATGTTAGCAAGGGACTGACATCCAAATGAATATGAATCATAAGGAAGCTAATAATCTTGTTAGTTACTTTCTGTAAGATTTTCAAGACTACACTGCAATAGCTTAGTGCAGCCTACAAAGAAAACTTACATGTTTTACAGAGCTAAAACAAATAAAGGACGATCACCTATACTAGCACTATGTTGTCACTAAACCCTGGGTTGAACATCAATTAACAGGCAATATCCCATTTCTAAGGGCAGTAAAAAGTATGGAAAATAGTGTGCAAATGTTCAATGATGGAGGCAATTTATATTTTTTCCAGACATTACATAAAATATATAAAAAATTCACTGGGACATGTTAAAGGCAATAAGGGGACTGAATGCTTTAACACTAACCCCAACTAGATGAAAAATAGAAATGAATAATAATATTATTTCAATCCATAGAATGGTATACTATTCACTTTTTCTACAATAGTACCAATGCCTGCTGTTACTGGTTCATGGGTGTTTATTATATTGTTGCGCCTGTGAACGGGTTCCAGCAGGTGTTCTTTGGACTTTGACTTAGGACAACTTATTAAAGTTTTTATTTTTTTTTGTTTTTACTTTCATTTAAATGTTTTATCATCTTTTAACCCATCTGTGTTTCATGAATAAAATAAATAAATTTCTTGTCTAGTAGCCACAATGCAAGTTTTATTTAATTTTACATTGCAATTACTAATTTTTGTTTTATTATACTGAGTCATCAGGAATATAGGTGTAGTATAAACATAGAATATGCATTTGATTTCTCTAATATTGCCCTTAAATAAGGCACTTCTAATATAAATCAAAGGTTTCATTTACATAAGCATTTAAATAATGCTAAAAATGTGGTGAAAGACATGCAGCCCAGGCACATAAAATAATTTACAAGAGTTAATGTGTAAGAAGATAATTTCAAGATATTTATAGGTACAATTAGTCCAATATTTCTATTGGGCAAACGCTTTTCATAACGCTTACAGAAGTTTTTAAACACCAGCTCTTAACTGGCTTTCCTGTGGAAGTTGACGCCACGCGTATAATAAGTAACTGTTGGAACAATTAAACAGATAATCGGGTGCAAGGCAAGGGAAAAAAGATATTTTCATCATGAACACAAAGTGCAACTATCATGCAGTAATTAAAGACAAAGTTTGGTTAGACTACGAGAACGTGCAAAAATCCTCCATGACCACGTTTTGACACGAGGCTGTGACTGCCAGTCGAGTTAACTAGCAAATATATTGATATATAAGTAGTGTTAACTGAGAGAATGCATTTATCTCTGTAAATTTAAGTTGAAACATACCTCTGCTTGGGATCGAATGTCATTATCTGTAGAGAGTAATGTATTTAATAACTGGTAAAATTGCGCTTGATCTCCAGCCATGTTGCGCCTCAAAAGAAAAGGCCCGTTCTTTTTTCTTTAAAAAATATGTGGCCAATAAATATAACGTGTTGCCAGTGCTTTAAAATAAAAACCTAAAATGGAATGTCTATGGTAGAATTGCCCGAAGTAGAAGTAATGGCTCCTCTACACTCTCGGCGTGGATCGTAGATCGTGTGCGGATCTTAGGCCGTAACAGACTATCGCACCGCAACGCGACCTTGAAGCGGTTCTAGGAATAGCTCGTACTGGCGTGGGCTTCCACCAAGGGCCCAACGTTTTCTGTTCTCTTTCACGGCGCAGCAACTAGTATCATTTCTCTCTCCTCGCTCTTTTAAAAATGCCGTTTGTGAAAAAAGGACAACCATACTGTTGACAAGATGGACTTCAAATCAAGTGTTGCCTTTTTTGATGCGCCCAGGCTGTGTATGTGTGCGTAAAAGTGTATATGTGTGCTCTTTTAGGGATGTGAAAAGTCGATTTTAATCATGTTATATATCGATAAACGCTACACAGCGGAACGCAATAGCGATTAATTGCTTCAATATCTTCGTTAAACATAAACATAATTGAAATGCTAATGGATAATGAATATATTATATATATGTCGGACCCTGACACCAGAAAGACGTATTGCAGCTTTATAGTTCATTATTTTAGACGCCTGTATAAAATCGATTAGCAATGTTGAGCTACGTATTATTTGGTTGTAACAAAATAAATAAAGTTATGTAGAGAGTAACGCCGTCTATTGGAGCATTGTTGAAATAAAGTTGCGTAGAGAGTAACGCTATCTATTGGCGTGTTGTTGAACTAAGATGACAGGTAGAAGGCTTTGGAACGTCGAGAGGTTTCTCTCGAGTGAGCGTAGGCACGAGTTGGCGTTTTTGTCGGTATGTTGGTAGACTGGTCGAGCAGGTTTGCCAACTTGACTGAGGCGGGAGCGGAGAGGCTCCGCCGCTGGTAGTTCTTCTTGATCGGACCGCGCTAGAGATCGGGCGTACTCGTTAGCCAACCTCGTGCCTAACTCGCTACGTTCCTGAAGGTTTATACCTGAAGGATTATTCTGATAGCTTATAGAATCCCGCGTTCTTTAACCATTTAGCTAAGTACATATTTAATTACACAAACGGGTCTACCGCGATATAATTTCATTGTAGTGTACGAATACTGTGAGTGTTGCGTGTCATGCCGTGGACAATAAACATTAAATTTTAACGGGTAGCTGCAATTTCTTTGTCTACCCCGAACATTTTTATAAACTAATTTCGGGTAGTTTAGTGGTGTTTTATTAATATCTCCGTTGATATTTGTTGGGACGTCAGTCTTTCCGTGACCACAGCTGGTGCAACTCAGCTGAAACGTCGGAATTAAAGGTAAAAACAATGAAATTATATCGCGGTAGACCCGTTTGTGTAATTAAATATGTGTACAAAACGCGAGAGTTTAAAGTGTTACATTTAGCTAAGTGTTTTATTTCAAGTGTTATTTTGATTTCTTATGTTTCATTAGAAGCTTACTTTTGTGAAATGTGTTGTTTTAACTTGTTTTGAAAAGATTTGTCCCTCTGAGTTTGTTGCCGGTTCCATATAGGGCTAAATCTTCTCATGTTAGAGTCGTAGGGTTGGAGCCGGCCTAACGGAATAAAGATTTGAACGGTTTCATGTGATCTTTTCATTTTCAATTTAACCAGTCAACATTCTAATAGCAATTAGTTCTTTTCATCATTTAGTTCTGAAATATAGTAGGCACTAGTATGGTTAACGAGTCCTAAGGTTTATTTCATACACTGGTAGCATGGTAGCATACTGGTTTAGCTGTGAAGTGATACATCGAGATACTACCCCACGCGCCCACCGCCTTTGAGACCATCGTTAATCGACATCAGCAAGTGGGATGGATGCAGAGTTTCATGTATTGCTTGCACAGCCACCTGGGAGCGTGGTATATTTCCATGTGTTTTGGTGACCTACATTCCATAATCTGGACACGCGGTAATGGTAAGCTCACGTGTCTAACCTTGATTGAAAGGTGAGTGCAATTCATTATGTTATTTGGTGAGAATTATTGTGAATTATGATTGAGGCAGTCTAGCATAACGGTTGTGACGTGACGTCATCTCTGGGATCGTTACGTTTCTTTGTAATTAATTTTTGTAATCCATTTAAATCGAAGCGATCTTGAGTTATTTTGATTTGAAATCCATACTGCTAATTAAAACCAAGTATTAACTATCACGATGTGATATTATTTCATCGCTCATTTGTGAATTTACCCTCAACAATTGATTTTTCATGAAAATACAATTAATTTTTAAAATCCATTTAAATCTAAGTGATCTTAAGTTATTTTGATGTGAATTCTATATTGTTAATTAAAACCAAATATTGGCTGTCGCGACGTGATATTATTTCATCGCTCACTTGTGAATCTACCCTCAATAATTGATTTTTTTATGAAGATACAATTAATTTTTATAATCCATTTAAATCTAAGTGATCTTGAATTATTTTGAAGTGAAATCCATGTTGCTAATTACAACCAAATATCGACTATCACGACGTGATATTATTTCATCGCTCACTTGTGCTTCTACCCTCAAAAATATATATTTTTTTAAATACAATGCATCGTTAGAAATTGATTCTGTAATTCCTCCTGTAATCCTGTTTAGTAATTAGTAAAATTGCTACAAATTATTGCCCGTAATGCCGTGATAGATCACAAATCGTGCATACTATGAAAGCATGAGCTACGCATATGAAAATTAATGTTACAGTGTGCTGCAACCTGAGCAGGGACAACATACAGACGCCATCACACCTGTAACACAGAAGCAGCTGTGCAGTATCGTCTGTTCTGGAGATTTGGAAATAAAAGGACAGGTTTCGTTCCAATTGTTTATTAGTGAATTTTATTTTCAGTGTAATGGCGAAGCATAAGTCTAACGTAACTAATTAGCTGTCACTTTTCGTATTGGCCCATTTTACCGTGTTACTTATTTTTGGAAACATGTTTTTTTGCATCTGCTACATTGCATTTAATAAACCTTTGAGTTTATCCTGCTTACATGATAAACCTGATACCGTGCAAATGGTGATTTCAGTATCAGCCAGCTACGATAAACCACATCGTGCATCCTGCCATCTGCTGCAGCATCGGCAACTGCAGGGCGAAAGGCATTAGCCGTCGTGCTTGGGTTGGACTTCACTACCACCTTTGTCTTGGACGCGTGCATCATACTTTATTAATCTGGTGGGCAGTTCCCATTTTGTTGGGATTATTTTGAGAAGATTTACTTCTGCATAGAAGTTTTGAGCGAGTTTCTGTTGTTAAAGCTAAAGTAGAAAGCTGAGTTTCTGTTGTTAAAGCTAAAGTAGAAAGCTATCTTTAGTGATTTTGATCAGTGATGTTCAGTTTCAGTTGATCAGTTGACGCTGATAGTACCAATGGTTCTGAGTAACATGATTTAAAGAACCGTTTTTATTTTCTTTTTGGAATTCACTCTTAACATTGTTTTTGCTTTCGATGGACTGAAAGCTTGTACTTTCGAAGGACTGAAAGTACGCCCGATGGACTGGGCAATACTGTCATGCTTTCGATGGACTGAAGGCAAGCCCGATGGACTGGGCACTACTGTTTTGCTTTCGATGGACTGAAGGCACGCCCGATGGACTGGGCACTACTGTTTTGCTTTCGATGGACTGAAGGCACGCCCGATGGACTGGGCACTAATGTTTTGCTTTAGATGGACTGGGTATTGTTTTGTTTAGTGACCGCATCAGATGTGCCAGAGCATGTAAGAGGTGCACGTGGTCTGCTTTTTATGTGCAGAATGCTCTTTGCAAGGAGTAGCACTTACGCGGCTGAGATGGTTACTTCTGACGAGGGTCTGGTATCTGCCGAAGGACTGGCAATGCACCGAAGGACTGGTGTTGTTTTGTTAAAAATGAATTCCCGTTGATGTACTGTGTTCATATGAGTAAAATTGGCATTATTAAGTCAGAGTGCTATTTATTTTAAGATGTCCTACAATGATTATTACCACATTTGACCAAAATATTTTTTTTTAATGCCAGATAATTTCCCCGTAAATTGATATTGATGACAATAGTAGTGATACTGTCGAGCAATGAATTAGAGCTGTTGTGATTTGTGTTTTTGATGTTTGAGATTGTTCTGTTTTCACATAAATTTGAGAGTATCCGCCAGATGGAGGCGATGATTAATGGAGTGTATCCGCTAGATAGCGGCGATGATTACTGATTATTTTTATTAAGTCGTTGCTCGATGGACTATTTTTGACTAGAGAATTGAGGATTGTTAAAGTAATTTTGAACAATCATTTTTTCTGGTTGGATTGATAACAAAGTTTGATTTTAATAGTAATTTGAGAGAGACCCAAATTGTGGGTCAGGAATGACCGAGCGATGAGATACTGTGCTGAGTATTTTGTTACAGAATCAAATGCATACACCCACACACGAGGACGTGTGTAGCGCAGGACGGCCGTGTCGGACCCTGACACCAGAAAGACGTATTGCAGCGTTATAGTTCATTATTTTAGACGCCTGTATAAAATCGATTAGCAATGTTGAGCTACGTATTATTTGGTTGTAACAAAATAAATAAAGTTGTGTAGAGAGTAACGCCGTCTATTGGAGCATTGTTGAAATAAAGTTGCGTAGAGAGTAACGCCATCTATTGGCGTGTTGTTGAACTAAGATGACAGGTAGAAGGCTTTGGAACGTCGAGAGGTTTCTCTCGAGTGAGCGTAGGCACGAGTTGGCGTTTTTGTCGGTATGTTGGTAGACTGGTCGAGCAGGTTTGCCAACTTGACTGAGGCGGGAGCGGAGAGGCTCCGCCGCTGGTAGTTCTTCTTGATCGGACCGCGCTAGAGATCGGGCGTACTCGTTAGCCAACCTCGTGCCTAACTCGCTACGTTCCTGAAGGTTTATACATGAAGGATTATTCTGATAGCTTATAGAATCCCGCGTTCTTTAACCATTTAGCTAAGTGTTTCATTTCAAGTGTTATTTTGATTTCTTATGTTTCATTAGAAGCTTACTTTTGTGAAATAAAGAAATGATGTGTTGTTTTAACTTGTTTTGAAAAGATTTGTCCCTCTGAGTTTGTTGCCGGTCCCATATAGGGCTAAATCTTCTCATGTTAGAGGCGTAGGGTTGGAGCCGGCCTAGCTTGACTTGAATAAAGATTTGAACGGTTTCATGTGATCTTTTCATTCTCAATTTAACCAGTCAACATTCTAATAGCAATTAGTTCTTTTCATCATTTAGTTCTGAAATATAGTAGGCACTAGTATGGTTAACGAGTCCTAAGGTTTATTTCATACACTGGTAGCATGGTAGCATACTGGTTTAGCTGTGAAGTAATACATCGAGATACTACCCCACGCGCCCACCGCCTTTGAGACCATCGGTAATCAACATATAATATAATAAAATAATTCAATTATTGCGAAACACCTATTTTAGTAGGTAAGTATTTATGTATTTTAATTAAATATCTGAACTTTCCCTTGGTTCTCTGCTGGGGCGTGACTATAAAATTGTGATCTGATAACCACAATAAAGAATAAAAGCGTTTTTGTTCATCTTAGGTATCGTTAAACCTTTGAAGTAAAATTAAAATTGCAAGAAATGTCGATAGTTTATCGATATGACTTTATCGACATGGCTACAGCAAGGTGGGCCTCGTTGTTAATCGTACACTTAAACAAAAGTGGCAACAGTGACAGCTCGCTGAGACGGGATCTCTATATATTAATTCTATGGCTTCCACACTATCGCACCCGCACTGAACCGTCAAAACGGTGCGATCCTAGCTTAAGGCCGTAACACACTATCGCACCGCACCAAGGTCATTGTGCGACGCACCCATAAGTAAGAGCGAGAAAGCGATATCGCTTTCTCGCTCTTACTTATCGGTGCGTCGCACAATGACCTTGGTGCGGTGCGATAAGCTCGGGACACACTTATCCCACGTGCGCAACGTATGTAATGCATTATGACATCTGAACCCTGAAATTTGTACGCTTAGAAACATGCTTGTTAAGCCCCCTCCTCACTCGTGCGCGAATCGCGGCGCGAAGCCGCGAACGCGAGTGTGGCGTCGATTTTCGCAGACAGCGAAATCGACTCCACACTCGCATTCGCGGCTTCGCCCGCGATTCACGCGCATAGTCTGTAGGGGGCTATATACGCAACGCAACGCATGACAAGTATGTTTCTAAGCATACAAAATTCAGGGTTCAGATGTCATAATGCATTGCATAACGTTGCGTACGTGGGATAAGTGTGTCCCTGCCTATAGTGTGTTACCACCATAGACTGCCGCACACGTGCGCCAGTGTTGCCAAGTGTCCCATATTTCCGTGTTTTTCAACGAATTTTTGGATAGATATATTATACTTAAAAATTACGTCTCAGCGGGCTGTCACTGTTACCACTTTTGTTTAGTGTACGATTAACAATGTGGCCCACCTTGCTGTAGCCATGTCAATAAACTATCGACATTTCTTGCAATTTTAATTTTACTTCAAAGGTTTAACGATACCTAAAATGAACAAAAACGCTTTTATTCTTTATTGTGGTTATCAGATCACAATTTTATCGTCACGCCCCAGCAGGGAACCAAGGAAAAGTCCAGATATTTAATTAAAATACATAAATACCTACTAAAATATGTGTTCCGCAATAATTGAATTATTTTATTATATTATAATATATTCATTATCCATTAGCATTTCAATTATATTTATGTTTAACGAAGATATTGAAGCTTCAATTAATCGCTATTTCGTTCGGCTGTGTAGCGTTTATCGATATATAACATGATTAAAATCGACTTTACACATCTCTAAAAGAGCAACACGTTTTTACGCACACATACACAGCCTGGATGCACCAAAAAAGGTAACGCTTTGACTTGAAGTTCATCTTGTCAACAGTATGGTTGTCCTTTTTTGACAAATGGCATTTTTAAAAGAGCGAGGAGAGAGAAGTGATACTAGTTGCTGCGCCGTCAAAGTGAACAGATAACGTTGGGGCCTTGACCGTACAGAAAGGACACTTCCTACAAACCCGAAGTTTGACAGCGGTTCAGGGTCGAATCATGCTATCCCTTTCTAATATATGGCACTATCCCTTTCGGCTATTTAGGGTTGTGAAAATTCAAGTTATTATCTTATCTGTGGTAGTGCACGCAAAAGGAAGTCAAGTGGTGCCAACCCTAATAATAGTTCGAGCGAAGTGAGGAGTGTCTCCCCACTGCCAGGGGGGGCGAAACCGATCCTTTCGGGCATTCTCTGCTCCGTTGCCCCGAGCAATTACAAAAGCCGTAACACACTACCGCACCGCACCGAGGTCACAGTGCACCGCAGTTATAAATGAGAACGAGAAAGAGATCCTTCTCGCTCTCACTTAAGGGTGCAGAAAAATATTTTAGAATAGATCCTGAAATTATGAAAATGAAAACAAAAATTGTTATTACCACTTTATTGATCCGACCAGTATAATCAGCCGCCAATTTGAACATTTTCCTTGTAAATTAGTACCAATACCATGTCTGCTATGAAGATACAGGCCGCTGCAGTACTAAGAAAAATTTTAGCCAGCATCTGTGCAAATACATATATTCTATTAAGTTATTTGTGCATCAACCAAATAATTAAAAAAGGGGCTATCTAAGTTATTTGTTATCAACTTAAAATATTTTTTGTTCTTGGTTGGAATTGGTAATAAGTAGTTAATATATAGTGAACAATATGTTTTGTTATACCCTTCCGGGTCGATTATGTAACATACTGGTATGCAAATACAGATCTTATCTTATATGCTAATAAATATATATCATGGGGATTGCCCCATATTATCAAATAAAATTATCCTCATCAGATGGCGGTCAAAAACCTCAGAATCACAGTAGCTAATTTCAAGAAAAAGATGAGACCTAATCATGACTACTATCTGTTTTCCAAGCATTCTTAATATTACTATTATATGGCTCATTCCCCAACGATTATTCTTTACCGAAAATCTGGGATGTAAAGCCACAAGTTCGCTGTGTCCCTGTTTTTGTTAAGCCCCCTCCTCACTCGTGCGCGAATCGCGGCGCGAAGCCGCGAACGCGAGTGTGTCGTCGATTTTCGCAGACAGCGAAATCAACTCCACACTCGCGTTCGCGGCTTCGCCCGCGATTCACGCGCATAGTCTGGAGGGGGCTTTACAAAGAGAGACAAACAACGAATTTGCAGTTTTACTACGATGCTAGTGATATCTATCAATTGGTATTCTGAATTCTGAACATAAGCACACACTACTTAGTAATAACATTTCACCAGATTTCATACATACATAAATACGATATAATTATGTTATATTAGCTTTTATATCATGAATCACATCGGTACAATTTACATAGGTACCTATTCATTAATTACAGATTTGCTACGCAAATAAGAATGTATTTTTTAAACCTGTCTTCTGATTGGTACGCCAAGGGCCGAAAGCAAGTCTGCTACAGCTTGAGTCAGGTCTCCAGCTGCGCGCCAGCGAGTCCACAAAGTTATAGCATTAAGGATCAGTAAAAGTGCCCCTGTGCAACACAAGTAGCATTGAACTATAATTCCCGTAATTCTGCGTTCAGCAGATCCTGCACAAAGAGCTAATCCCGCAGCCACGATGAAATACGTTACTAAGACACCGCCAGACACAGATTGCTCCCAACGAAATACCCGCACTGAACGCAGGTGCAACACTAGCAGCGCGACCAAAACAGCCATAACAGTTAAACGAAGCATTAACAGAATAAAACGTATACTTTCTAAATGACTTGCGTCATCTAACGCATTTAGTACCATATTAAAGGAAACTAAAATTACTGTAGGTATAATTAAGCAGAAACGAAATCCTTTGCGATGAGCGTAAAATTTGAACGAAGGCAATATTTATATATGACGAATTATGACGGTTTTGATATGTTATATATTACTTACTTTACTCTTTGTGTCTATGTTACAAATCATTTACACCATATTTACACCTACACCTACAATTAAAATAAATATATATTTTTTCTAACTCTATTATATGTTTATTATATGTTGTCTGTCATTTTGATTGATGTATTCGTAATCTTTTTGGTCGTATTTTTACTCAAAGTCCAGAAATACAAGACTCCATACCATTCTATACGCAACGCGACGAAATTAAACACACAACAAATATTTGCCGACCCACACATCGCACCCTCGTTGAGCAGAGGGGCTACCGCCTACCGCAAAAACCGAAATTTGCAAATTGCGGGATCTTTCTCTTTTACTCCAATGAAGGCGTAATTAGAGTGATAGAGAAAGATGCCCGCAATTTTTGAACTTCGATTTTTGCGGTTAGAGTTCGGCGAATGAAAGTTGAACCTGCAAAAACGCGGCATTTTAAAAAACCTCTACCTTCTATAATTTGATGGCTAATTTTGTCGGTGGGTAATAAGGCGGGATGGATTAAGCCCCCGCCACACTCGTTCGCGAATAGCAGATCAGCGTATTCGACTCCACACTAGCGGTCGCGGCTTCGCGCCGCGATTCGCGCACGAGTGTGGAGCGTGGAGTCGATTTCGCAGAGGAAAAAAAATTATGCTCAGTGGTCAAGTTTGGTATAATTTACGAGTAAATACTGTAAATCAAAGGGGCCGTGCGCGTTGGAGGGTCTACTATCTTGTGGTCTGAATTGAAAACATAAACTATACATTGACACTTCACCCCAAAGCAAGTGCTGCCCTCTACAGTTCACTTACGTTTTCTTGTGCATTGTAGAGTCTGTCTTCGTATGGGCTACATTGGAAGCTTAAACTTGTCATTTACACTTCGCACCAATTAACACGGGGCTCCTGTATTGCCCCCTACAGTTCTTTTGCTACCCACAACTCAAGCCGTATTGAGCTTGCTTCGGGACGAGGTCAATTTGCGTAGATTGAATTAGATTTCTTTATTTCACGATAGTAGGGTAGATATGAGAGTTCTGGTTCAGTTTAGGTTCCTTTTTCAGTGACCACAGACATTCCCATGCTTCATTTCGACTCTCGTGTGGTGTGCCTTTAAATAATATAAGGCCTTTGACGTATATCTCTTTCTCGCTCTCACTTTATGGGTCGACGCACCAAGGTCGCGGTGCGGTGCGATAGTGTGTTACGGCTTTTAAAGAAAACTTAAATTGTTTATGGTTATGTTGACTTGACATTCTTGACAATGAAATGTCATCGTCAAATGAAATGTGAACTGTACTGTATCGATTTAGTGCGAACCTTTGGTTAACTTGTAATTAAGTTATAAATTTTGTACAATGTGTTTATGATTATTATCCATAAATATTTTTAAATATCCAGCATAGTTTTCAAAGTTAGTGAATGGTTGAATTATGGTGCGTAATTATAACCTCATTTATTTCATAACACAAAGTGATTGTGAGCGCAATATTAATTATTTCGTATTTGCAGGCGAGCTCCATTATTCTTGCTGGTCTTGGGATGGCTGCAGTCGGTTTTGCTGGTCGCTACGTCTTGAAGCAAGTGCCTAATGCCTCTGTGAAATTTGCAGAGGCTGTTAAGAACTTTCCAAAATTTGATGCAGAATCTTTAGCTACATCAAAATATTATAAAGGTGGATTTGAACAAAAGATGACTAAAAGAGAAGCAGCTTTAATTTTGGGTGTAAGTCCTACAGCTAATAAAGCCAAGGTTAGTGTGAATATTTTTGATGTGAATTAACAAAAATTGTTTAAAAACCGGGCAAGTGCGAGTCGGACTCGCGCACGAAGGGTTCCGTACCATAATGCAAAAAAAAAACAAAAAAAAAGCAAAAAAAAAAAACGGTCACCCATCCAAATACTGACCACTCCCGACGTTGCTTAACTTTGGTCAAAAATCACGTTTGTTGTATGGGAGCCCCATTTAAATCTTTATTTTATTCTGTTTTTAGTATTTGTTGTTATAGCGGCAACAGAAATACATCATCTGTGAAAATTTCAACTGTCTAGCTATCACGGTTCGTGAGATACAGCCTGGTGACAGACGGACGGACGGACGGACGGACGGACGGACGGACGGACGGACGGACGGACGGACAGCGAAGTCTTAGTAATAGGGTCCCGTTTTACCCTTTGGGTACGGAACCCTAAAAAATGAACACTATTCAATTTACCGATTTGTTCAAATTATTTTGAAAGTAAAATCGGTCACATATATTCTTTTCTTTTGTATTGTAGATAAGAGATGCTCATCGAAAAATTATGTTACTTAATCACCCAGACCGAGGAGGATCTCCACTCATTGCTGCCAAGATTAATGAAGCTAAAGATGTTCTGGAGAGTGGCAAAACATAACATTGGATAATAGTCCATTATCATCCATAAATGTTAGACTTCACAGAAAGTAATTATGTTTTAGTCACAGATATGCCTTGGGGTTGTTTCATTTCAGGGTGTTAGTATGAGCAGCAGGGGCATGAAAGTGTTAATTGCTGTCCACATAGAGTAACCAACCATCCTATAAATTATATTCATGTACAGTTGAGCAATAGATGTACTAATGTTTTCAGAATCTAGATAAGTATATGTATCTGGTAAGAATAAACATGTGGTACAAATGTTTTCTTGTCTGATAAATGCTACAGGGCTACTGTAGACAGCAAACATGTACTTTACTTTGTTGGAGTACCTGATGTAGTTAATCATTTAGTATTGCTATTATTTGATGTCCATGCCATTGCTAATGTATGGCTTTTAACCAGGTGTGTTATTAGTAACCTTATGAAATACCCTCTGTAAAATAAATTCAAATACAACATTTAATATAGTTTATTTTATATCTTTAACATAATTTGTGCCTTGAAACTAGTGTTCTGAAGTAGAGTTTGAGTACTCCCAGTACTCAAGGTTCTAGGCATCAAGACAACTTTTTCAAGACTCAATGGTTTTAAAGGCTCTTGAGTCTATACACTTAATTCCCTTTAAAATTTCAAATTAGGTTTAGCTCATACATTACTTCAAATATTTTTAATCTGGGCCACTGGCAAACCACATACCTACATCCACAAAATCTACAAAATGCACAAGAGCACTTGGAAATTTTGATAATAGACATTTTGTTTAGAAATTAGTGAACATCTTGGCCACATCTGATGTGACTGGCGACTGTAAATATGTACTAAAATGGATTTTATGATAAAATTAAAAAAAGAATCTTCAAATTCATAAAGTTCTTAGGTACAGTAAATTAAGGCTGGTTACACTGTACTGATTTGTTCCAGGTTGTACAGTCACCTGCAGATATATCTGACCCCCCTGTATAGAAATCTGTTAGCAGGGGGGTAACTATTTTTGCATCTGACTGTAGATGACAATAGAGTTAAGCATTTTGCCATGTGGTTCAGGTTTTTCTTTCATTACACTGACAATACCAATATTATCTAAATTTTACAAAAATAGTTTATCTAAGTAGTATTTACACAAAGTGGAGAATATACCTTTACATATGGTTATGTAATATTTAATACATATTTTACTGTATGAAACTTGTACTTAATTAATTTCGATATTGCTGAATTAATTAATTTTAAATAGCATTTGTAGAATTTTTATGTATATTTTCAATACACCTAAATTTGTATTATGAATTTGAGTAAGAATTCAGTTATACACTCAACAGCAAATACACAGCTACAGCCAAAGTAGCCAAATTATATTAAAAATACATTTAAAACAAACATATGTTTTTCTCAATAGCTATAAATAGTAGCAAATATGTAGCACAATGGGTTTCTTGTCCTCCATTCAATATGCTAAACATTCTCCTTGGCCCATATCAATATTTTGTATACATGATGTAACTGCATAAATGCGGTGCTTTGAATAAATAGACTGTAGAATAACTCCATTTTGGTACTCACATGCTATGGTCAGGCACAGAGCTCACATAGAAAATAAAAAAGCCTATATAATACGGCATAACAAGAAACGAGACAACAACCAGCTATGCCACTAGATGCTCGTGCTTTAGTTAACAATAGTTTAACTTAGTCTAACTGAGTCTACCTAGACCAATAAGATGATGGTCTAATTGGCCACCCAATACTTAACTTTAAGCAACACACCAGTTGTAAAAGACAAGTCTGGTTAGATTAGTATTAAAAAAAAGGTGAGATCAAAATTTGTGGGAAAACTCCGCAAAAAGTTTACCGCTGCTCTTTTTGCAGCTGTTCACGTCGTTGTTTTGCAAATCGGGCTCTGAGTTTCGCTATAGTCGAGTTGGACAGAGTACCAGGTACTTTAAATATTGCCTGTAAAAAAAAGGATACTAGTGAGTAAATCGTCGTATCAATAAATATTACTTATTATTAGTGTCCGACCGAAACATGTTTTTTTGCCGAAACCGAAACCGAATGTTCGGCTTTGGCTCTAGTTTCGGCCGAAACCGAAACCGAAGGTTCGGCTTTGGCTCTAGTTTCGGCCGAAACCGAAACCGAAACTTTTGTAGACTTGTTAAAATCGTTGAAATAATGTCATAAAATCGCTTTTACACACATATTATGGGGCTGTCAACACCCAATGTCCTTGAAATTGATGTTACTTAAGCAGTTTTTTAAGAAAATTACTAGAGTTAGACCAAGATAATTCTGCAACGATTTTGATAACACACCCAGTGCAAGTGTTATTTTAAACGTCAAAACTTCTATGGAATTATGACGTATAAGTGACATTTGCACTAGTAGCACTGCGTATGCTATCAAAATCATTGCAGAATTTTCTTGGTCGAACTCTATTCATTCACCAGTCAAGCTAACATGTAGATACAGGGTCAACCAAAAACGCGAGCGCAGCGAGCGCGAAATTTTTTGTGAACTATATCGCAAGACCGGGTACCGATCTTCACCTGGGCCTAAAAGTCCGAAGTGCCCCAGTGAGGCGAACTTTCATGCGAAGTCAAAGCCGTGCTTCAGGCTTCAGGATAAGTAGTTGAGCACAGACTCCAACCAATGTCCATTGTATTAAAAAGCGAGACCGCAGGCCGAGCTTGGCGCAGCGAGGCCAAAGGCTAAGCTGAAGTAGAGGCACATGATGTAGAGGACAATGGTAAATTGAGGTAAAAAGTAAGGCTACGGTCGAGCATTCGTATGAAAAACTGTACTGGGGACACTTTTAAGGGTTTTTTTCTTCGTTTTAATCAATAGTCGTATGAAAAACTGTACTGGGGACACTTTTAAGGGTTTCTTTCTTCGTTTTAATCAATAGTCAGCTGTTCAGCCTCGCAAAATATTAACTATTGAGAAAATCAACTTTCCGGCACTAGTAGAGCGTAGCCTTTAGCCTCGCTTAAAATTTGTCATTAGAGGTAGATAGGAAAATGACTGAATAAGTGAGTGAATAAGAGCGAAAAAGACATCGTTCGACTCGGGCTGAGCTGATACTCGGCCAACGGCTACGTGCGACAGTGCTATCTCATTCACTCCGATACAATTAGACAGTGTGCGCGTTATAGGTATTAACAGCCCCTTAAGACTGCGTCGACAGTCCAGGCAGTGGCGCCCTCATTAGTGGAATTGTGTTTTATAATAAACCAATTAATTTCTGTACCTATAAATGAATCGGTATATGTGGGTATTAAATATTGATGTCCTATTTATTCTCCATCTTTTGGTCTTTGTCCGAAGTACCATTTCGTAAGTTTCGGCCCGGCCGAAACCGAAACTACAGCCGAAACATGATTTTTTGGCCGAAACTGGCCGAAACCGAAACCGAACCTTCGGTCGGACACTACTTATTATTGTCGGAACAAAATAGTTTATTTAAAATGTTTACTGCAAATTAAGGTGGCGAATAGATGAAAGTGCGATGTTCGCGAAGGAATACGATCCCTGACGATGATATCACATCTTTCTAAAGCCACCTATGTTGCTTCCGCAACTTCAGCAGAGGGCAGATATTTCGCCCGAAACTAACCAAAACCGAAGTTTTGGATACACATTAAGAAATAAAAGATTGTTTATTAGAAAAACAGCATGCCTCCGGTTGCACCAACCTGCATGAATTCATGACAGTGCAGAGCACTAGCATTTTTCACAATTGCTTTAAAACACTCTGCTAGTGATGTGAAGTCATTACAGGACAATATTGCTGCCCGGTTGGATTTTATTAGTGTCAGGCAGACTCTAAACAGAATTTTAGATCCTTCATAAAATAGGCAATCCCATATCCTTAGCACAGTCTCTATGGGCAGAACTTCAGCAAACAGACAAACAAACCATTTGGTGGTAATGACAGCCCAGGGAAGTCCTGAAATGAAAAAAATATGTGACGGTCCAACTAAAGCGTAAATGATAAAATCAGAAGTTAATTAAAACTTTACATTATTTTAAATCTGTTCAATGTCTTGATAGTTTTGGTGCACCTTTGTTTCAGTAATATTCATGGATTTGTTATATTGGTTGTGTCCATGGTAGGTAGTTAATGAACTTATAAAATTAAAGAATCACAAATCGAAAATCTTATATAATATCCATACAGAGTAAAATCCTTTTTGATATCTTTATCAGTTAGCTGTATGATATTGAAGTATTGACAAATGAAGATTATCATATAGGTACATGTTAACTGATAGCTGATAATAGTGCAAAATCTGTTTAAACACACCCAAGTTTATCACATGTTGATGAACATCTGGTACTTTGGATTTGACAAGCTCTGATAAAACTTCTATATCTACAATTAATCCATCCATAGTCTTGGTGTAATAGTCTGGAAGAATCTTTTCTACAAGTACTTTCAGCAACCAAAATGACACTTCTTCACTTTTTGTTGCAAGCAGCAATAGACCTGAAACAGTTTTATATACATACATTTGAAATTGTGACATCCACAATCCATGTAGGTAATATTTATATAGTTAGTATCAAATATATAGTGACAGCCAAAGTGGCCAAATATATTGCTACACTATCTTATTCCTATGGTAACCAAGGTATATATTTGGCCACTTGGGCTCTCACTATCTATTTGATAAGGACTGTACTAGCATTACTGATATAGTAGAGATAATATTATAAGGTGAACTTTTGCCCTCCACCAGCCCCAGTCGAAAAATTCACCAGATATTAGCTTTACTTTAATAAAAGAGCAAATTAAAGTTGCTTCTACAACTATAACTAACAATATTGTAAATACCTGCAATGTAGTTGAGTCCCTGGCAATACCCGACCACACGGTTGTTGTGTGCATATGCTATAAGTATGTGAAACAGATGTGTCTGATGATTAGCTTCCTTTGTAAAATAAATATTATCTGGAAATGTCCTAGGTAAATCTGTTTTAACTAAATCTACCAATTCTTTTTCGAAGGGTCTGTCTAAAATTTTGTGATAAAGATCAGGGCTTTGATTTTTCATCTTTTCCGCTTCCGATATCGTCATCCAGACCGCAGGCCTATGTTCACCTATAAGTTAATAATAGATTTTAAATTGTAGTTTACATGTGCTGAAAACTCATCTAGTCTAGACATACAATTAGCAAATTCTTAGTGTTTAAATTATAAATATTTACTTGGAATTCCTTTGCGAACGTATCTTTTGACGGTATTAGTGCGCTTGACCGACTTTCCTTCGCCGAGGAGTGAGGCCCATTTCTGAGCTCGCGTTGCGAGGACTCGTAAGTATACTGACATGAATTGTTCATAGCTCTCGAAATCGAAATCTTCGTGCCTCTCAAATCCATATTCATCGACTTTACTGAAATAAAGCGGGGATGTGAGTCAGTAGGTCGACGCGGGTTGTAAATACGAACATTTACGACCAACTACTTAATTACCTGAAGTTTGACTCTGCCATTTTCTGTGTATGTTTGTGTAATTATATCATTTTTAAACAATACCGAAATATATACCTTCACTGTAATTTCTTATTACGCCCCCAAAATAATTAAGTTTCTATACAACTTCTTTTTAATTGGTACATAACCCACGATGATATTCGCACAATAGAATTAGATCTGTCAAAAAAGTATTAAAGCTTATTTACATTCGCGGCTCGTGGCGCGTCTCGTGTTCGCCCCGAGCTCGTAAGCTCGACGAGCTAATGATTACACTCTCGCCTCATGGCTCGGCTCGTTCGATTTTAAACACAAACGGCACGGTATAGGTTATAGGTTTTCGCGGGCTTGGTTTCCGCAACTCGACGTCATAATATCGCGCCTATTTTGCGTATTGGGTTGGCGGCACTATTCCTGCCAACCCAACTCTACCAAGAAGCCTAGCAGACCCTTGACGTTGCCGACGACTTCTGGGAGAGACCCCGGTGAGCCGAGGTGTTGTGCCCGGTATTTTGCCACCCCTGGGCATTCGAGAATGACGTGGGCGGCTGTCTCCTCTGCCTCCATGCACGCTCTGCAGAGGGGGCTATCTGTAACACGTAGGGTTAGTAGGTGCTTGTTAAATGAGGCGTGTCCAGTTATTGCCCCGGCTATAAGCCGGAGCTGTGGTCTCTTCAGCTGTCGAAGTCTCCGCGACAGATTGGGGTTGAGTGTCGGGAGGGCTTCCTTTGCCTGCCTGCAGGTGCCTAGGTTAGACCAGTATTGTTGGTGTTTTACCTTGGTGTTGTGTCGCAGCGTGTTCCGGAGCCAGGCATATGGCAGAGGTAGGATTGGCTCAGGTCCTGCCACCTTCAGTTCCGAGCCACCTCTCGCCAGGATGTCGGCTGCATCGTTACCTCGTGAGTTGCTGTGTCCTTTGATCCACTGCAGAGTTACGCCATTGGTGGTGCATACCTCTGACAGAGCTTTGTGACATTCGTAAATTAGCCCTGAAGTGAGAGTATAACTTTGTAGAGCTTGTAGTACTGATCGACTATCAGAGAGTATGCGGATGGGGTAGTCCATTACTTCCCTTGAGACGATTGCGTGTGCTGCCATTATAATGCCCATACATTCCGCCTGGAAGACTGTGTTATGGGCACCAAGTGGTGTCGAGATGTGTATGTTTAGGTCCTCTGAGAAAACCCCAGCGCCAGTGCCTGACCTTGTTTTTGATCCGTCCGTGAAGATTCTCAGCTCCCTTGGGTTGAGTCCTTCATGGGGTTCTTCGTGTAATTGTATTTTGTATTTCTTGTCGAAGACGAACTGCTTGGGTATCCTGTCAGTCACCGCTTCTATAAGCGGTTCCTTACCTATGGCCTCGTAGAGGATTTCGGTGTGTGGCACCCTAGGCGGTCTCCAGAGATTAGATTTTTTTAGACGTACCGCCGCAGCCAGCGCTTCTTGTTGTATAAAAAGGTGCAGCGGCGGGAGGCCCAGTAAGGCTTCCAGGGCCGCGGTTGGTGTTGTCCTCATGCAGCCCGTTGTCGCCATACAGGCCAACCTCTGGAGTCGTTGTAGTCTAGCCTCCACAATGGATAGTTTGCTGCGTGGCCACCATACTATCGCACCGTAGCTTATTATTGGTCTTATCACTGCCTGGTAAAGCCATAGAGTTAGCCTGGGAGTTAATCCCCAGGTTCTACCCACCATCCTACGACATTGCCAGAACGCGACTGTAGCCTTATCAATTTTGCCATTTAGGTGATTACTCCAATTCAATTTGTTGTCAAGTATTACCCCTAGATACTTTACCTCTGAAGATAGTTGGAGTTCTGTATTGAACAGTTTGGGAAGGTGGTAGTTTCCCAAATTGCGTTTGTTGGTGAACATTACCAGCTCCGTCTTTCGGGGATTGACTGTGAGTTCGTTGTTAACGCACCAGCGCTCCACGATGGCTAGTGCAGAGCGGGTGACATCGCATACCGTACCTGAGTGGTTGCCGCTCGTTAGTATCACTATGTCGTCAGCATAGCCGATTGTGTAGTAGTGATTGTTGTTTAATGTTGTTATGAGGTCGTTCACCACTAGGTTCCATAAGAGTGGCGATAGAACTCCCCCTTGGGGGCATCCCTTCGCCACTAATGCCTGCTGTGTCTCGCCTGTCCCAAGTTTTATGACCCTCTGGCTCAACATGTTGTTTATCCATTTGGTCATAACTGCATTCGCACCGTGTCTTACCAGTGCTGCTGCAATGCTGCTGAACCTAGTCCTGTCGAAGGCTCCTTCTATGTCTATAAAGGTTCCTAAGCACATGGACCTGTTTTTAATCGCTACCTCAATTTTGCTTACCACTGCATGAAGCGCCGATTCTGTAGACTTGCCAGGGCTGTAGGCATGTTGGTTGGGATGCAGGGGCACGTTACTCAGCACCCTCTCCCTCAGTTGCCTATCGCACAACCTCTCCAAGGTTTTAAGCATGAAGGAGGTCAGGCTGATGGGCCTGAAGGATTTGGGATCCGAGTAATCGCTTTTACCTGGTTTCGGTATGAAGATGACTTTGACCTCTCTCCACCGCTTCGGCACGTACCTGTGAGCCAGACAGGCGCGCAGAACGGTGGTCAGCTTCAAAGTGAGATGCCTCCCGCCCCATTTGAGTAGCGCAGGGAAGATCCCGTCCATTCCTGGAGATTTGAAGGAGTCAAAACTGTTTATGGCCCACTGCGTGCGCTGCGGGCTGATTACCTCATGTGTCTGCTGCCACTCGTCCTCCGACGGAGTGGTCTCCTCCTCCTCCCAACTTACTGGGTGCGATATCACGCAGTCCGGGAAGTGTGTTTGCACTAAGACCCGTTCCGCCTCCTCCGGTGAGTTGGTGAGAGAGTTGTCAGGCTTACGTAAGGATCCTAAGGTTATGGTTGAGTTGTTGGAGAGAACCTTCCTTACCCTGTTAGCCTGCATGGTGGTCTCAATGTCTGTACAGAATTTGCGCCAGGAGTTTGTGCTTCTGTACCTGAGACGTTTCTTGTACTTGGCCTTGGTGGACTTGTAGCTATCCCAGTCCCCGTCAGTGCCAGTGTTCATAGCTCTGTTTAGTTGTCTCCTCATCTTGCCTCTGAGTCTCTCCAGCTCAGGTCCCCACCAGTTGTTCTTCCTTCCACTTCTAGTTGATGGGGTTGTTAAGGGACATGCCTGATGGTAGCAGTCCAGGATGGTGTCTGTAAGGGTGCTTACCTGTTCTTCTATCTCAGCTATGCCTTCTATCCTCTGGGGACCCTCCTGCTGTTCCAGTATTGTGTTTAACCGCAGGGTGTAGAGGTCGCGATTAGTCCTACGTGGGTCCCTTCTAGGCACTGCTGAGAGTGTTTTTACCTGAATGTCGAATCGAATCCATCTGTGGTCTGAGCACGACATCTCCTCCGATACATGCCAGCCTGAGATGTGTTTCGATGCTTCTTCAGATGCTAGGGTCAGGTCAATGATTGTCCTGCTGCGCCTGTTTATGAATGTCGGTTTCGAACCTGTGTTAAGGAGGTTGAGGTTTGTAGTAAATAGGTACTCGACGAGCTTCTTACCTCTCTCGTTACCTGTTTCCATGCCCCATAGGGGGTGGTGTGCGTTTGAGTCGGTTGCCACGACGAGTTCGAGCCCCGCCTCTTCGCAGTAGTTGACCAGCCTTGTCATGTCGTGCGGTGGTGGGTCGTCCGCCTCCGGCATGTACACAGAGGCTACGACCATCTCCTGCAGGCTGGTGTCTTGCGCTCCGTGTAGCCTTATGGCGCACACGTCTCTAGAACAGAAGCTCGTTAGAGGTTGCACATGTATATCTTTAGTTGTGTATATGCAGGCCCGGGGGTTATCCGGACCCGAGTAGACTGTTAGCTTACCTCCTAAGTTACGGAGACCGCAGACAGAGCCCCTTCTGACTCACGGCTCCTGGATCAGAATTATGGCTGTTGTGTTGACCTCCAACCACTTCCGGATCTGAGCCGTTGCGGTTTCGCTGTGGTGGAGGTTGGCTTGGAGGAATCTACCACTGGGCGAAGCGAACGGCACGGTATAAGGTTTGTAACAGAATGACAGCCGAACGCGAATGTAAACAGCAAGCGCGATTCCATCGCGAGCCCCTTTGACTCGTGCCCAAAAATCTGCTCCTCCACGCCAAAGCTTCGAGCAACACCGGCTTCCGACACATCGGAAGGGAGGGGCCCAAGCGATATCTCACCGTACAAATCTTTCTGCCATTTTTCGCGGGGGGAAAGGTGCACACAGTCGCACTTCTCACACACTTACATACAAAATCCAATGTGTAATGACGACACAAATACATAGAAAATGACACACGTCAAAGACAAATCTTGCAAACCTCGATCTCATTTTGTGTACAGACGAGTGACAAGTGTCACAACACGCACACTAACACATTTTCGTTGAAGTATGTTATTGTGTTCTGAGAGATGAGACGTCGGATTTGTCGCTCGACTGATCCGCAATTTGTACTGAGCGAGCAAAATCGATAAATCCAACAATTACATGAGACTAAAATATAATAATTGTGTTTGAATGTAATTAAACGTATGATATGTAAAAAAAAATATTACATGTGAAATGTAACACTTTCTTTTTGTAAATTTGATGTCCCCGACCTCTTTTTATAACAAAAAACCGAGCAAACAGGCATTTTTGTGCAGCAGTGTTCACGCGCGCGTCTGGACTCGGTCTAGTGAAAAATCCAAGTGCAACTAGTTTTATTACCCGCGCTAGATTAGATTGACGCGCTAATCTTGTACCTCGGCAGAGGGGAAATAGTGCGAATGCCGCCTCCCTTCCGTGTTGCTCGAAGCGCCAAAGAGAATATAATCACTACGTTTTAAGAGACGGGACTTCCATACTAGCTACTTGATTGGTCTGTGTATACGAGGGCTGTTTGATAAGTACCCGTTTATGAAAAAAATAATCAGTTGTTTTTGTATATATGCATTTATTATTCTACATAGTCACCTTTTAACTCTATACATTTGTTCTACCTATATTCAAGCTTCAATAAACCATCCAAAAAGTATGATTTCGGAAAGTCATTAAAATAGGCCTCTGTGGCGGCAATGACTTCGTCATTTGATCGAAATCGACCTTCGTCTTACCACCGAGCCATTTTTTCAGGTTGGGAAACAAAAAGAAATCGCATGGGGCCAAATCTGGAGAATACGGGGGGGTGAGGCAATAGTTCGTAGCGTAACTGTGTTAATTTAGCCACACAACTCTGGACGAATGAGCTGGGGCGTTGTCGTGATGAAACAGTACTTTTTTTCTTTTTTGGGGTCGTTTGTCCTTCAACACAGCGTCAAATTCATCCAATAAAATGGCATAGTACTGCTCTGTTATCGTTTTCCCCTTTTCTAAGTAGTCAATATTTATAATACCCTGCGAATCCCAAAAAACGGTCGCCATGACCTTTCCAGCCAATGGGATGGTTTTTGCTTTCTTTGGAGCATGTTCACCCGGTAAAATCCACTGCTTCGACTGCTCTTTCATTTCCGTGGTGTAGTGGTGAACCCACGTTTCGTCTACGGTCACGAAACGACGCAGAAACTCCTTCGGGTTACGTTTGAACACGGCCAAACACTGCTCCGAAGTAGTCAGTCGGTTCCGTTTTTGCTCCTCCGTGAGTAAACGCGGCACCCACCTCGCCGATACTTTCTTCATATCCAATTTTTCTTCTAATATGTTTTGTACCCGCTCGATTGAAACGTTTACAACATCAACGATTTCTCGAAGTGTAATTCGGCGGTCGGCTAAAACGATATTTTCAATTTTCTTTACCATAGCGTCTGTAGTCACCTCAATTGGGTAGCCTGGGCGATCCTCATCAAAAACGGTTGTTCTCCCCCGCTTAAACTCGTTAAACCAGTATCTGACGGTTGTCATAGAAGGAGCACATTCATGGTAAACCGCTTGCATTCTTACTTTTATTTCATTACATGTTTTTCCTTCCAAAAACAAGAATCTAATTACAGACCGATACTGTTCTTTCTCCATTTTAACAATATTATGTTCACGCTTTCACTGAATCGCTGTCAAATGAGAAAAAAAAACAAAAGAATGCTGTTTTTTTATTATTTTCCCGCCTCTGAAAAATGGCTTAACACGGTGGTATACATATTTTCGGAAAGTGATATTAATACATTTAGAAAACGGGTACTTATCAAACAGCCCTCGTATGTTTGGTTATCCAATCATTACCAACATGTACGACAAAGAACAATAGTACCAACATAACATACTTAAATAGTGTAGTATGCTACACGCTTGCGAATTTTATCGATATAGATAAATTGGGGAGGGTTGAAACATGGGCCCCTGTCAACAAATTTCGTACTCGAAATCAGGTTAGAATCGAGTCCACATTTAAGTCGTATGTTATATATAGTGTTCTTTGAGTGGACTAATACAAGTAATACATGGTTGGACTTAAATGTGAACACGACTTTTATTTGTTAAAATAAAAATATGTATAATGATTTTTTTAATAATTTAATATAATTAATTTAAAATACATCCCGACGGTCCACAGGTAACAGAGGAAAATGTGTGTTCACCTGATTAAATGATTTTTTTTAATATATTATATTCTTGAATAATAAAATTAAGTCTTCCTTTACAACTGATTTGACCCACTGCCTGCATCTGAAAACATTTAATAATTAAAACAGACACACATACATTTTCTTATATTTTAGGTTAGAATCTTAAATAATAGGGAATATTACGCAAAACTCTGCGTAGGTAGCGCCACTACCACTATCTGTCACAATCTGGGGGTCTATCGCGACACAAGAAAATTGTAATTTCGTTATCTAACCTCTCTATCACTCTTGCATATTCGAGCGATAAAGAGGCAGATAACTAAATTTCGATTTTCGTGTTTACCAGTAGGCCCTTGTTAACAAACCGCCTTGATACATCAATGTCATAATTTATAGTCTGTGAAAATTTGACAAAAAACAGTTTAAGGCAGAGTATGTATAAGTTAGTCTATGAATTTTCTAGAGTCGGTAGTGCTACACTCTGACGGCAGAACATTGCAGTAATATCCCCTATTACTAGATTCCAAAAATATATAATTTATAATGTCCATTCCATTAATACACAGATGATAGATAATTTTCCACTAAAAATATTCGGAGCAATAATTACAGTCATGTTGTATGCATGTTACCAGGAAATTCACTCATTTTATTTTATTTACATTGATAAAAATTAGGCTGCAGTCGATATCGATACTTCGTATCGATACTTGTAGTACTAGGGATGTCCCTAGTTCACAAAAAAGCCTGCTACACCAAAATAAGGCTAAGGCCCCATTCGCACGACAGCTTAAAAAGCGTTGCGTTAAAACCCGACGTTGGCGCTTTTTTACCGTTTCCAATATTTGTGTTCATATGAACGCTTAAAAATCACTTGTGAGTCGTACTGCCACGTACGCATCTCAGCAAAGCCATACTTTATTTGCTATTACGACGTATTATTTGAATATAGCTTGAATATTTCAGGAATTTGTAAGCATAAGTTGACATTTTTAAGGTGAAGCTAATAATAATCTTGACGATTGACACCAAAAATTGAGACTTGACAGCCAACTGACAGCAGCGCCGGCGCTTTTTCAACGCTTGTGAGAACAGATACACGGATTTCCGTATGGTCTATTCAATTTGACGCCAACGCTCAACGCCGAAAATCGAACAGTGCTCGATAAAAAAGCGCCGCGCTTTAAAACCGCCTTCGTGTGAATACATACATGGTTATCCATTTGTGTCATTCAAACGCTTTTTTAACGCGCGTTGAAAAAGCTGCCGTGCGAACGGGGCCTAAAAGTATCTAAAGCAATACCTACCGGTCTTCATCTAATGGAAATTTCGCCATAAACTTCCTTTTTTGCGATTTTCGCGAGTGTATCACTTTCCAAATATTTCGCACTGAAACAACTTAGTTTTCGGTGGCATTTAAACAAAATCTATAGACTCACTGTATGTTCTTATCACGTTTGACTGTTTTGGAAAATAACGAAGGCTTTTAAAAAAGATATTGCAAGAAATACGTAAGTAAAATCTACGAACCGCCATGACAAGCAACAAAGCAATGTGGCTGACAGTTGACATGACAGATGAATAGCACTGACGTTTTATTTTGTTTTTTGGCTATGGCTAGGTCACTATAGTCCATACAAAACCTTTTTTTGTTCCTAGTTGCGTCAGCCTGCTCCACGCGAGCCAGGCGAGCGCGAGATGAGCCACGAGCCCACCGCTTACACTCGCGTCTCGTGGCTCGGCTCGTGGCTCGCACGCGAATGTAAACGTGGGTTAAAGGCCTATACAGACCATTCAACCAATTGCATGCGACTTTAAATAAAGTTTGTTAAAGGACTGTCTCATTTCAGTCATAGACAGGGAGAATCATACTATCTTTACTTACATTAGTACTAGCACCCAAAAGAAAAGGATGAGTATAGTTTTCCTGGTTCTTACTGACTGACAAATTGGTTTGACCAACTATAATTGCTATAGTTTGTCAAAGGACTGTCTCATTTCAAACATAGATAGAGAGAATCATACTAACTTTGTCTTACACTAGTACTAGTACCCAAAAGATAAGGATGAGTATAGTTTTTTTGTTCTTATTTACTGACAAATTTTTATTGACCAACTATATTTCGTGTGGAACATAATAGCCGTAACACACTACCGCACCGCACCAAGGTCATTGTGGGACGCACCCATAAGTAAGAGGGAGAAAGCGATCTCTCTTTCTCCCTCTTACTTATGGGTGCGTCCCATAGACCTATATAATAGGGACAAGACATATTGTTCTATACGTACAATTGCTTATAGAAATAGCACCCATTTTGACGGCACACACATAAATATATATCTATCTCGTTTTTACTCAGCACTGTAACCCATAGCAAAAAAAGGTGACAGTATTTCAGTACGGACATAAAGTGTTCCATGAAAATACGTAAATACCTAATGCGGCCGAAAATCCGCCATGTTTAGTCACCCAAATGTCATTGTCTGTCAGTTCAGCAGGTACTTGTCCTGTCAAAAAGTCGTGGTGAAAATTAAAATTATTAATTATCTTTCAATATTTTGCTTGTGATTGAAAATAATTGAAGCCAAATGTGAATAATTACGTCGCGAATATGCCAGTATGTAGTGTATTAGGGTGCGGCATAAGAAAACCACCAAATCAGCCATCTTTAACCATACACAGGTACGCTACAATTTACATGAAAAATATTGGTTATTGTTAATGTTCCTGGGAAATTTAAGGATGTTTCACATTATAAATAGCAAGGTTCTTCTGTGCAGTTATAGATCATGAAGTGATTGGATTTATTTAACTATATTTTTACGCTTAAATAATGTAAACATTTCAGCAAGGGTTGTACTTTATTTATCGACTTTGATATCGATATATTATGATTGCCTATTTATATTTTCTTATTTTATCAATTTTATCATGCTACCCCGCTTCAAACCAACTAAATTATCTTAATTTAATAATTAAATCATTTTTATAGCTTACCAAGAAATGAACATAAAAAGAAAGAGCTAGTGATGGAGACCCTGACCGACTCTCGGGAGCACTCGGGTCCGTGGGGTCGTTACTCCACAAGCTGCCCTGCGGGCTTTTTTATATCATTATTATAGTTTTTTTATATAATTCGACATTAAGAGACCATATACATATAGTTGTAATTTATAAAATGGTTAATGTATTGTTATTATTTTGACGTATAAAAATGCCCTTGTGGCCTATTTGCTGAATAAATGTTGAAGAAGTTGAAGAGCGGAAGTCATTCCTTATTTTTGTAATAAAGAAATGTTCTGAAGGTGTTTTGTTTTTTTTCACCCGTCGCTTAATAAGCTTGAATTTTGTATCGCTCTCACTTATAGATACGGCGCACCAAGGTCGAGGTGCAGTGCGGTAGTGTGTTACAGACTTCAGGGTTAGCAACACAACAAAATTGATTGTAATAGAGAGGTAAAGTCCAAGAAAAACACGTACACTTATTCTGACATCCAAAACAGATGGCGCTGTACTGCGCCATGTGTTTTGCGGTCACTAAGTTGTCAAACGTCAACTTTTGAAAATCAGTGTTACCGCAAAAATCGCAATATGTATTGAGTAGTACAGCGTCATCTCGTTTACCTGTCAAATTTGAAGCACGAAATTGTCCTAGACTCCACACATCTTACTAAATCAAAGTATCTTTTCACATAACAATATACTAATAAAGAATTTTTATTTATTTACTTACTTCCTATTAAAACATAAACTCCACAAATAATACATACTTAGTATTTTAAATAAAATGAGCCGAGAACGTTAAAAAGGTATCGATGTATCGATAAAACCTAGTAACAGTAAAAATCTTCTGGGCAGCACTAAAACCGCCATGTTTAGTTCTAAGATGACGTCACAGTGGCACGCATTATTCGTTGACGTTTCACTTCCATAGGTTTCATATTTCAGTGGTGCGTCCCACAATGACCTTGGTGCGGTGCGGTAGTGCTATAAATTACATAATGATATTGTATGGGATTACGGGCATTTACGAATTCTTAAGCCCCCTCCAGACTATGCGCGTGAATCGCGGGCGAAGCCGCGAACGCGAGTGTGGAGTCGATTTCGCTGTCTGCGAAAATCGACTCAACACTTGCGTTCGCGGCTTCGCCCGCGATTCACGCGCATAGTCTGTAGGGGGCTATAGAGATACACGTGTGAGTATTATAGCTGGTCAAGCAGATCTTGTCAGTAGAAAAAGGCGCGAAATTCAAATTTTCTATGAGACGATATTCCTTCGCGCCTACATTTTTCGAATTTGCCGCCTTTTTCTACTGACAAGATCTTCTTGACCAGCTATATATACTTTGGTCTAGACGTGTGAGGCCGGCCTAAGTATGTAAAATAAATGTTATGATTTAGCTTTAAAAACTCGTATCCAGGCCTAATTGTAAAAAAAAGAATGTTGTGAAGGTGTCCTGACAATTGTGACGTTTGTTTGGCATGTCATGTCACTGGTTATTGTAGTTGCTTTGAGATTGTGTTATGAATTTCAGTTGATTAATAAATTTGCACTATTTAAAGTACTTTGCACACATATTCTGGATTGAGAGTTATGCTTTTGTGCCGAAATTAAAGTTAACTGCAATTACATGTTTGTACTAAACAACTAAAATTCGAAGAAAAAGTCAGCAATGGGTCCTCCGCCCGTCGTCACGGGGATTTCTCCAAAAGAAGGTCCCCCTGGCACCAGGGTAACTATTCGTGGCGAATTTCTAGGAACTAGTACGACAGATTTAATAGGCAAGTAATGACTTTTCATATGTTATTAAGCCTTCACTTACTATTTGTAATTCCAGGGGCGTTTCTACTATGTGGCTATCTAGACTATATTGCCTCATTATTATATTATTTTGATAATAATAATAAACATTGTTTAGTAATAGATTTTTATCAATTAAAGGTTTTCTCTGAATCTAAGTTATTCAGAGAAAATAACATTGTCATGAAACCTTCATACTTATACTTATAGGTACATGTCTATTCATTATAACATTAGTTACTACAATTATATGAAATATTTTACAAAACATGCCATAGACTTTTGTATTATTTTGAGTGTTCACATTAAGGGCCTTTTTATATTACATTTACAGTTATTATTAGGATACATTGTATCCTAAATTGAAATTCGCAACATCGCTTCAAATGTAACTTCAGTTATGGTGGAATAGGGGATATTACTGCAATGTTCTGCCGCCAGAGTGCAGCACTACCGACTCAGTAAATTCATAGACTAACTTATACATACTGTGCCTTAAACTGTTTTTTGACAAGTTTTCACAGACAATAAAATATGACATTGATGCATCAAGGCGGTTTGTTAACAAGGGCCTACCGGTAAACGCGAAAATCGATATTTAGTTATCTGCCTCTTTATCGCTCGAATATGCAAGAGTGATAGAGAGATTAGATAACGAAATTTCGATTTTCATGATTCGCGGTAGGACATGTGTGATGTGGTTTGTTTACTGTATGTGCCACAAAGGTGCCACCTACGCAGAGCTTTTCCTAATATTCCCTATTACCCATGATCAAATTACCTACTCTTTATAGTTTAATACGGGTTTTAATATATTGTGTCTAAAAATAACTTCTACCTATGTTTCTCTATTAATCTTCTGGTGCTTTATTTCTTGCATGGTGTTAAATAATATATTTTAAATACAGTTAAATCTATTTAGGCATGCAATGTTTAGTTGAATAAGTTGAGAATGAACACTGAACAAACTTTGATAAACATTGTGCTACTTACTTACACTCAATTACAATTACTCAATTACACTACATCTGATCACATACATTGCTCTACCTCTGGTTAGGGAATGCTCCCAATACTTATTATGTATGGCAATAACAGGAATTCCCTGTGAATCCTCCAATCAATATGAACATCTTACTAGTTTCATTTGTCACATAGATGATGTTACTCATAGCATAAATAATAATAAATAAATAAAAAAGCCCTTTATTCATCATAAAGTGTTTACATAAAAAATTTAAAATAAAACTATGACTTATAATATGTGTTTTACTAATGAATCCCTAGTGGGTAAAGGCCTCCTCCATTGCTGCCCATTTGTCCCTGTCTTGTGCTGTTGCCATCCAGTCTGTGCCGGCTGTTCTTTTTAAGTCTTCCTCCCAACGCATTTGTGGTCTGCCCCGGCCTCTTTTGCCAAGTGGACCTCTCCATTTGGTGACTATTAATGTCCATCTCTTATCTGTAAGCCTTGCTGTATGGCCTGCCCACTTCCATTTTAGTCTTTTTGCATAACTCAAGGCATCTGTTGCTCCTGTTTTTTCTCTTATTTTTGAGTGTCTTATTTTTTCTATTTTTCTTATATTGAGCATGCTTCTTTCTAGCGCCCGTTGACATGTAATGATTTTTCTTTGAGCTTTTGCCGAGAATTTCCAAGTTTGGCTTCCGTATGTCATACATGGCAAGACACTTGAATTTAGGACTTTAGTTTTAATGGCTATTGGCATGTTACTTTTAAATATACCTTTTAGGCTCCAGTACTTGTTCCATGTTTGTTGTATTCGCCTTTCTATTTCCGTTTCATTATTGTCTTTATTGAAGCTAATGTTCTTTCCTAGGTAGGTATATTTTTCTACATATTCCAGCGTGTTTCCATTTATGCTTAGTGGTCTTTTCCAGCTATTTGTCATTGCCTTTGTCTTACTTAGGTTCATTTCTAGTCCTACTTTGTTACTCTCTAGGTGTAGGGATTCCGTCATGAGATGTAGTTGCGTACATGACTCCACTATCAACACTAGGTCATCTGCAAATCTTAAATGATTTAAGTAAGTACCTTTTATGTATATTCCTAATTTACTCCATTTTAGCTTGCTGAAGATGGTTTCTAGAATGGCGATGAATATCTTAGGAGACAGTGGGTCTCCTTGCCTTACTCCCCTTTCTATGGGAAAGCTTTGGCTTTGGAGTTTCTTCTGTATATACTTTTGATGATCTCTATATATACATCATCCACTCCTTGTTCATTCAAGCTTTCCCATATACTTTTGTGGGTTACGGTATCAAAGGCTTTTCGGTAGTCGATGAAAGCTAGATACAAGGGTCTCCTCTGCTCTTGGTATTTTTCTATGATTAGAAGTGTGTGTATGTGGTCTATGGTCGAATATCCTTTCCTAAAACCTGCTTGCTCCACCGGTTGTTTGGCTTCTAATACTGTGCTTATTCTTGAGTTGATTATTGATGAAAACAGCTTGTAGAGGCTGGGTAGCAGGCTTATTGGTTGGTAGTTGTTGATATCCTTTGGTTCGCCTTTCTTATAGATTAGTATAATGTTTGATTCAGACCAGTCTGAGGGTGTCTCTGAACTTTGTAGTATTAGATTGAACAGTACAGCCAGCGGTGTTGCCAGGATATTGTTTGCTAGTTTTAGTGCTTCGTTGGTGATGTTATCTGACCCTGGGCTCTTTTCTAGCTTTAGCTTCTTTATTGCTTCCAAAATTTCAATCTCATCTATAGGTTTAATGTTATTTGTGATACTATTTTTGCTTTGGTTGTTATTAGACCCTACCTCTTTATCGCTGTACAGGTTTCTATAAAATTCTGTTGCCATATTGATGATATCTGATCTATTGCTAAGATTTTTGTCCTGTTTTTTCAGTTCGCCTATCCAGGATTTGTAGACCCTTGGTTCTTTGTTGGCCTTCTTTGTGGTGCCCGAATGTAGTAGATGTTTTAATGTAGATTCTTGTCTGTATTTTTTATAGTCATTACGTATATATTTGTTTACTAATTTATACAGTGCCGAGAGTTCATTTTTCATGGCTCTTGTTTTGTTCTTGGTTTTTTGTAATTCCATTCTTCTTTTTAATAGTTGCATTGTGCGTTCTGTTAGTATTTTATGTTGCTTTGTTTCTTCTGGTTTTACTTGACAATGTTTTAAGTTAATTGCGTTTTTGATTGTGTCATGATAGGACTGCACTGTCATGTTATTTTGGGAGTCAGTCGAGACTGGTAAGTTTATTTGTAAGCATTCCAAGAACTTTTCTTTCTCGACTTCGTTTCTAAGTTGGCTCAGTTGGTTGCTTGTAAATTTTGCTCTACATTGTTTTTGCTTTGTAAGTTTAACTGTAGCTCGGAGTGGTCTATGATCTGAAGAGTAGTTCAGGTTTAATGTACCTGTGTCAGTGAACATCTTTGGTTGGTTCGACAGCATGTAGTCTATCTCGTTTCTAAACTTACCGTCTGGGGATCTCCAAGTCCACCTTCGGGTAGCCTTTTTTTTGAAGCATGTATTTATAATTGTTAATTTGTGCTCAAGTGCAAAGTTGACTAGTCTCTGTCCCCTATCATTTCGTTCGCCATATCCATGTTGCTTCATAATTAAATGCTCTTCTGTAGTGGGGATGCCAATTTTAGCATTAAAGTCTCCCATTATTACTATGTGTTTGTGTGTTTTTTTAAGTGCCGAGTTGATTGTACTCACACATATTATTTAGTACTCATAGCATATTATTTATATATTATAGATATTCAGATATATATTTTGTAAATGAAATTTCCTTTAAATTAATTTTAGATGAATGTTATGGTATTTAACAATGTATATTCAGTTACCAATTTATTTTCCAGGTCTCATAATATGTGGTTGTGATTGTCTCCTTTCTGCGGAATGGAAGAGTAAAAACAAAATTGTGGCACGTTCAGGACCATGCAAAGGGCGCGGAGACATTATTGTCACTACCAAATCTGGAGGAGAAGGGACCTCTACTGTACAATTTAGAGGTTTTGTATGCTATTTAGTTCATGGTTGAAGTAAAGTGGTATAAAAACTGTCTTGGTAGTAGATTAAAATTATTATTCATTGTAACTGGCTCAGTAGTTTTGTCTTGTGGTGGAAAAGAACTAAAAGAAGATATAATAGATGCCCAATGTAAATACAAGACCTACACTCCTAAACTAAAAATCTTGCCTTTACGCTTTAAGTACCATAGTTGAATAATGAGATTAATGAGACACTAACACATGGGTGCATACATTTTTTATAATTACTTTTCATATATGAGACGTTATCTATGAAAAGGGACCTTATTGTCGATGGCGCTTGCGCCATTATTAACGATGCTCCGATATAAATACAATGCCGCGCGACGCTGTGCGACGGAAGCGCCATCGACAATAAGGTCCCTTTTCATAGATAATGCTCCATATTATATTTAGATATATCATTATTTTGTATAACATAATAAAAGGCATACTACATATCGACGCTTATCATGAATAGTGGCATAAAAAAAATGAAATGCCGTTCGATTTTAAATCTTACCAGTAAAAGATAGAATATTAAATGCAATAGCATTTCATTTTGAGTTGTGCCACTATCATATATATAAAATTGAAAAACCAGAACGGGATAAAAAACGAGGGAAGAAGCGAGTTGGTGCCTTACAAATTTCTAAAAAAGTTTTTGACACGTTTCTCAAATACGACGCACGTATGATAAGAAAAAACTGTTCCAATCTATTATCTAATTATGAGAATAGACTAGAGCATAAAAACTATCGCTTTCGATGCGTATTTAATTTATAATAAGCAAAAGAAATTTTTATAGCAATCTTTATTTTATGACGATCGGCCATCTCTCCGCAACTCTCGGTTGTTTTCGTTTCGGTCGTGCTACAGACTAGACCAAATTATTCGTAAGTTAAAGTAACCTTTATGTTTGTCATGTTTGTATACAGTTATTTCGGCCCGATTTGTGTCTAGGAGACGCGTAGTTTTTTTTTATACGTGTTTGAAGTTACGAAATACAGTGGTCAAAACGAAATACAGTGCCAGAGTCACCGTTAGGTACGACGACGAGCGAAGCGAGGAGGAGTGTTAGGTATTTTGCGGACACAACACACCCGACTCGCTGTCAAAAAAGAAATACAGTGGTCAAAAACATGTATACGGACAAAGTGTTCAAAAACATGTATACGGACAAAGTGCTCAAAAATATGTATACGAAAAGTCCAAATTGGTTATTGAACATAACCTCAAAAATAAAAAAATTTTTTCGTCGTAACTATTGATTTCCTAACTTTGGGGAGGGTCGCGGAGGGCTCCTACCCCCTCCCCCCTCTCCCACCCCCCTCCCTACAATGCGTAATTCAAATGCAACCCTAATGGGGACTACCTACGTTTGTATGAAATGTACGATTTATGGGCGGTGGTCGTCCAAATAACGGCTACAAATAAGAAATCCCTATCACAGTTATAAACCCTGGCAGGGTTGAATACATAATAATATCGGTATTTAACTAAACTTAAGACAAACTCTTTATTTCATTTACGCGAGCGGAGCTGCGGGCCCGTCTAGTTCATGATAAGCGTCGAATATGAGCAAAGAGAATAGATAGTATAGAGGGGTCCTGTCATAGTAAATTTTGTAGTCACAGTAAATTTACTGCCATCTATCGACACACGACTAAACCTCAAAATGAAAATGTATACAATTATCAAAAAAATGTATATATATACATATATATACATGTATATGGATAAATGATTTTATTATTTTTATATTATTTTGACCCATGTTCATTCACTGATATCTATGAGTTAAAATTGTTAAATATGAAACGGTGTCGTCACGTCATCTAGCCGAGTATAGGCCAAAGGTGTGCGCGCCATCTATCCGAGAATGACTTTTTCTTGATTTCCGAGGCACGTTTTTTCCTTAGACTTTATTCATCTTATACGAAGGTACATATGTCTTTGATATGAGGTTAGAACTGTAACCCCTCATAAAAAAATTGTTTTTGATTGTATAAAGTATTTTGTTATATTAAAATAGGCATTATATCTGTCGGCGGCCGATCGTAAGATCAGGCATATCGTGAAATTCCTAGGCATATCGTGAAACGTGAAAATCTTTGACTCGTTCCCTGAGTCGACGGAGCCCCGCTACGCGGGGCTCCTATTTCTGGGCAGTTTGCCCTTCGGGCATCTGAAGCAACCTAACGAACCTATCTTACCTATGTATTGGTTTAATGTGACTATCGTCAAAACATTACACAGGAACATTACGATCTGCCTGATCTTACGATCGGCCTACGACATATACATTATGGCCTAGATTAAATCATAATATAACAAAATCAATATTTATTAAAAATTCATCATATATGTAATAATCCTAACAGATAGATTGTCAAAAGTTAAGTAATTATTACCTAATAATAATATATATTATCATGTGCATATATGTGCATGGGGTATAGCAACCTCACGTACCCAAGTGCTCCTGGGGAGTTATGTTACCCGCAAGGAGGGTGGGTGGGACAGGATTCTCTGCCTCTGGCTTGGCTTAGCCGGCCGGACAGAATTGAGTCGTTAGAGCTATAAGCTCCAGGGGTGCAAGTGAAATATGATGCATAAGACGCGAGTTGGCACAGTGGCTGTTAACAGCCACTGGGTAGAAAGAGGCGCACACCTCTCGACACCCCTGAACCGCTCACACCTATGTTGCCCTTGAGCCATCATAGATGTCGCTTTTTGTGGGGGCCCATTTTGTGACGGCGAGTCACCGTATGCCGGAAATAAAATTGCATATTAGGCAGGCGACCGGTTTTTTATACCATAGCTCAGTACTTAGTCCATCGCTTTCACCCAATAACCTAGTTCATTTTAGATCCCATCAACTCTCAATAGTCCTTACACCCTGGCGGGTGCTGCCTCTGCGTGCGTCCCATGACACGGGCAAGGACAGCATCCGCTCGGTGTACCCCTTATATTTCATTAAAGTGTTAAAAGTGCATCTACGTGTTGGCGTGTCGGGAACACCATTGTTCCGTGGTGGGAAAGACATATATATGCATGTAATAAAATAAATTTCGTTTTGTAGGCTATCACGAATCAATTGGGCCAGTGAAGGAAAGTGCCGTGTGGGTGGAGGAGGCGGCGCCGCCGTCGCTGCCCTGGGGGCGCCGGCCCATGTCGCCCGCCGCCTACACGCCGCCCGATCCCTTGGGGCTCTCCACCGAGGGAGATGACTGCAAATTTCCTGAGGAAGAACTGCTCGAATTGTTCCCTGATGGGTAACTAGCCAATGTTTCATTGTACTATAACTTAACCTTCTTTTATACATATATAAGGTGCTATCAAATTAGGTGGTGATATTTTAAGACTTTACATTCAAAGAATTAACTTTAAATAGAAATGAAGAAAACTTTCATATCATTTTTTTGTTTTAATTTACTAAACAAAAAAAAATCTAATTCTATCTAAAAATAATCATAATGTGCATTTAACTTACAAGATGTTTAAAGGGGCCCACAGATTAGTAGTTCGCCGGACGATATCAGCCTGTCAGTTGTTCGGAGCTTTCAAATTTTGCGTTTAACTGACAGGCTGATATCGTCCGGCGAACTGGTAATCAGTGGGCCCCTTTAGGTAAAAGAGGTCCTAGAATCTGTTTAATGAGGTCTCTTTTAATTATATCATTATAAACAGGCTGTTTTTATGTAGCAACTTTGTTTTCAAATTTTCTCCAAAAAAACATAATAAAACCTGTAATGTTTCATACTTGAATATACTCCAGAAGCCCAGTACTAGTAGCTGTAAAATATTGGTAGATAACTAATTTGTTAGCACCTTATATACAGCAGAGCCATAGACATAATTTAAATGCCATCACAAGCATTTGCTTTCCATCAGATCGAAAGTCACAAATAAATTTTCATATATCTCTGTTACATATAGTTCTGGAAAGCTTTCCGATGAGAACTTCCAGCCGGGTTGGTATCTACTGGAACACCATAGCAACACATCCTTTGAAGATCTGAGGGCTGGAATGGTGTTCCTACAAAGGAAGGTAATTAATATAATATAATAATATTATGTCTTGTTTATTGAAATATTTTTTCATTACTTATTGTTAAAAAAATTGTGATAAGGTTGAGAGCCAAAAGGAGGGGCAGTTAAGCTTTCTAAAAGCAAACACAGGGGCAGTTATGGATCAATTGGATCGCCTGGTGCTCCTAAAGAACATGTACGAAGAGGACCAAAGAAAGAGTGGAAAGGAACCCCTGCCTAGTTTGCAGACTGCCATTGAAGGTATGTATGTTATATTATTTAAGTTTGACTTGAGTTCTCAATGTGAAGCGTTTATTTGTCTTGTCGTCACTAAACACAGGCGCTCTTTCATCTGTAAAATACTACGCCAATTCTAGAAAAAATGCCTATATCTAACTGTAGAAATAATATTTGTAATTGAAATGTGGCTATATATCGGTTCGTCGCTCGGCTTTGCCTGAACTAGTGCTAAAAACATCAGTCACGATACATCGAAGTAAAGTTTGTTTCAGCCGAATGAACTAAGTTAGTGGACTTCGCTTGAAGTGGCTGCTGGTACAAGTCGCACGACATCAAGCAAGGTCCCTTGGCTTAAGTTGTGTTGTGCATGATCTGTGCAGAGTCGATAGTGTTGGCGGACTCGCTGTTCTCGGAGATCCTGGCGCGCAAGGAGAACGCGGACCGCACGCGCGAGGCGCTGGTGCTGCTCACGCGGCACAAGTTCCTGTTCCAGCTGCCCGCCTCCATCGACAAGAACATCCGCAAGAAGGAGTACGACCTTGTCGTCAACGACTACACCAGGGTCAACAACTTGTTCGGCAACACCGATGTCAAGGTGCGCTTTTACTTTTTAAGGTGGTAAATATATATCGCATAGTATGGTATTGTTAAATTTGCTTTTTGTTGTAGCTGTTTCAGAAAATTCTCGCTGAAATAGACAAGAAAATAGCAGACCTAAAGGCTAATTTATATAACAGAATGAAAACGATGCCAGTCAATGTCCAAGAGCAAACAAAGTATATTAAGTAAGTATTTATTTATGTCTCTTAACACTAGAAATATAAAGTCCCCAATAAGAGCATTAAATTAACTAAAGAGCTAACAAATGCCTCATGATGATTTTTAAACGTTATATCGTCGGCTAAAGTCGTAAACCTCTTATCCCCTCCGAAGGAATTCAGATGTTTGCATCTTTAGGTATTGTTGGCTAAAGTAGCAATCGACTTGCGAGATTTGCGATTTTAGCCGACGTTATGGAGAATTTTTAACTTGGGAACGACAATCATCCAACCCTATTATTGCACTGGAGTTTTGGACCTGCACGATGTTGTGGAGTGTTCTGAGTCTGACAACGTTTCAAGGAAATGGATCCCAAAATACAGTTCGTAATGTGATGTTATATTACATATCTTCACTAACATGCGAATCAGAAGTTTTGCTCTACATTTTATTTATAACTAACGTGTTGTTTGCTCATTGTGTACAGATTGTTGATCAGTCTAAACTGGGAGGGCGACGCGGCGTGGGTGGCCATCACCAGCCGCAAGGAGTATCTGCTCAGTCTACTGAACAAAGTGAAGGATCACTTTAAACAGATCGAGGACCAGGAAAATGCTGGTAAATTATAGATATTTAATTTTATCGTTGTTGCATTACCACTATTATCAGCTACTGATCCGGAACCTTAGGTTATATAATTTTGCTCTTTACGGCTTATACAACCAAAAATCCAATAATATTTGCACATAATTAATAATGTAAAAATGATCTTTATCAATCGTGTGCCAGAGCACATAAATCATTTTTTTTTACATGGGCTTAGTTTTACAGATATCTATGAACTTGAGTACTATATATATTATGAACTTGAGTACTATATGAATTGTGCATCACAATCTATCATTAGTACCGTGTGTAGGCAAACGCAAGGCGCGCGAGGCGGAGGGCGAGGGCGCGTGGAGCGCTACGCGCGCGGCGTGGTGCGGCGCGGCGTGCGGCGCGCTGGCGGCCGAGCTGCACGCGCTGTGGCCGCTGGCGCGCCGCTACTTCGCGGGGGAGCTTGCCGGAGAGCCCGCCGACCCACGACGGCACGCCGACCTCAAGGTGATGGCTTTACCACTCTCAAACTCTAGGTACACGTGCCAGTACTAATAATACGGAGCAGTAAATAGCTGGTATGTCAAAATAAGGCACGTGCTAAAAAACCGCACACTTGTACTTTCGCATATGACTATATGACCGTAGGTATATACTAGCAAGCCTAAAAACCTTACACGTACTCTTTTTAGGGTTTCGTACCTCAAAAGGAAAAAAAACTGAACCCTTATAAAATCACTTTGTTGTTCGTCCGTCCGTCTGTTTGTCTGTCTGTCAAGGCCCTTTATCTTGAGAACGAGTGGAGTTATCGAGTTGAAATTAAAACCATATAGTCAGGTCTACAGTCACATGAAGCTGTAAATAATCAAACTTCTAAGTTAACGTAAAAAAAGATACGGCCGTTTATGCCGCAAAAAAACGTATATTTCGACACTCAAGGGAATCAAAATTTATAGGGTATTTCCCGTTTACCTAGAACTATGAAATTTGGTAAGTAATAACGTCTTACACTAGTTACTGAAAACTACCTAAATATGTGAAAAAACAATAATTGTACAGAACCCTAGGTGGGCGAGTCCGACACGCACTTGCCCAGTTTTTTTTAATGCAGCCATTTCCATCGATCGATTACGTTAATGTAACGAATATCTAACCTCGCCCCCTTGAAATGAGCCTTCAATGAACATTGTATTGTGATCGCAGGAGATGATAATAGCGGGCGTGGAGGTGTTCGCTGTGCACATGCGGTCGTGCCTGCTGGCGGGCGGCGGCGGCGCCGTGCCCGTGGACGCGCTGCGCGCGCGGCTCGTGGCCAACCTGCGCAGCCTGCGCGACGCCTACGACTCGCTGCTCAAGCTGGACCTGCCGTCGCAGGTGCGCGTCATAACACGGCACAGGCATCCGTCCGTTAGCGAGCTAGGGCCGTTACTATATACGGTCATAATCATATATACATATATCGAATGGCTAATCGAAATTAAAGGACTATGCGTCTAAATGGCCCCAAAACCAGAGCTGAGAGTTAGGTCATTAGATAGGTATTTTTCTGTACTTCATTTCGTTCTATGGGCACCAAGCGGAATTCCATTGCAGAACTGAGAATTTGGTATATTAGTTAAAATGTCGTCACCCTTATTACCTAGGCAATAGAGTCCACCGCCGGGCGAGCGCGGCAAATCATTCGGTGTGCTCGCCCGGCGGTGCGCGAACATCTACCCTGCAGCAATTAATTTACTTACTTGGACTCTAATGCCTAGGTAATAAGGGTGACGACATTTTGGGTAAAACACCAATATCTCAGTTCTGCAATGGAATTCCGATTGGTGCCCATAGAAAAATATGAAGTACATAGAAATACCTATCAAATGACCTTACTCTCATTTCTGTTGGCGTTGGGTCCAGGCTCCATACAAAGTTGCCCATGGTCCTTTATCTTGATGACAATTATGCAACGAAATTGACACCGCTAAATATTTATAATCCAGTAACTTTGTCGACTTTTGTAACGTGATTTGAATTTTGAGTACGGTAGTACTATTATTTATTCTGTGACGAGGGATCTTAATTTATTAGACTGTAACGTGCGCTTCTGTGAACCATTTTGAACAACTCGCTGGCATTTATTTTCGCTGCTGATTACGCCACAAGCAGCAAACTGCGCGGGATCGTTGCTCAGGTTGACCGCATATAACTAGCGAGTCCTCACCTTGTAAACACAATGACAATTTTCGCCGCCATATTTATTTGAGTTTAGTCTTTGTATATATACGTAATATGTATTAATGTGGTTGTTTCCCGCCAGCCGCTCAGCATAGTGGAGAAGGTGATCTTCGAGTACCGGGCGCACGGTATGGGCGTGTTCCTGCAGCGTGCGCTGCGCCGCGTCAAGGCGCTCGGCGACCACGAGACCTGGCGCGTTGACCACTTCTCCGACTACGGCGCCGTCACTAACCTCGTAACTATACTCTATTACTTGTGATCGTATGTCGGTAGCCGCTCGTTCCTGCAGCGCGTGTTGCTGCGTCGCGTCAAGGCGCTCGGCGACCATGAGACCTGGCCTGGCGCGTCAACCACCTTAACTAATACGGCGTTGTTACTAACCACATAACTATACTCGTCTACTTGTAATCATCTGTCGGAGCCGCTCCGCATAGTGGAAATGAGCTTCGCATATCGCGCTCACGGCATACCCTTCTGGGGCGTTTGGAACCTACGTAATTGAGCAACGATTGAGCATATGGTTATTGTTTGTTCGTTAAACTTTGGTGGGGAACAATAAGACGCCCACCGTTTTGACGTGACACCTAGGACTTTTTAGTAGAAAGAATAAATTAAAAGTGAGTCGCGCGCGCTTTCGCTGCTACTCCTAATAAAAATCCATAAGAACAAGACCATAGTTCGATATATACGATGGCATAATATAGCGGCCGTCTCCATACAAAATACTACGACATCCATATTTAGCCGTATTATTTTGTATGGAGACGGCCGCTATATGACGGCACCGCTATCCCAGGAAAACCGAACATATTTGTCTCCAGCCCTCGCTGCTCGAGAGCTATGTGAAGGAGGCGCTGCACTCGGTGTCGAGGTGCGTGGCCGCGGCGGGGCGGCGCGAGAGCGAGCTGCTGGCGGGCGAGCCGGCGGCGGCGCTGCGCCGGCAGGCGCGCCAGATCCTGCTCGCCTTCGTGCAGGTGCTGCACGACCTCACCAACGAGCACGCCGATCAGGTATGCCACATGTATAACACATGTCGCACCAACTTAATCTCATTCAATATTTTCTGTCTATTTAACAACAATTTTGTAACTCATCATTGGGAGCATACTAACTGCACAATAATACATAGACTTATTGACAGAGCGAGTGGTCAGTCCACCGAAGCGCCTCCGTTTTAGCTTGGGCAAAAATGCTTTCGTATGTCAGGCTGTTTTCTCAACCGTACCTCGTCAAAATGTATTTTTGAATTTTTGTGTGCAGTTTGATTTGATAATCATGCATTTTGAATTTTTATTATCTTCATTTTTTTGAAAATTTTCAATATGGCGGAGCCATAAGGGTTGACGAGGTTTACAGCAGTTCCAACACAGCCCACAGAGACCCTAGTTTTGGTATTAAATATCTATAGTAAATAATAGTATTGTGCTTTGTCTCCAGGACGTGAACAATACGTGCTTGTCAGTGGCGCTAGAGGCGCGTTTAGAAGCGGAGCCTCGCGGCGGCGCACCCAGCTGGCAACAGCGCCTGCTCATGGCCGGCGCCAACGCGCAGTACACGCGCCGCGTCACTCTCGACAACATCGCGCAAGCCTTCCAGAGGTACGTTCGGTGGGACGACACCAGCTGACACCAGCTGGCAACAGCGCCTGCACCAGCTGCTAAGCAATTGTCTTATGATTCTATGGAGTCTATAGCATGGACAAATAGACAGCGCCACCATTCAAATGAAGTTGATTTAAATATCAAAGTCATAATGTCATAAATTTAATTAACAGATTGAAGTGCTTGGAGTAAAAACATTTTTCCAGTTATTCATAAAAAACATTTTTTATTTCGAGTTATTCATTTATTATTGAAAAATTGTGGTCACTCTGTACTTTTCTTAGTCTAGTAGGTAATTCCGTAATACCACCATGCGGGTCGCGTGCATTAATTGAAAACCTATATCTTATTGCAGTTACGGGATGCCAGAGCCTACAGAAGGCATCCAGGACACAAAGGACGCTCTGAGCACCCTCGAGAGCAACATCGCGGAGACATACCTGGAGCACAAGGGCGACCCACTAGTGGGCACCATCGAGCCCAGCATGTTCCTGGGCCGGCACCGCACGGCCGGCGCGCTGCCCGACGACGCGCGCCCCTACGTCTACGAGATCATTAACAACCTCATAGCTGTGCACGCCGAGGTAACGACACTACACTCACGCCACAGAACTAACAGTATTTCATCCAGAACGGAGACGCTCCGTCCACCCCGTCTCGAATGGAATCACCTCACTTCGCGGCGGCAGATTTTCAAAGAAAGTTCAAAATGCCGAGTCTGGATGTATGCTTGTCGATTTCAGTAAATAACAACTCTTTCTTGTACTACCATGGTTATTCCAAAATATTTTCAAATTACACACATTGATGCGATGCGTATACAGACGATTCTTTTTGGTCATATTTATTTTTTAAATCTGTAAAAGCCAATCCTACACATAATTATTGTGTGGCCGTCCTCTAAATGGCGAGACGTATACAAAGTAGTTGTGTTCGTTGACAGGTGGACAGCGTGTGCGGCGCGGCGTCCGCGCGCTACGTGCGCGACATATGCGAGACGGTGTGCGAGGAGCTGGCCCGCCTGGCGGCGTGCGGCGCGCTCGCCCCCGCCTCCGCCTCCGCGCCCGCTGCACGCGCCGCGGCCTTCCAGGCGCGCCTCGAGTACACGCTGCTGCGCATTGCCTGCCAACACTACCTCACGAGGAAAGCGGAGTAAGTCCTGATATAATGGCGTTTTAAAGACATTTCTAGTTGTTATAAATTTGTAACGGACTGTGGAAGTGTGGACTACGACCGAAAGAGCAGACATACTACATAATTGCATATTGTTTTATTTACGGCAATAACAACGTTATTTGACAGAATGTCATCACAACAATAAAACAAGAAACTCAAACTTGTGTAAGCGACCTCTTCTCTTTCGGACTACACTCTCTAGTCTTCTATAATCTGTGATTGTCAATCACCTATCTTGCTCAGTATTATGGTTGAATTTACATTGGCAATAAATGAAACTAAAGGTTTTTAGGTGTACATAACTTTCTTTGCTAATTACTACTCATTTAGTTGAATATCTTACACTGGTGATTTGGCAATAGGTAATTTATTGTGTTGTATATTTATTAAGTTCGTCACTTATATATTAGCAAAAGTTAGGGTACTTAAGTATACATATTATGCAATTTGACAGTGCCATTAAAATTCTGATTTCTAATGTTAAAGGAATTACCTGATGGAGGCGTTAGCAGGAATTCCGCCGTTAGACTCTGAAGAAGATAAACAGTAAGTAACTATGTACTTCCAGATTAAGACTTTAGCTACATACAAGTTTTATTATCATTTGTTTCTAAATAATTATCATCCTATCACTTACATTGCTTTTTTAATCCAATGTACAATACTTACAACTATAAAAAACACAAACAATAACTTGTACCAAACACTTAGTAGCGTAAAGTATGGAAAACTATTTTTCTCAAAAATGGACGGCAAAGTCGACTTTGCCGTTTAAAAAATAGGTTGCGAAGCGCGTAGTTTATGGTCAGTCAAAAATTAAAAAGTTAAAAACATTGCAGTCTCGATTTTGGGACTGCAATGTTGCATACAAGTTCCATTATTTGTCGAGTTCCAAACTTTTTAAAAGTTGAAATGGCCATATCAAATGAAGGCACAGGCCCATTAAACAGCCAAACAGATGATTAGTACCGCGACTATTTAGCTGTCTCAAATAGGTTGGCGTATTTTCGGCAGAAAAATACACTTCTATTTTTTTATTAAAAAAATAAAAAGGCGGCAAAGCTAATTTTTTCAATTGTTTCTACTTTTTTCTGTGAAAATATATACGTAAGAAAGTTGCTTTTGTAAAATATTTCTATGATATTTATATTTCTTGCACCATTTTTGAGAAAAACACTATATATGACTCGGCTGGAAGGCTACTTGCTGGCTTCGGATTCAATTAAACGGACTCCCAAGGTCGTCCGTTTAAAACGAATCCTCAGCCTGCAAGTAGCTACTTCCGAGCCTCGACAATAATGTACTATTTCTCAAAAATGGACGGCAAAGTCGACTTTGCCGTTTAAAAAATAGGTTGCGAAGCGCGTAGTTTATGGTCAGTCAAAAATTAAAAAGTTAAAAACATTGCAGTCTCGATTTTGGGACTGCAATGTTGCATACAAATTCCATTATTTGTCGAGTTCCAAACTTTTTAAAAGTTGAAATTGCCATATCAAATGAAGTCACAGGCCCATTAAACAGCCAAACAGATGATTAGTACCGCGACTATTTAGCTGTCTCAAATAGGTTGGCGTATTTTCGGCAGAAAAATACACTTCTATTTTTTTATAAAAAAAATAAAAAGGCGGCAAAGCTAATTTTTTCAATTGTTTCTACTTTTTTCTGTGAAAATATATACGTAAGAAAGTTGGTTTTGTAAAATATTTCTATGATATTTATATTTCTTGCACCATTTTTGAGAAAAGCACTATATATGACTCGGCTGGAAGGCTACTTGCTGGGTTCGGATTCAATTAAACGGACTCCCAAGGTCGTCCGTTTAAAACGAATCCTCAGCCTGCAAGTAGCTACTTCCGAGCCTCGACAATAATGTACTATTAGCCGCACAGTTGAGTTGTACTGCTCTTTACATTGTGCGGTAACTAAATAAGTATCCAAACGTATGGATCCGTAAAGTGCCATATATTGTGCCTAAAAAATCTGCGCCAACAATGTATTTACATTTGCACTACTTTACACGTCTTGAGATTCATGTCTAGCTCAAAAGACAGACATCCGGTAATAGTACATTGTAGGAGAGGACGGAAAACCGCCAAAAGATGGACGAGTGAGTTTGAGGGCCGACACGTTAGTGGAGGCGCTCAAATAATACGAGTCCATCTTTAGCGTTTCCGGCCGAGGCATTACATAGTGCTTTTCACGACTACTGCGAGGAAATAATAAAACATTTGCATAACTATAAGTACTAGCCCGCGATTTCTCTGGTAGCAAATTACTAGCCACTGCCTGTGCTGTCTCTTGAATTTCGGTAGGGGTCAGCGTAAGTATATCATTTTCTTCATTAGAAGAACTCATTTTTATAGCGAGCGTAGATACGTGTTTCTTGTATTTTTTTGTCAAACACAATTTACACTATTCAATTCAGTGAGTATTTTCCGATCCCGCCTTTTTTACTTTTTTATCACTTTTAAGAGACGTTTTTCTGTTGTTTGCTTCAAACCGACTCAAAATTTAGAAGCGTTTTTGCTAAAAAAAACCACAAACAGCTACAAAAGTAAAAAACGCCTTAAGCGTGAATCGAATGGACTGAATGAATGAATGGTTTTATCATTGCTTTTTTTTTAAACAAGAAATTGGTCCTATAAATTAATAACCTAATTTTATTTTTGAAGGAAAAAGTTGCGCTAAAAAAACCTTTTATTGATTTTTATATTTTAAATTATATTTACATTGCTGTAGCGAACCGTCACCAATGACAGATGATGATAACAATGAAACATTGTAGTAGTGGTGGTTCAGGTGCTACAGCTATTGCCTATTTTCTAGCTTGGTTTTAGACCATCTTTTGCCACATTTCCGAACAGTGGCGTGAAAAACATATTCACAGGCATATTATTTGTTTCAGGCGTTTAGACAAACTAGTAGCAGAGTTCAAGAAGAGGATGGAACTGCAACTGACGTGCCTGAGCTGTACCGTGGAGACTGTGTAGCACACCCGGTGCGCACGCGATCAAACTAGTATGTATATACATGTAGATATGTACATTACAAGCTTTAAATCAACACTCTAGTATTTATAAGCATAATCAATTATTCGTTAATAATTATTATTTAATTATAATCATCCAATATTTGAGAATATAACTGAGATAATATTATATTATTATAAATAATCCTTTTATAATATAAGTATATTTTAAATGAAGAAGAAGTTTCATTCAATCTTGTGTCTTCTTGTAGCTCTGAAAATAAAATAGTAGTTTGTTAATATATTATGTAAGTAAATGTAGTAAGAAATTAAGTAAATGAGCGTATCCATTAAGAGGGAAACTAAGTAGTTGACCATGCTAGTTTGCTATTACACCAGTTAGTATGCCGAATTCGCGGAAGGAAGATATGAAGGTTAGGAGTTGTACGGTACGCCGGTTGCACATATTCGCATCGCACTACTACGGATTAGGCTAAGTTCAGGGGGCCTAGCCAAGATGACAATAGTTTGCAGAAAGCGAAACGCTATCACTTCCATACATTATTTACGTTTATCTTAGCGTTTCGTCAGCACTAGCACTTCACCAAATGTTGGTATCCGATCCGAGAGCAAAAGTATGGATACTATAAAAATATACTTTTATGTACGGACATTTTAGCTCTGGAACCCTAAAAATATCCTAATCACTACAGATGTGTTGTGCCTATAATCCTCGATGTCTACAGGATCCCATCATCAGACCCTGACCTGCAATAGGACCAACTGTAAAATATACCATGTCCAAAAGTGTTCGAGAAATCGGGGAACAAACAAAGATCTCAAATCTCAACGAATACTAAATTAATTTTATCAAGAACCTCCTTCTCTTTGAAGTCAAGTGGGCTATAAAGTACCTCCTCGGCCACCTGGCGCAACTCTGCCGCCATGGCCGCGCCGGTCTGCTCCACCATCCGCCTGAAGGCGCCCTTCTCGTTTTGCAGCAGCAGGTGCGGGGGCGCGTACTCCACGAGGCGCCCGGCGTCCAGCACTAATATCTGACAACATACAAACGCTTATTTCCGTTCGTTAATTCAATATTGGACATCTGGCTATGAATTCAGTTTGGGATAGGTGCACTAAGCACTACGCGGTAATATTGTGTAGATACTAGTGTCCGGCCGAAACCGGCCTTACGTCTTTATGATAAGAAAGACTAATAATTAGAATTCACTTATCAATAAGAAAATAGCTTAATGCGAGCCGAAAGTACGTAAGTATACTGTAAGTATAGGCGCGGCCGAAAGGTTCGGCTCTTTTTGTAGGTAACCAAACATTCGGATGAAACATGATATTTATGCCCAAACCTGCCGAAATAGAAATTTCGGTCGGACACTAGTAGATACCTACAACCTACACATACAATCGTAAGGCCCGGAATCGTGTGTCTATCTAATATTGTAAATATTTATAAACAATTAAGTCAAAAACAAAAGATATGAAATCTCCGAGATTGCATTTAATACAGTAAAATTATACATTTTGCGTTTGCGTCAAATCCGGTAGTTCTGATTTTTTGCAGGCTTGTTTATGATGTTGGCCCAGTGAATAATCCAAGTTTGTGACCTCGAGCGCCGAACGCAACTTTGTCAAAAATCTAATAAACCGCAATTTTTTTAGATTTGGGCGATTATAACCCTGAAGTACTAGTTTTTGATAGTAACTTCCTAGGGCGTTTTTAAAGTAGACTAAATTTGCTACAATAAGGCACTAGAATTGTCTCTGTACATCTAATATTTTCCGAGATAAAGCCTTTCAAAATTTTATAATTTTATGTCAGTTCTTAGCTATAATATAAGGGTTAGGTTGGTAATTTATATGGAATTCATCACCGGCACGTTCTACAAAATATTTATTTTCCATAAAAAAATGTATGAGTGCCTATTTTGAAAAAAAAAAATATTTTAACCCTTATATTACACCTAAGAACTGATGTAAAATTATAAAATTTTGAAAGGCTTTATCTCGGAAAATATTAGATGTACAGAGACAATTCTAGTGTCTTATTGTAGCAAATTTAGTCTACTTTAAAAACGCCCTAGGAAGTTACTACCAAAAACTAGTACTTTAGGGTTATAATCGCCCAAATCTAAAAAAAATTGCGGTTTATTCGATTTTTGACAAAGTTGCGTTCGGCGCTCGAAGTCACAAACTTGGATTATTCATTGGGCCAACATCATAAACATGTCTACAAAAAATCAGAACTACCGGATTTGACGCAAAAGGGCCAGGTTACAAAATTCGACAAAGTTACTGGATTAATTAGCCAAAATTGATATACAATGGATAAGGAAAATGAAATGATCCGGATAGATCAGGAAAATGAAATTTTGATTCTAGCACCTAGCTCGCAAAAGTAAGTATTATATTCAATATTACCCATTTTGGGCCAATCTTACACAAAGCGTCCTATGCCCTTAGTAAGCTCATGTCAAGGCAACACTCAAGATATGAGAGGAAATATTGCGCTGTTCACACTAGTACCTTATCGGAGTCGATGACCGTGTTGAGCCGGTGGGCAATAGTGAGCACGGTGCAGTGCTGGAAGTGTGTGCGGATGGCGGCCTGCACCAACGCGTCGGTGGCCGGGTCCACGTTGGCCGTGGCCTCGTCCAGCAGCAGCACACGGTTGGCGCGCACGATGGCGCGCGCCAGGCACACCAGCTGCCGTGACCCCACGCTCATGTTGCAGCCGCCTTCCGCTACGATCTTGTTCAGCGCATCTGCTAAATCCAGTGATAGTTTTGGGTAGCGCTTAAATATGGCCGGGCTTATCACGTCTGCTCAACTCAACCTTAGTGCCGATTACATGTTAAACATTATGCCAGTAAAATGATGGTGGACTCTGCAGGCAGATTGGCAGAATATGTTATATAGAGTAGCGGCACGTGTAAATCGATCCCGATTTCAAAGACGGGAGATCACTTTTAGTGACACTGTCAGATTTCTTCAGTACTTATTTTTGAAAAACTACAATTTGCTGATCCGGCTTGTATCTTATGATATTTGTCGTTAAAATGAATTAGGTTAGGGTGGCTTGAGAACTGCCAAGTTGCTTAGTCTAAATCCTAATCTTCACTGATATTCTACCTCCAGAGGTAGAATATCATGTGTAACTTGTAACATTTATATATCAGAACTAATGCACTAACCAGGATCCTCTTCATTAGATATAAGTTCCACTTTACTCAACGCACTTAACAAGATATCGTCAGTGTATTCGCCAAACGGATCCAAGTTTTTTCGCATGGTACCACTGAACAAGACTGGTTCCTTAGAATGGAAACGAAAGAAATGTTACTATACAGTACCGGCCAATAATATATCATCTTTTTCTACTCCTCGACTGTAATGTTTGAATTTCGTATACTTTGGTATACTACTACTAGACTACCTAAAGTAGTGAGGTGAAAATCACTTACAAATACCTACATATTTAAAAAGTTCCACCGTAAAAACATGGAGGTATTATTGGCTGATACTGTAGTAATATATGTATCCAAAGTTAAAACAGCCGTTTTTGTTTTGAGGTCCAAGTTCGACGAATCCAGCAACATAAAAACTAGTTTGATGTATTCAAAAGGTACTTAAATACACAATAATACAGTACGTAGCGGCCCTCTTTTTAAATACCTGTCGTTAAATTTAAATAATCACGATTATTTAACAGTGGCGCTAGTGTGTGTGCACGTTGATGCGTTCTTAAATTCACATTGACATCATCATCATCATCTCAGCCATAAGACGTCCACTGCTGAACATAGGCCTCCCCCTTTGACCTCCACACGTGCCGGTTGGAAGCGACCCGCATCCAGCGTCTTCCGGCGACCTTAACAAGATCGTATGTCCATCTTGTGGGTGGACGTCCTACGCTGCGCTTGCTAGTCCGTGGTCTCCACTCGAGCACTAAGCTTTTCGACCCCATCGGCCATCTTCTCTGCGTGCAATGTGGCCTGCCCATTGCCACTTCAGCTTGCTAATCCGGTGGGCTATGTCGGTGACTTTAGTTCGTCTACGGATCTCCTCATTTCTGATTCGATCACGTAGAGAAACTCCGAGCATAGCCCTCTCCATAGCTCGTTGAGCGACTTTGAGTTTTGAGATGAGGCCGATAGTGAAAGACCACGTTTCGGAGCCGTAAGTCATCACTGGTAACACACACTGATTAAAGACTTTCGTCTTGAGGCACTGAGGTATGTCGGACGAAAAGACATTACGTAGTTTCCCGAACGCTGCCCAACCGAGTTGGATTCGGCGGTTGACCTCTTTCTCGAAGTTGGACCTACCTAATTGGACTACTTGTCCTAGGTAGATGTACGAGTCAACAACTTCGAGTACCAAGTTCCCAACAGAGACTGGGATGGGCACAACATTGGCATTTGACATAAGTTTCGTCTTGTCCATGTTCATTTTCAAGCCCACCCGTTGTGAAACTCGGTTGAGGTCATCGAGCATCATGCTGAGTTCCTCCATCGACTTTGCCATGACTACGATATCGTCGGCAAACCGAAGGTGAGTGATGTATTCGCCGTTGATGTTGATGCCAAGTCCTTCCCATTCCAGGAGCTTGAAGGCGTCTTCCATTACGGCAGTAAACAGTTTCGGAGAGATAACGTCTCCCTGCCTTACGCCTCTTCGCAATGGAATCGCCCTCGTGCTCTGCTCCTGTACTCGGACCGACATGGTGGCGTTACTATACAAACACTTCAACACTTCGATGTACCGATAGTCAATATGGCATCGCTGAAGAGACTCAAGCACCGCCCATGTTTCCACCGAATCGAAGGCTTTCTCATAGTCCACAAACGCTAAGCATAATGGCAAGTTATACTCTTCGGTCTTCTGTATAACTTGCCGCAGCGTATGGATGTGGTCTATGGTACTATAGCCTTTTCGGAAACCGGCTTGTTCGGGAGGCTGGAAGTCATCAAGTCTGTGTTCGAGACGGTTCGTGATGACCCTTGAAAACAGCTTATAGACATGGCTCAGAAGCGTGATGGGTCTGTAGTTCTTCAATAGGTTGTTATCACCTTTTTTGAAGAACAGCACCACCTCGCCTCTATTCCATGTTTCAGGCGTTATGCCCTCGGACAAGACGGAATTAAAGAGCTTCTGGAGGACTTTAAGTACCGGTGTTCCACCCGCTCTCAGAAGCTCTGAAGTGATTCCGTCTTTGCCCGGCGCCTTGTTGTTCTTAAGCTGCTTCAGGGCCATCCTAATCTCGTACAGACTGAAGTCCGGGATATCTTCGGTATAATGTCGGGACAGCTTGGCTCTTGGATCTCCTACCAAGCTGTCAACGGGCTTTGCGATCGAAGTGTATAACTGTCCATAGAACCTCTCGATCTCACCTAAAACCTCCGCTTTGCTCGACGCTATGCTGCCATCTTCCCGTTTCAGCTTTGTCAGCTGGCTTTGCCCAATAGACTTGTCCTTTGCGAACACTTTGGAGCCTATGGTTTCGCTCAATAGTCTCTTTAATACGGTTAGTATTAAAGAGACGCAGATCATGTCGCAAGGACTTAGATATACGTCTATTGAGCTGCCTATATGACTCCGCGTCATCGGGAGACTGCAACTGTAGCGAGCGTCGTTCAGCCATGAGGTTTAAGGTTTGCTCGGTCAATTTCTGAGGTCTATCTTTACGGCGGGGTCTAAAAAACTTAGACCCTACTGTGTGGACAGTTTCCACTAGCCCGTCGTTGATTTCGTCCACTGAAGCCAAGTTCTCTAGGCAAGCAAAGCGGTTAGAGAGCTCTAGTTGAAAGCTTTCGGGGTTTTGAACATGGGCTCGAGTAGGTCGGAGCGTAGACTTCATCAGGCTGGACCTTTCATGTTTAATATTGATATTCAGTGTGCCTCTTACGATTCGGTGATCACTACCGGTCTTTACCCTGTTGATCACAGAGACATCACTGAATATCCGTTTCTTGTCAGTCATGATGAAGTCTATCTCGTTTCTCGTGGAACCGTCAGGCCTCATCCAGGTCCATTTCCTGTGAGGCGGCTTCTGGAAGAAAGAGTTCATCATGAAGAGTTCCTCTCTCTCCAGAAAGTCGGCCAGCCTCTGACCCCTAGGGTTCCGTTGCCCATACCCAAATTGCCCCACTCTCAACTCATCCCCGCTTCTCTTGCCCAACTTTGCGTTGAAGTCCCCCATAACAACAGTAAAGTAGGTTTTAGAAGTATGTATGGCCCTACTTACGTCCTCATACATAGCTTCTACTTCATCATCGGAGTGTGACGAGGTCGGTGCGTATACCTGAATGACCGTTCAGCGAATATCTTTGGGATATTCTGAGTATTAGGTATACCACCCTGCTCGACACACTGTCAATGGTTATTATGTTGTTTACGAGGGACTTGTGAACGAGAAACCCGACACCACCTTGGGACTGTTGGTCGCCCTCCCGGTGGTAGAGCAAGTTACCAGACTTCAGGGTTGTCGTGTCCTCCCCCTCTCTACGGACTTCGCATAACCCTACAATGTCTTAGGCCTAGGCATAACCTGCTCAGTTCCTCTTTCAGCTCGCAGATCTTTTCGTCAGTCCTCATAGTGCGTATGTTGTGTGTTACCAGGGCCAGTCGTCGTCGGGGCGGGTAGCCGGATCTTTGCCGGAGATTCTTAGCACCCCTGACCCCGCTAATGCCCTGACCGCTACCATAGCCAGAGCACCGGGGGTCGCCGGAACCTCGGGGCCGTGGTTTTATTGTGCTCATCATGATGGGGGGTGAATGCCATAATCGCCACGCTTGGCAGGCGGGTTGGCGATCGCAGTCGAGTACACCGAATTTGAGGGACGCTGCTGCCCGTCCACCGGTGGTCTTGGACGTAGTTTAAGGACATACCCGGGGGTCCACACATTGACATACTTATATTATTTATTACGCCCATGTTATGTTCACCGGAAAGACTTCTAGGTTAAATAAAAAATTGTGGGGTAACAATAAATCCATTCAAATGCTCTCAGACTGCGCTCCTAATGATGATGATGATGCATTTCTATTATCCCTCATCATTAGGGACATATTTAATTTTGATAAAATTAATTTGTATTTTGTATAGAAATAGTTTATTCTACTTTGTCTTTACGGGCTGCCTAGAGTCTGTGCGGAAAGAGAAGAGTCGTGAAATGTACGGGATCCAATACATTCTACGACTCTTCTCTTTCCGCACAGACTCTAATCAGTGAGAGCCAAAATCATAGACTAATAAATAGGAATTACTTGCGGAATGATGGATATTTTTTCCCTCAAATCATGTAGGCCGATAGAAGATATGTTCACACCGTCGATGCTGATTACACCTTCCAAATAAGCAAGCCGGAATAGGGCCTGAATGATGGATGACTTGCCGGCGCCAGTTCTGCCCACGATTCCTATCTAGAGGGACAATATCCGATTCAATACCTACCTACACTACACCGACGTCCAGGGCAGGGCAGCCAGGGGAGCGGAAGTGAATTATCGTATTTGAATGTCAAAATAAGGCATATCAAAAGCTAATGCTCATACGATCGTATATCGTACCGAAGCCCAAATTATCGTAGATGAACGATAATATTCGTACGCCTGACAACCCTGCCCTTGACGAAAGGGGCTGTTGTTATCATCAAGCCCCCTCCTGACTATGTGCGTGAATCGCCCCCTCCTGACTATGTGCGTGAATCGCGGCGCGAAGCCGCGATTCGCGCACGAGTGTGGAGGGGGCTTCACGTCGAGGAATACGTAGGTATCACCAGGGGCGAATCACAGATGAATTTCGAGAAGATAGGTAGTTATTTCGAGTAGATACTTGGAAACAAATGGTGTAACAGTGAGTCAAAATGCTTGCCACCCTCGGTAAACGTAATCTGAGAGGCAGGAATGCAAGTATGCAAACATTTACCTTTTCGTGAGGCTGTATGTTGAATTGCAGTTTATGCAACACGTAATGGCCTTCCGGCGCATACTTTAGGCTCAACTGGTCGAAGTGAATGGCACCGTCGGATGGCCAGTCGGGGGGTGGTTTTTCTCTTTCTTCCTGTGGTAGAAAGGGTGTGAGTGTTTGGTAAATACCAAAATAGTTACCTATGCGGTGAAATGCCCGCACGCATTGGGCTATCTTGGGGACAACATTTCAATTCTATATTTCTTTCATCTTAATAATATTTTGAAAAAAATTGTGTTGTTTTTAATGACTGTAAACTTCCTATTAAATTATGCCTATTACATAATATTCCTATATGACTATTTTCCATTCACCATAGAATTTGAGTAGCGAAGGTTCTTTGACATTTAGAATATTATGTAGGTCTAGATAAACAAAGAACAATTAAATAAGTTTTTGGCTAAAATTTCATTTTTGGTACAGTTATTCATTCATTAAGCCAGTCCAGACGGGAAGTCTTTCGCCCAATCCGATTAAATGGTTTGATCAAATCAGGGGGCGTGGACGCAAAAATTAAATTGGCTCGCCGCGCCGAGCCACTTGATTCGATCGTAAGATTAATATGGCCGATCAAATTGAGGAGCGGGCGGAAGAATGCCAATTTTCGAGGATAGTATGCGCGTTTGGTGGCATATTTTAAAAATTTCAAGCGCTTGAATGTCATCAAGTCAGCGAAATGCTATACATGGAAGTATTCTGTCCGCTCAATTATGACCCAACGCAAACTACCCCGCGATAGGCGGTACTTACAAACTGCTCGATTGGCAATCTCAGTACCACCGAGATGACAGTCAGTGACAAATGGCTAAATTGATTTATAAAAACAACGTTTTTTTTCTAATTAAAAATATATTCATGTGTCGTGAAGTGGTGCAGAAGTATTTTAGTTCATACCAAGGACAGTGGAATCACTTTTCACTTGTAGTAAACAGATAACTTCAGTAGAATTTGGAAAAAACATGACGATTTGTTTTCAATACTACCGTGCTAAGCTAAAACGTAACAACTGTATACGACTTTTTAAATTGCGAGGATAATAGGGATGGTGTTATGCTAAATGAAGTAGACTATTTTATTAACTTGTGTTTGGTTTAGGTATTTTCTATATAATTATAAATGTAGTAATAAATTCCTTCTAACAGGTGTTTTTTTTTCTTTTTTTAAATATTTCATGAGATGGAGCTATAAAAAAACTACCTAGTTATTTCAAATTAATAATCAAATTTGGTATTGTCATTTTACATTACTTTCCATTCAGATTCCCACAAGATGCTATTCGCAGAGAACTATGGAAAAAAGCTGTCCAATTAGAGAGACATGAAATTGAGTTGATGCCTGGCAAGATATCTAGAATATGTTCTATTCATGCGATATAACCCGTGAGATAATCATACCCGGTCTCCTATATGTAGATACATTTTTCCTATCATGCTTTCACTGAATTAATTTAACAAATACACACATTATCTGAAAATGTTGATCATTTGAATCCACCCTCTACTGTCACATATATGTAGGTTCTCTCTCAAGCCATTTCCGTCAGTAGAAAAGAGCGGCAAACATATTAACTCACATTATAGACGGGTCTAACGCGAATTATATTCAATTACCTTGATTTACCGACGTAAGTAAATCAGTTTCGTTTCGTATAATGTGAGTTAATATGTGTTCAAAACGCGAAAGTTTAAAATATTATAAGAGCGGCAAATTTAGAAAATGTAAGCGCGCGAACGGCTGTGGTCCTATACAAAATTTTAATTTTGCACCTTTTTCTACTGACAAACTTGCTTGACCGGCTATATACATATAAAATATTCTGAACTGAAAGTGGGTATTTATTGTGACTCCGCCTGTTCAAATATTTTTGACCCGATTCGTGTACCCATGTAAATTTTACAGACTGTATAGCCAGTCCGATTTCTAAGATCAAGTTCGCCATACATTTACTATGGCGTACTTGATCTTCGAAAAACGGACAGACTATACCTGAACGTGACTTCGCACTGCCATGCAGATTGATAATAAAATATACAAAATACTTATTATAGCGGAATACATTTATACAACAATGATATATTTACTTATGTTGTTTTAGTCTGTCATGTCATAACAACATTTTATTATACGTGAATTATTTGACTGGTTCTTCACTGTATGGCATAAACCTATCCTTGTCCAAGTCATATTCTAATCAAATATGAACCGCGAACTCTCAGCGGCCAGTACGTACAGCAAGAAGGTTATTAGCGGATTAATGTCGCTGATTGGTAGTTATTGACATTATATGCATTTCATCTACACTTAGCTATGTACCATTAGTGTAATAAAGATGACTCTTATTTTGTTTACCAGCTTTGATTACAGGCTCTGTAAACGCGTCGTCTTATTTGAATGTAGGCGTAATTGTGTATGTGTGCTAATTTGGCCCGAGAATTTGAACGGTAATGTTCCTAAAGGCGGTATCCATGGTTATGTATGATCGCAGCATCAAGTCATCAAAAACGATGATTAGAGGTAAATTGTGTACGCGTGGACCCTCGATGAGATTGACGCCAATTTATTTTCTGACCAAATGGGTCAATTTGATCATCCCGTCTGCAGGGGCTTTTGCATTTGGTTTTTGCACCTGACCTTTCAGACCAATTTTAAAGACGTGTCACGTTAAAACTTCTTGTACCATCTGTAGGTACTTATATAAATGCGTACGGCCGTCGAGGCAGGTGTTTGATTATACTAGCTCAACGGTGATCTTTTTGATCTCCATCTCTGCGGATTGACCAACTGACTGCAAGATGTTGCTTAGGGTCAGGGACTTACGGCTCTCAAAGCAGGCTCTTGTGTAAGGTTAGTGTACTCCAGCACTCTCTCCACGCTGGTCATCTGGTTCTCCATCTCGGCGGACTGGCGCATGCCCCACTGGAAGATGCCGGTCAGAGATATCGACTGCGTGATCGCCAGCCCCACGGTACTTGCATCTATATCTAAATAACCAACGCAAATATTACAACATTATTAGCTTAACATTTATGGAGACGTGTCGCTCAGAGTTGTAGTATAGTTTCATGAGACACCAGCACCAGCCACACCAATCCATGGTAGGTACTACGCGCCCTAAGTCCATTGCTTTTATAGTATGGCTGGAAGCCGCGTATCAGCCAGTATCAAATAGATAGTGCATGACAATCAAAGTGGCAAAACAGGTATGTAACCCAACAACTCACAAAAACAAAACATTCATAACAGGAACTCTATTGCATTAGGCTCGAATTAAACTGACGTCTTCTGTTCTACTTTTAATAAAAGTATTTCTAGCTACTTTGGCATTTCTTAGTCGCAGCTTAAGAATAGGTACTGCGTGTTTGTGAGTCGGTCTTCTGTCAAAGATCGACACGATCACATCTTTCTACTACAGCGTCATAAGTCATATTAGTCATATAACATTGCAGTGACTGAAGAATTTGCCAGCCGCTTACCGGTTTTCATTATACAACCGAAGGTGACGCAAACGATGAAGAGCAGACAAATGATGTCGAGGAAGTATCCAAAGGCGCGGCTGCAGGTGATGAAGAGGTACCAGGCGGCGCCGTGCAGGTCCTGGTGCCGGTCGAACTCGGCGGCCAGCAGCGCCTCGGCGCCGAACGCGCGCACCGTGCTCAGCCCCTGCACCGTCGCCGTCAGGTGCCCGAACACCGGGCTGCGCGCTGCGCAACAAACACACCCAATTGGTTGAAACATTGAATATTGTGTTGCCGTTGAAGTCAACTGCAATGGGTAGGTACCTACCACTGCAGCAAGATGCTTCAAGCAGCATCTATATACTTAACTATAGAGTTTCGGAAGAGCGATACTTTCAATTTCCTACATAATTATGTAGTTACTTTTACACTACACCACAACCTCAACGGCATAGGTTTTAGTCAAACCGACCGACCGGTCTGGCCTAGCGATAAACACGAAAACTAATACTGAACGGATTCATGCGGTTTTCACTTATCAATACCTAGAATGATTCTTAAGGAAAGTTTAGGTAGTTAGGTAGGTATATAATTTGTTAAGGTTTACCCGTGCGAAGCCGGGGCGGGTCGATCGATAGTAATGACTAATTGGGCAAAAAGTCTTTGGGTGAAATACATACTAATCCCTTCAAGGCGCTTTACTGCACCACTCGTTCGGATATAAATAACTCTTAATATGTAAAATATTATGATTGCGGCTGTTATAGGTATGAGTAAAGTGATGTCCATCACGAGGATCACTACGATGACACCGACCAGATTTAGGATTATCTGTAACAAATTCGCTCCTAGTACAGTCGACGTCAAAGATATGTTTACACTTTTGCAACTTACTCCTAATAATAAGCAGAGGTCGGACAGGGTGAGCTATTTACCTTATAATTTGACATGTCTTGCGTCATATTAAAAGGCAAATAGCTCTCTCCCTTTCCGTGCTCTGATAATAAGGCGAAAAATGTAAACATATCTTTGACGTCGACTGTACATTGCTGAATACGCAGTGCAGCAGGTTAGTACTTATTACAAATTGTAGATAGGTAATAGAGGGTTATTCAATTCACACCCAAATTAGTCAAATGCATCGTAACTCTAATGTTACGTGTCCGGCGAAGCGGTTCGCCTTAAATTCAGGGCCGACGGCAGGATAATAGCTGTAACACCTTGGTGCGGTGCGGTAGTGTATTACGGCTTTTAATGTAATAAGCGAAGTACCTACCTGAAAGCAATCGATCATAGCCTGGGGAAGTAATTCGTCCACGGCCCCCAAATCCTTGCTGAATCTGTTAAGAATTCTTCCTGAAGGGTTTGCGTGGAAAAAACTCATAGGTGACCGAGAAATACATTCAAACATTTTATCATGCAGCCTAAAAACAGAAAACTTTCAAACATCTCAATTATAGGTACATACTTAGGTACATACCTATATGTATAATTTTTAAATCCACTGCGCAGTATTATATCATATGCATTGTATGAAATGAATTTGCGATCACAGCGACAAAAAGCGAACAAGCGAAAAACCAAGTAGGTAATGCAAATAACTTAGGTACTTTTTTTCACCACTACTTAACTTATCAATAGATTTCACTTTGTCACCTTATAGATGACAGCATGCACAATGAAAAGAACATACACGCTCTTAGTAAAGCGACAATCACAGTAGCCAAAGTGAGAATTCCAAATATTAACACAAAGAATTGTCGGGTCATGCCGCTCTCTGACCAAATAATGTTGTCAACAGTGGCATCACCAGTCAAGCGGTCTTCAGCGTTGCTCCTGCGGACAGCACAATGTTTATAAGTTTTGACTAATTGTACCAAATTGATGGTAATATCGGAGAGACGAGAGTAGTCATACCATATGCTGAGCCAGGAGTCGCTGCCGCTAGCGCACAGTTGCGCGAACACGAACATGAACGCAACACCAACCGCGTAAGGACACGCCGCGCCGGCCAAGAAGTACTCTTTGTACACGGAACTTTTCACTCTCCCTAGAGATTGCATTTCTACTTCTGGTTTTAGATCCTGTGTGAAGCATAGATAGGTACTTAATTCGCAGATAGCATCAGGTGAGTATATTTTTAAGCATGCATATGTAAGTAAATATTTAGGCGGGTGGCACAGTAGCAGCCGGAGGAAATGCCGTATGCTTTAATATATTTATATCCTTAGTTACTTCATCAATCAATCATTTTTTTATTTGTTATATATTTGTTTTATTTGTTATTATTTTTATTAATACTCGAAATAGGTGTTCCAAATTATTACTTATTATAGTATCACTACCTATTATTAGGTGATTCATCGAGTGCCTACTTAGTATTTGGTGATTCAACGGGTTATCTGTGCCGTACCGCGTTCTTGTCGTCCAGCAGCATCGACCAGTGCTTGCGGAAGGCGCTGACGGTGCTCGGCTGCGCCACCGAGGTTACCGCGCTGGCGCTCGGCTCCTCCTCGTGCACCTCCCGCACATTGTCCGTCATCACGCGGATTAGGCTCAGTTCCTGCTTCTGAAAAATATAATATTATACAATCGTTATGTGCCGCCTTCTGTGCCAGAATGCTAATGGAGCAGAACAGGTAACCCAATCTCATACAGAAACGGGAAATTATTTGTGGTTGTTATTTGCAAGTACTTAAGATTCATTCATTCTTTTAAGGTTATGGCTTCAGCCCATTGGGGCTATTTCGCCAGTATCAAGGTCGTAGTAGCAGGGTAATACGATTGAAATTGTACGGTTAGTACAAGACAGTGTACAGTGATTTAGCTCTTGTAAAGCGATAGCGGGCTTTACAAGAAACACGTGGACAACCGGCCGTTGACTCCAAAATAATGGTTAAACGTGCTTCAAGATTAATTCTCCATTCACTGCACACTACCACATTAGTTTACTGTATAATAGGCTATCAATATTACACTTTAAACAATATTAATGAGCAAAAAACAAAGCAATTAATCACGACGCGTGACCATGAAGATGGCGCTCAAACCGGAAGTCCCCAAGTACTTAAGATAACAATTGACGAATGATCAGTCATTGTAGTTATTCGGACGGGCCCAATAGGCCCCGTGCATGAACTTTAGGGGGCAGCATATAGGAGCCGTCTGTCTGAACGGGGAATAGACCCGCTAAATGTGGTAACAATGGCGGCCAATTTTTAAAAATGGTCCTAGCGCGCTGAGATTTTGCATTGCGGGAGATAGAGGCCTCTAAATTACTATAAAAAAGAAATCGAATAAATCCAAGATGGCGGAAAATATGGCCACTTTATTCTTGTATGGCAACTCTTAAACTGTCCGATCAAATGGATCAAATGTCATAGCGGGCTCCGAGATGGCTCCGAGACGAGGCGATTGGCATATTTTATTTTTCAAAATGGCCGACTTTTTTTTTCATTATTACCGCATTTAGCGTGTTCTATTCCCGGTTCAGATAGGTGGTTATTGAAAATTCTTTGAATGCAGTTCGTATTGTTTAAAAAAAAACGGGGCAAGTGCGAGTCGGACTCGCACACGAAGGGTTCCGTACCATTATCTATAAAAACGGTCACCCATCCAAGTACTGACCCCGCCCGACGTTGCTTAACTTCGGTCAATAATCACGTTTGTTGTATGGGAGCCCCACTTAAATCTTAATTTTATTCTGTTTTTAGTATTTGTTGTTATAGCGGCAACAGAAATACATCATCTGTGAAAATTTCAGCTGTTTAGCTATCACAGATCACGAGATACAGCCTGGTGACAGACGGACGGACGGACGGACGGACGGACAGCTGAGTCTTAGTAATAGTGTCCCGTTTTACCCTTTGGGTACGGAACCCTAATAAAAATGAAGCCTTGTTTCAGTAAAATTTCCTATATACAGTATTTAAAGTACTTCCGCTTCACGTGGCAAAGTCGTGGGACGTCCTGCAGTATTTCCGCTTGACAGTAAAAAGTGGATGTCCACCATAATTTGTCTGGGATCTCGGAAGACTGTGTGGAGTGTGCGTTAATAACTTATAGATCTTTTGTTTGAAAAATGAGTTGAGATAGGTACGTTACATTTAAATTTTTGAGAGCTCCCTCGACGAGTATCTTGCTTTTGTCCATTATTACTATTTTGTCCACAGACTTAATAAATTGAATTTGATGGGTAACTAAAACCACGGTTTTGTTCGCCAAGTACCTGTAAAGTGAACGTCGTTTATATTAGACATAAACATCGCTAGGAAACCTTGTAGTTTTCCCTCTGGGTGGGAAGGTCAAATGAGTCGCTTAACTTCAAACTCGGGTAAATCCATCTGTCAGATTATACGATTTTGGTATTAAGAAAAGGTAATAGGGTAGATATTTGCTGAAAGGGTCGAATGGATTTACCCGAGTTTGAAGTTAAGCGACACTAATAGCAGTCGCATTCGTCAAAATGTGTCAAAGTGCATGCGCGAATTATAGGGATTAAGTTGCCAAATTCCTTAGTCCGGCTCCTTATATGACAGGGAAAGCACTAGGATGAGGAAGATCTTTGTGTAATCTTTCAATAATCAACCTTTAATATTAAAAACCCCGACAAAATCAACAGCGCCATCTAGTGAGTTGAATTTTATCTAACAGTCTACCGAATATATTCATTTTATTCGTTGGAGGACTACGATAAAGATAGACGTGTTGTTCGAAAATAGACGAAAAAATAAGTGATTGAAGGTGAGTTTGCTCCAAGATCACGGGCGTCGCGCCAAGGGAGGGAAAGGGGCGGGGGTGCCTCTCCTCCTCCCCTTGGCCATCGGCCATATAAAATCACCCCCCCCCCCCAGCCCCCTCTAGCCCATCAGCTGGCGACGCCCTTGTGCAAGATAGGTACATTATTTTGTGGCGAATAGGTATGGTATATTGTTTATTGCACCTACCTTTTTATACATTTCTCAAATATATGTTTAGCAACTTGAGTATCCACCGCTGAAAGTGGATCATCCAGTAAGTAAATATCCGCCTGAAAGTTGTGATAATGGTATTGGTATGCTGTCTTACAAGAATACAAACCAATAGGTAAGGAAAGTTGGAAAAATGTTGAAGCTCACGTCTTTATAAATGGCTCTGGCTAAGTTGATCCGCGCGCGCTGCCCGCCGCTCAGAGACACGCCGCGCTCACCCACAATGGTTCTGTCTCCGTGGGGGAACAGCGAGATGTCCCTCTCGAGTGCGCACACTTTGCACACCTCAATGTAGCGGGATTTTACAAACGGCTGGCCAAACAAAATATTCTGGCGCACGGAACCTAAGACAATACATCTCTTTATATTAAAACGAAGAAGTAAAATGTATTGTAGTGAGTTGGTGTAGGTAGGTAGGTTACTGACCGACAAACATCCAGGGCTCCTGGCTAGCGTAGCTGGCGGTGCCGGCGGTGGTCAGCGACCCGGTGCGGCACGGGAGCTCTCCCAGAATCATATGCAGCAGCGTGGACTTGCCCGATCCCACTGCTCCGATTATCGTCGTCAACGAACAAGAATATATCTGTACATTATATCTAATTTGAACACTGTTCAGGCATATTATGTAAACTGTATATTTTAGCCCCTAATTAAAAATGAAGAAAGAAGTTAAATTTTTCTTCTAATTTAATAACCTATTAAGTAGGTACGTATTTATCTACAATAATTTACGTGATATTATGTAACTACACTGTAGTTCAATGAAAACGTGTCACTACTATTTTAGGTAGGTACCTGAAGATTAATGTCTTCGGCATCATACTGGTCGCTCGACTTAATCCAACTGCTAGACGCTCCTTCGAAATTTACCATCACCTTGTCTTTACCTAAATTTACAGCATTCATTCGAATTGGGGAATTTCCAAATGGGAATAAAATAGTAGGTAAGAGTACCAAGTAAGTTATTATGTAATTAATTAAGGCCAGTCCAGGGGGTCGATTTTTGAAATTCGACCACTCGATTTCGTGTATTTCGTTAAATGATATCTCCACTACTAAGCGTTTAAATTCTACTAATAGAATTGAAACCGAGTGGTCAATACCCATAGATTCGAAATATCGATCGCTCGTATTTCAAAAATTAGCATTTCGCCGTTTTCCGACGATTTTCGAGTGACGAAATCGAGCGATCGAAATTCAAAAATCGGCCTCCAGACGGGATGATCAAATAAACCAATTTCATCAGAAAATAAATTGGCGTCAATGTCCAATTTAATCACCAATTTTAGATTTAAGGTGATATTTGAGCGCTCTAAATAAAAAAAAATGCCCCCAAAGACGAATATTTAACGTCACAAATTGGTATTCTTGCGTCCGCACCGGTTTAGTTAGTATCGGTCATAATCGACGACCTACTAAAATAAAATTGATGGTCTTTGCGTCCGCATCACCTGATTTGATCAGCAGATTGGCGAAAAATTGTTCCCGTCTGGACTGGCTTTCAGTTTGGCAGACCGATGCAAATCGGTTATTCCCGGTCGCATTTTTCCCCACCCGAATTTCTACTCATACCCTTTTTTGTCATTCGCTTATATCTCTATTATATTATGATTATGAAATATGATCTACTGACATTTATCACAACATTTTTATTTCTTAGGTTAAAATTTTCTCATAATTAATACTTTCCAAGTCGTTTTATTCGCATTCTTTTTATTTCTTAGGCAATAATATTACCATGGTACCATTTCTTTTCAAAAAATCTAAAACCTACCTACACTTTTTTCCCCAAAGTGTAATGGTTTCATGGACGTCACACTAAATTAATAGGTTAGGTAGGTTAGGTTCGTCAGGTAGCTTCAGATGCCCGAAGGGCAAACCGCCCAGAAATAGGAGCCCCGCGAAGCGGGGCTCCGCCTAGCTAAGTTGTGAACTAAATATTTTTTGAAAAGAAACAGTGCGGTGGGACCACATGGCAATATTATCGCCTAAGAAATAAAAAGAATGCGAAAAAAACGACTTGGAAAGTATTAATTATAAGAAAATTATAGCGTAAGAAATCAAAAATGTTGCGATAATTTGAGAATAGAGAAACAAGCGAATGACAAAAAAGGGTATGGGTAGAAATTCGAAATTCGGGTGGGGAAAAATGCTACCGGGAATAATGCTACGCGGAACTAACGCGTTTGGGGCTTCGAGCAACACCGGCTTCCGACACGTCGGAAGGGATGGGCCCTTCGAGCAACACGGAAGGGAGGCGGCATTCGCACTATTTCCCCTCTGCCGAGGTACAAGATTAGCGCGTCAATCTAATCTAGCGCGGGTAATAAAACTAGTTGCACTTGGATTTTTCACTAGACCTAGTCCAGACGCGCGCGTGAACACTGCTGCACAAAAATGCCTGTTTGCTCGGTTTTTTGTTATAAAAAGAGGTCGGGGACATCAAATATACAAAAAGAAAGTGTTACATTTCATATGTAAGTAATATTGTTTTTTACATATCATACGTTTAATTACATTCAAACACAATTATTATATTTTAGTCTCATGTAATTGTTGGATTTATCGATTTTGCTCGCTCAGTACAAATTGCGGATCGGTCGAGCGACAAATCCGACTTCTCATCTCTCAGAATACAATAACATACTTCAACGAAAATGTGTTAGTGTGCGTGTTGTGACACTTGTCACTCGTCCGTACACAAAAAGAGATCGAGGTTTGCAAGATTTGTCTTTGACGTGTGTCATTTTCTATGTATTTGTGTCGTCATTACAGATTGGATTTTGTATGTAAGTGTGTGAGAAGTGCGACTGTGCGCACCTTTCCCCCCGCGAAAAATGGCAGAAAGATTTGTACGGTGAGATATCGCTTGGGCCCCTCCCTTCCGATGTGTCGGAAGCCGGTGTTGCTCGAAGGATGGGCCCAAGCGATATCTTACCGTACAAACCTTTCTGCCATTTTTTGCGCGGGGAAAGGTGCACACATTCGCACTTCTCACACACTTACATACTATAAATCCAATCTGTAATGACGACATAGAAAATGACACACGTCAAAGACAAATCTTGCAAACCTCGATCTCTTTTTGTGTACGGGCGAGTCACAAGCAAGGCCTATTGACTTCCTTGGAATGACGTAACCCTTCATAATTGTACATGTGTGCTCCGTTCCTAGAGGAGGATTGCCAGTAATTACCATAAAAATATTTTACTACAGCAACATTGCTAGAACTGGCTTCGTCTATACGATTTCTAGGAACAAATCCAATTATTTTATCTAATATATTTTGATTTGTATTTTATGAAGTAGTTGAAGTCATATGTAAATTATTATCTATTTTAGTTTGTCTTTGTCTATGTTCATAAAATCTATGAAGGGTAGACGTGCCTCTACCCTCCATGATAAAATTAAAAAAAATCTTTGTCAATAGGCCTCTTTGATAGGCCTTGATTTGGGTCTGGCCGGTAAGAACATAGGCAAGACAAAAGTCTGTAATGTCAATGCTGTCATTAAAGTCATTTAACGCAAAAATATCAGTTTTCATATAAAACGATTTATTCACTTGAAATATATTTATTTACCTATTAATTTTAAAAATAAAAACGATTCATATGTACGAGCAACATATCTAAATGCGTCTTCGCACAGACTTAGTTAAAATTAACCCGTTGTAGTAAACCAGAAACCGCGATAATTTCAAGGTAAGAAATCCATAAATATATTAATCTTTAAATAAAAATGAGCGTACTAATTGCCAAATTCAAATATAATAATTTAATCTTACTATCCCCGTAAGTCCCGCGGACGCTATATCGCGTCCGAAATTTTAATCAAAATGTATCATAGATGTAAAACCTCACATTGTTTAAGCTGGTAAATTTAGACCCGGTAGCAATTAGCGACGTTAGTAATTAGGCAGTTAGATTATATTGTTTAATTTGTGACTGTTTTGTTTTAGAGAGTGAATCAGCAGATGGCTTGAGCGTGAGATAACAATATAATCCTGGGCCGTCATATGATTTCTTGGAAAAAGCTCAAAGGGCACGTATCTGCCGCATATCCAGACTACCGGGATACCGGTGAACAAGAACGCTGCGCGGAGCTGTGAAGCAGAAAATGTCCGATAACCGGATAGATGTAATAACAACTTGTAACCATTTGCCATATCAATGTATGTATTCATATGTATTGCTCCTAACATATATACAGTAATCATAATAGGAATGAAAATATTTATATCTTAATATACTTTTTTGTTGCCGAATATTTGACAAAATTCTAAATATAGTACCTAATCATTACCTTTTAACGTATTTTTTTCTTTTTTTGTGATATGCTAATTTAAGAGCCCATCAACCTGCACACTAGCGCCGCTGCTAAATAATCGTGATTATTTAAATTTAATGACAGGTATTTAAAAAAGGGGGCCGCTACGGACTGTATTGTGTATTTAAGTACCTTTTGAATACATCAAACTAGTTTTTATGTTACTGGATTCGTCAATCTACGCGTCCAAAGTTAAAACGGCCGTTTTTGTTTTGAGCTCATAGATCGACTAATCCAGCAACATAAAAACTAGTTTGGTGTATTCAAAAGGTACTTAAATACACAATACAGTCAGTAGCGGCCCCCTTTTTGAAATACCTGTCGCTAAATTTAAATAATCACGATTATTTAGCAGTGGCGCTAGTGTGCACGTTGATGGGCTCTTAAAAACCTGACCCCAACAAAAAAGAAAAAATACAAAAAGAAATTCCCTCTCCGAGATTCGAACCCAGGACCATTAGCTTCCTGAACAGGATTACTGCCAATACCCGCTAGGCTAAACGGGTTGTCAATTCTAATTACAATGGTATTCTACCAGAGCGCTAGTAGTATAAACGAACTTTTGAAAGGGACATTTTTTTGTATGGAGTTATCGTTCTTCTCCTAGTGAGTATTATATTCTTTGGTCACAAGTGTCACAAGACGCACACTAACACATTTTCGTCGAAGAATTTTATTGTATTCTGAGAGATGAGAAGTCGGATTTGTCGCTCGACCGATCCGCAATTATTACTGGGCGAACAAAATCGATATATCCAACAATTACATGAGACTAAAATATAATAATTGTGTTTAAATGTAATTAAACGTACCTATGATATGTAAAAAAAAAATTACATGTGAAATGTAAAACCTACTTTTTGTAAATTTGATGTCACCGACCTCTTTTTACAATAAAAAACCGTTTTCTGCTGACTCGCGCGACTGGACCCGGTCTAGTGAAAAATCCGAGCGCAACTAGTTTTATTACCCGCGCTAGATCAGTTGATCTTGTACCTAGGCAGAGAGGAAATAGTGCGAATGCCGCCTCCCGTCCGTGTTGCTCGAAGGTTTGGGGCACTGATCTAGCTACTCGTTGCAAAGAGCGACGTTCGGTGCAATTTCGGTGTGCTCTTCTATACAGCGGATTTTTTTTATCTTGGTTCAATTTCCCTCTGTCTACCCTATTAATAGGGAATATTAGGCAAAGCTCTGCGTAGGTGGCACCTTTGTGGCACATACAGTAAACAAACCACATTGACACATTGCCTACCGCGAAACAAGAAAATCGAAATTTCGTTATGTAATCTCTCTATCACTCTTGCATATTCGAGCGATAAAGAGGCAGATAACTAAATTTCGATTTTCGCGTTTACCTGTCGGCTCTTGTTAACAAACCGCCTTGATGCATCAATGTCATATTTTATTGTCTGTGAAAACTTGTCAAAAAACAGTTTAAGGCACAGTATGTATAAGTTAGTCTATGAATTTACTGAGTCGGTAGTGCTGCACTCTGGCGGCAGAACATTGCAGTAATATCCCCTATTACTTAATTAAAAAGCACGTGAATACCTATACCAAAGACATATGTAACTTCGTATAAGATGAATAAAGTCTAAGGAAAAAACGTGCCTCGGAAATCAAGAAAAGTCATTCTCGGATAGATGGCGCACACACCTTTGGCCTATGCTCGGCTAGATGGCGTGACGACACCGTTTCAGATTTAACAATTTTAACACATAGATATCAGTGAATGAACATGGGTCAAAATGATATAAAAATAATAAAATCATTTATCCATATACATATATAATTTTTTTTGATAATTTTATACGTTTTCATTTTGAGTTTTAGTCGTGTGTCGATGGCAGATAGATGGCAGTAAATTTACTGTGACTACAAAATTTACTATGCAAGGACCCCTCTGTACTATCTATTCTCTTTGCCTATACTCACCTTGATTTTTATTGCTATCTTGAATGTTTGAGGTGCTGGCCGGGCTGAGTGGCGCGCGAGGAGGTACTGTCGGGTCCACTGCATGACACCAATTTATAAGTTTTCACTGGCTAAATATTGGCATATTTATTGCCAAGACATTAAATATCGACTTGTCTAGCAATGATCATTTAAAAAAGTGTTAGGTAGTATAAAAAAACCACTATTTTCATACATTTTCTTCGCGGCAATTAGACCGTAGATATATTTTTTGAGAATGACCCTTCGGAGTTCCCGTCACCTGTAGGACCGATAAATGATAATATTTGTTTGTGTGCGTGTATGGGCATGGGTAATGTTTGCTGTAGTGTGCATGACTGCAAAGGCGGGGCTGACTACGTGGATGTTGGATCCTACAGCCGATATCGGATCGGACAATGTGAAAAATCAAAGTATTTTTTTCCCAGGCCAAGAGGAAGTATGAAAATTCAAACAAGTTTAAAACCCTTTCCACGAGTTTCCCCCTGACCCCACCTAACCTTAATAAAATCACCAAATGATATTTACCAACGATTGTCACACGTTTTTTGACAGTTTCCGTAGGTCCCGCACTCGGCTCAAACGTTTTTGGGGGAAACTGGCATTCTTCACTTATCAAGTAGTCCCGTATCCTTTGTACCGCTACATTCATTTCCGCTATCTTTTAATCAGAAGAATAAATCATTTAAATATTGGTTGCTTTTCTAAAATACCGCATTATATTTGAAATAGGTATGTAGAACAGAGACAAAATAAAAAAATAAAAGCCCTTATTCAGCAACATCAACTTTATTAGAGACACATCGACAAGATCGATCATAACTTTAAACAGAAAAAGAAGCTGCGTGTTGTAAATATCTAGGAAAGTGTGTGATTGGTAGTAGTTACCTGTCCAACGCCCTGAGGAAAGTATAGCGTCATGGTCTGCTTGATGATGTTGTAGTAGCAGGTGAGGAAGAAGACGGTCTCGACGGTGACGCGCGGCGCCGCGCCGGCGTACACCAACACCGTCACGAAGATGCCGAACCGAGACGTGAACATTATGAACGACATTATCACACCGCGGATGTATGAAGTCATCTTGATGTTGTGGATTTCTTGCCTGCGATACAATTTACTTTAAAAATTACTAAACTCACATTGTCATATAGTGTCTTTAGTCACCATCATCATACCTATACCAACCATTAAATGGCATACTCATAAAATATCATAATAAATATTATGTAGGTTGTACATAGTGTTGGCTTGTATAAGTACATACTCCTAAATATGAAACTACATATTTAAAAATTTCAGCACAATAAATACTCAGTCCTCTTTCACTGGGGCCGGTAGGTAATATCTTTATACCGGCCCCAGGATAAATTATAAGTTTAGTAGCTGATTCATAATATAAAGATCTTACCTCCTGACATCATCTATAAGCGCTCGAAACGGTTCCTCCCACGTGTACATCTTGATCACTTCTATTCCCATGACGATCTCCTTCGTCAGTCGGACTCGATCGTCAGATTTCAAAGCCGTCTTTCGTCTGTAGTATGCCGTTCGTGTTCCCAGAAAAACTAAACAAAGGGGAGTAAAGCAGACTCTTGATTCCTCAAAGTCAAATCATTAGTAAAAGAAAATAGTTGATATAAATAAACATACTTTGAAATGGAATTACTGCTACAATTGTAAGGATTCCGTATACAGCTGCCGTACCCAGCTCTCGATACAGAAACATCGTCATGATCTGAAATAGCATTTGTCTAATCATCATCATCATCTGTCTGCGCCATTTACCATCATCTGGGGTCGGCTCTTCTTGTCCGTTTTTTTTCCATTCTGGGCGATATCTGGGTTCATATCTGCTTGTTTCAGGACTTTTTGACCGACCGTCGTTAGCCAAGTGGCGGAGGTCTTTCGATCCGCGCCCACGCGCTTCGCCGTTGGTATGCTATTCTATGTTTGGTGGTTCTGGTTGTATGTTCGTGTGTTGGTTGCTTAAAACTATGTATATATATAATATCTGTGGACTCTAGCACTATGTTAATAAAAGAGCGATGCGTAGTCTACTATCTCGCCGCGAGATACTGTCGCGCCAATCATGTGCTAGCCCGGCTGGTAGTCTATAGTAACAAGAAATAGTAGGTAGGATAATGACAAAAATAATTCAGACAAATATTACACATCATCATCAGTTCCATCTGCCTACGGAGTCTTTGAACATTGAAAGAGTTATGTAGCAGGAATAGCAGGTGTACACACTATTAAGATTTAAAATAAAATTAATATGAATGAATATGCGAGTTTAAGCTCAGGTGGAGTAGGCGGGGCATATTAGTGGCATAAAGATTATTTTATCTAGGGAGTCTAGGGTATAGAGAGCAGGTAGTGTTATTGCACTATCACGAGCATTTTTAGAGTATGTTCGTTTTTTCGGTTCCTTTCACTGCACCTGACCTTATTGTCTAACCAAGGTCTCAAGGGGCCCGATCCAAAGGTAGTGTGCGAATAAAGGTCCCGTGTCGAATCTATTGACATCGTTTGCCATCAGGTTAACCACCAGCCCCGCGCCGTTGTCAGCCATCGTCTGCAGACTCACTCTCAAAGCCTGAAACAAAACCCAATATCACGCACGACTGTGCTTAATAAGTTTTGTCAAAAATTACATTTTTGTTACAATAATACTCATCATCGGCAGTAATACTCATCGAGAGAATTCTAACAACCCCAAACATCATTCGTTTGCGTCGTTTTATCACAGTTTCATGGCCACCCCCGTCTCCATCATCAGATCAGCTCCATGTCATCATAATATTGCATTGTCATCCGATTTACATATGTAAGTAGGTACGCAAAATTTCAGCTCAATCGGAAATCGGGAAGTGGGTCAAATTTAGCTTCCAAGATTTGACCCAGTAACTAACATACATACCCACTAACAGGGCAAGTTAAATAAAAGCTTGTACAGTCAGCAGCAAAAGTTGCTAAGCGGGCGAGGTGTTCAAAATTACCTTGACACGCTCTTATTCTCTTAACAATAAAGTCTCGTCAAGATCATTATGAACACCTCGCCCGCTTAGCAACTTCTGCTGCTGACTGTACTTAATAATAGCTTTAAAAAAACAGTTTTGGTACAAGATTTTATCTCTGACTGTACTTTCTTTCCACATGCAAGCAACAAAAATACTCATCGAAACAATTCTAACAACCCCAAACACAATTAGTTTGCGTTGCGTTATTAGAGTACCCATGGCCACCTCCTGTCTCCATCAACAGATCAGCACCATGTCATCATAATATTGCATTGTCATCCGATTTACGTATGTATGCAAAATTCCAGCTCAATCGGAAGTCGCGAAGTAGGTAAAATTTAGCTTCCACGATTCACACTAACATAGGTACCTACATATACACCGTGTGGCCTGTAACACGAGCAAAGAATTTAAACATAGATTGTACTCCTCAAACGGTGACACTTTTGTTCAACAACTTTTAAAAATTATGAAGTATTTAGACTCCCTATTTTTCATACAAAATAAATATTATCTTCAATGGACGCCATCGCCACGCCATATTATTGTGATTGACGTTGCTTGTCACGCCTTAAACATAACAAAATTCGCAATACATTGCGTCTTAGAATAAACTTTAAAGTGTAATAAAAATCAAACCACAAATTATTTTTAAAAGTCGCTTAACAAATGTTCAGTTGGTCAGTATGAAGAGTACAGCCTACAGTTTAATTTTTTGCTCATGTTACAGGCCACACCCGTTATACATAATAACAAAGCTTCTAATAAGTAGGAACCGATAAGACTATTTCGCTAAAAGCTATTGTTTGATATAAGTACCATACAAAGATAAGTAAATTATAAAGACTGTTTATCCACATATAAAATTGGATATTTACCTCGAATTTCAACAGTCAGTTCATGTACGTGAGTACCTAGTACCTACTTATTACTTAATTATAAATATGGCCATATTAGGTCGGTTAAATTTAGGCCATGTACCTACCTAGCCGATCTATCTAGTGTAGATAGGTAGGTACCCTAAGTTCATGTGCATTTTAGAAAACCAAGAATAAACAGTCTGTCATTAGTAACCTTTCTATAAATCAAGCTGCAAACACCAACTCTCATTTTCATCCCGATATGCATAGCGGCCATCATGAAAGGATGCTGCACGAGCACGTTGACCACGCTCGTGAGCACCACGCCTAGCGAGAAGAACACCGCCTCGCCCCAGCTCACCCCTCCCGCCGCCTCGTAGTAGTGGAACAGCCGGGAAAAATATCGGTTCCTGCGAACGAATTACGGGACCACTAGCATTAGATACCACTAGCATTGTTGTTCGGAACTACGGTGTTATTATTGGATTTCGGGACAAAATTTCTAATCATCGGCGGGATATGTCCAAATTTTATAAACATATCCTCCACTGCTAATTTTCCTTCCCCCTCAAGAACGTGAGTTCAAACCTTGGCGATCCATAATTTTAATGATTCTGATTAGGAGCAAAAAAATGGTAAGAGTCGGAATAGTCGGCATAGGTCCGAGCGAAAGAGAAAGAAAGCAAAATGTTTGTTATAAAATGTTTAAAATATTTATTTACAAGCAAGATATATACTACAGTGGTATTACTAAGCGAAATTAATAACTAGTTATAAGTTATAAAACTTATAAATCAAACTTATAAATTATAGCTTACGTATTGTTATGGGAATCTGGAATTGGATTGTAGTAACGGAGCACTAGACCCAAGAACAACGGTTGCTGCAGCCTTTCCGGAAACAAAATAGTCAAATTACTTAGAAATTAATTATTATCTAACTTATGTGGCAATAAAACTAACATTAGTAGAGCAATTCTCAAAAAGTTTGTACATTTCGATCACATCTTAGATTTCTATAAAAATTGGTATGCTGGTAAAGTAAAGTAGTAGCTGAACAACTTCCACCATGTCCCAGAAAGTTTCTAAGAAACATTCCTTTTTTGTTACCAGATTTCCTTACACATTTGGTAACAAAAAAGGAATGTTTCTTAGAAACTTTCTGGGACAATTTGGGACATGTGGTGGAAGTTGTTCAGCTTCATGTACTTTACCAGCATACCAATTTTTATAGAAATCTAAGATGTGATCGAAATGTACAAACTTTTTGTGAATTGCTCAGTACGGCGTCACGGAAAACCTTGACCAATACTATAAAACTACATATTAATTATATAATAAAATTGTATATTCTGCAGAAAAATCTACAAATGCCCCATTTGTCTAGAATGTACTTGTTTATCGGTCGGGCAACTCTGGCATCTATGGAACGTAGGCCGGTTTTATTTTAAAGAACATTGGGCAACGTGCCCAACGTGCCTTTTACCAAGTTATATTTTTTAAAGTGTTTCAAGACAGATGAGATGTTTTGACATAAATTTAAGTGTGAATTTTATTACTTACCTAAATTAATTTTTAATTACCTTATCTTTACGTTAAGCCCCCTCCAGACTATGCGCGTGAATCGCGGGCGAAGCCGCGAACGCGAGTGTGGAGTCGATTTCGCTGTCTGCGTTACATGCATACTCGCGTTCGCGGCTTCGCCCGCGATTCACGCGGATAGTCTGGAGGGGGCTTTACATACCGTATAATAAACTCCATGGCTGCAAGGATCAGTCCATAGAGCATGAACTCTGCTCCGAAGACTTTAATCAGCGCCCTCCATAGGCTAGGCTTGGATTCTGCCGCGGCGCTCGTGCGCACTTCGTGTTCCCATGCCCTCTGGAGAGCATTACCTACGAACTAACAACGGTTAGCCCGACGAGGCGACCATTTTTTCAAGGGCAAGGACGGTAGTCTGTTCGAGTAACGGAAAACGGTGAAAAATAGAGATAATACTCCTAAAAATACGTGTGATACCTCATTAGATTCATAATGATGTCTAGAAAAATGTATTCGAAGCGTGTATTAGCACACAAAAAATTACAAAAGTTATTAACAAAAAAAGGGAGAAAAAAGTAGATTTTTCTTATTTCCCAAATATCTCAAAAAGTATTAATTATATTTAAGAAACCAAAATTAATATTATAAAAGAGGAGGATATTTCCAATCAAACATTCCTTACTTCCAGAACCGTATCTCCATTATTTATACTTTTTATTCAACGCTGAACACGGTTACATATCAGAATACCGAAAACTGATTTACCTAATGTTGAATCACCTATGCTTGATTCACCTATTTTTAAATTACCTATCAATCATTTTACCTAAACATTGACTGACCTAAGTTTATAATACCTAACCTTAAATAACCTAATGGACGAAATACCTAATGCACGATATACCTAATGCACGTTTTACCTACTGCACGTTTCACCTAAAGCTATTGTACCTAATGCACGAATCACCTATAGCTGATATACCTAATGGACGATACACCTAAAGCTGATATACCTAATGAACGATGTACCTAAATTTGATTTATCTAATGGACGAAATACCTAAAACTGTTAAACCTATCGCACGAAATACCTAAAGTTGATATACTTCCTGCACGCATTACCTAATGTCGATATGCCTAATGCACGGAATACCTACAGTCTATATACCTAGTACAAAATTCATATCATTTTGCCGAATGATCAAGTGGCAACTCCACCCAATAAATCGTATGATTTCCCAACCTTACAGTAGAAACTGTTTGTTTGGATAACAACTTAAAAATACACTTTTTGAAACGCTACTTTTTAGGTAGTAGAATGATTTCTGAAGTCTAATACAAAATTAGTTATCTTATCTTATCAAAAACTTAATTTTTGTAAGTTAACATCATGACGATGAAATAAAAGTCGGTTTTGGCACTGTTTGGTTGCAGTTAACCTAACACGCTCCTCCTCGCTTTGCTCGTCGTCGCACCTATCTCGACTCTGGCAAATGACTAGACCTTATATTATAATAAAAAATAGTAAGTCAATTGAATGATTTGGCTAAAAAATTTATACCAAATCTTGTAAGTACTTATGTCCTAATAATATTCTACTAAACAATAATTATATTTTTGATTTTAGGTACATATTTTGTTTGCTAAGTGCATCGAGTTCAGGTATTTCGTGCATTAGGTGTATCGAATTTAGGTATTTCGTTCATTAGGTATGTTAACTTTAGGTAATTTGATCATTAGGTATACCGACTTTAGGTAATTCATGCAGTAGGTATGTTAACTTTAGGCAATTCGATCATTAGGAATACCGAGTTTAGGTATTTCGTGCATTAGGTATATCAACATTAGGTATTTCATGTATTAGGTATATTAGCTTTAGGTATTTCGAGTATTAGGTGTTTCAACTTTAGGTAAATCGAGCATAGGTATTCTGAGCTTAGGTAAACCAATTGTAGGTGAAACGTGCAATAGGTAATTCGTTCATTAGGTGTTATGAGCTTAGGTTAATTGGTCATTAGGTATTTTAAAAAATAGGTGAAACGAGCATAGGTGATTCAACATTAGGTAAATCGATTTTCGGTATTCTGATATGTAACCCTGAACACAGCCCTCTGCGCCTCATTTTCGGGAAACGCGCGCGGCGTGAAAAAGCGATTACGGTTACATATCATAATACCGAAAGTTGATTTAACTAATGTCGAATCACCTATGCTCGATTCACCTATTTTTTTAAACACCTAATGGTTTATTAACCTAAGCTCATATCACCTAATGAACGAATTACCTAATGCACGTTTCACCTATAATTGTTTTACCTAAGCTCAGAATACCTATGGTCGATCTACCTAAACTTGATACACCTAATGCTTGAAATATCTAAAACCGATTTACATAATACATGAAACACCTAAAGCTGACATACCTAATGGACGATCCACCTAAAACTGATATACCTAATGAACGATATACCTAAAGTTGATTTACCTAATGGATAAAATACCTAAAACCGTTATACCTAACGAACGAAATACCTAAAGTCGATATACCTAAGAGACGGAATACCTAAAGTCGATATACCTAATCCACGTAATACCGAAAGTCGATATACCTAATGTACGATATCCCTAAAGTTGATTTACCTATTGAACGAAATACCTAATGCACGTAACACATAAAGTTGATATACCTATTAGGTACAGTAATCTGTAAAAATGTGGGTGCACAAATCATCTCAAAAATATGTCCCCTAGCTCTTATATCAGCGAATTAAGAACTATGGGAGATATTTTTGAATAAGTTGGCTACACCCATATTTTTCTCATGAACACACATCTAATGAACGAAATACCTAAAGTCGTTATAAAAAATCATTTACTGCAGATAATAATAAGTAAATACATTAAAAATAAAAATATAAGTAATATTATGTGTAATTAACCTACAATAAAATTATTAAATTATATATATAAATGATAAAATCTATACATTTATTGATTAAATTCAGATTAAATTTAAAAACACTAAATAAAAAGAAAAAAATAGTTTAAATCATATAATATTTATGCGCAGTCAAAAATAAATTAGAATATGAAACTTAAAACATGCAGTAAGAAAAAAACGCCTCTTCTTTGACAGGCGTTTCGACAGCTATTCCGTTCCATTCAGACAACTTATTAAGAACGGTTTTTCAATATTCAATATTGAAAAATAAACGTGTTATAATGATGAAGAGGTAAGTAATAAAATATGTACATTTTCTTACATTAACAGTAGGTTTTAATGCTGATTACGACGTTTAAAGGAAATAATATTAACACTCATCAATAAGTAGTCATGAATTGGAACAAATATAAACTCGACTCGATATATCGACTTTAGGTGTTACGTGCGTTAGGTATATTAGCTCTAGGTATTTCGTTCAATAGGTAAATCAACTTTAGGCATATCGTCCATTAGGTATATCGACTTTCGGTATAACATGCATTAGGTATATCGATTTTAGGTATTCCGTCCTTTAGGTATATCGACTTTAGGTATTTCGTTCGTTAGGTATAACAGTTTTAGGTATTTTATCCATTAGGTAAATCAACTTTAGCTATATCGTTCATTAGGTATATCAGCTTTAGGTGGATCGTCCATTAGGTATGTCAGCTTTAGGTGTTTCATGCATTAGGTATAATAGCTTTAGGTAAAACGTGCGTTAGGTAAAATGTGCATTAGGTAAAACGTTCATTAGGTGTTTCATCCATTAGGTTAATTGAGTTTAGGTATTATAAACTTAGGTCATTCAATGTTTAGGTAAAATGATCGTTAGGTAATTTAAAAATAGGTGAATCGAGCATAGGTGATTCGACATTAGGTATATAAATTTTCGGTATTCTGATATGTAACCGCGATTACGTAACATTAAATATAATTTTAAAGGTATTAAATATTAATTGAAAAATTTAAAAAAAATATGGTGTATTTGAAACATGTCAACAAATGTAATACTTGTATAAATTTATCTTAAAGTTATTTTTAGGCAATTGTTAATGAACAAAATTTTATTTATTGGTATTTAAAAAAGGGGGCCGCTACGTACTCTAGTGTTTATTTAAGTACCTTTTGAATACATCAAACTAGTTTTTATGTTGCTGGATTCGTCGATCTAGGAACTCAAAACAAAAACGGCCGTTTTAACTTTGGACGCATAGATTGACGAATCCAGCAACATAAAAACTAGTTTGATGTATTAAAAAGGTACTTAAGTAAACAATAAAGTACGTAACTTTCTTTGCTTCATCAACATTATTAACAATAAATATTGTTCAAGACGGTCCACGTATGACGACCGCTTACTTATTACCGCCGCTTACGTTTGTTCTCGTCGAATGGTTCAATTTCACCGACCGCCATTTCGCCCACACAACAGAACACGCGCACTCATTAGAATACACACGGTACACAGCTCGTGCAAAATCCGAATCATATTACTTTGCCACTCTTGTGGATAAAATGCCAATTACTCATCAGTTTTAGGTAGAGTTATGCATAAATATAAAATATAAGTAAATGTAGAAGGTACAACCTAAGACATCCGACCGGTGTTCTGGTAGAGGCGCATATAAATCGTTGCTGCCAATATCACGATTGTAACCTAACTTGAACGTCTCCAATGTCCATCTGAAGAAAACAGAGGAATAATAATAGAGAGAAGAAACCGAGCGCGCCTTCTTCTTCCCTCTATGTTTTGTGAATGCCACTTATGCCACTGCAAGGGAGAAAGTTATTACTAAAGTGTCCGGAACTCCGGATAAAGGCCTGTCCAGACGGGGACAATTTTTCGCCAATCAAATCAGGCCGTGCGGACTCAAAGGCCAATTTGGTTCGCCGATTATGATCGATATTACCGATAAAATGGGACCCCATTTTATCGGTACCCGTACCAATACTAATTTGTGACGCTAGTATTCGCGTTTAGGGGCACTTTTTTTAATTTAGAGCACTCAAATATCACCATAAATTAAAAATTAGTGAAAAATGGTAAAATTAGCCATATTGCCCATATTGGCGATTGAGTCCGCACGTCCTTATTTGATCGGACAATTTAATTAGATTGGCAAAAAATTGTCTCGTCTGGACAGGCCTTTATCCGGAGTTCCGGACACATGAGTGGTTTAGTTGTTTTGTGAATGACACATGAGTGGCATTTACAAAACAACTAGGGAAGTAGAAGGCGCGCTACGTAGTGATTATATTCTCTTTGGGCGCGCTCTTTCTTTATTCCGTGGTGGCATTTCACTCAATTGTTCAGACGCGTTCGGCCCACGACTGTAATTCAGTAGCAGTCAGTGAGAGTAGTGAATAAGGAAGGGTACGTACGTAGATACTGTACTGTACTTATGGAATTCTCACTCTCTTAACTAAATCGATGTTTGACGTCGAAATTTTTAGATAAGTTTGTATATCATTAGATCTCTTAGGCCCCGTTCGCACGGCAGCTTTTTCAACGCGCGTTAAAAAAGCGTTTGAATGACGCAAATGGATAACCATGTATGTATTCACACGATGGCGGTTTTTAAGCGTGGCGCTTTTTTATCGAGCACTGTTCGATTTTCGGCGTTGAGCGTTGGCGTCAAATTGAATAGAGCATACGGAACTCCGTGTATCTGTTCTCACAAGCGTTAAAAAAGCGCCGGCGCTGCTGTCAGTTGGCTGTCAAGTGTCAATTTTTGGTGTCAATCGTCAAGATTATTATTAGTTTCACCTTAAAAATGTCAACTTTTGCTTACAAATTCCTGAAATATTCAAGCTATATTCAAATAATACGTCGTAATAGCAAATAAAGCATGGCTTTGCTGAGATGCGTACGTGGCAGTACGACTCACAAGTGATTTTTAAGCGTTCATATGAACACAAATATTGGAAACGGTAAAAAAGCGCCAACGTCGGGTTTTAACGCAACGCTTTTTAAGCTGTCGTGCGAATGGGGCCTTAACCTACTAGCATTGTTTCTGGCATCATTAAAATACCTACCTATAAAGTTGGTCAAGCGTCAAGCAGATCTTGTCAGTAGAAAAAGGCGGCAAATTTGAAAAATGTAGGCGGGAAGGCATATCGTCTCATAGAAAATTTGAATTCGCGCCTTTTTCTACTGACAAGATTTGCTTGATAGTAGGAGATCCCACATATGGTCGACCTTCACCAATCTGTCTGACGGATGAAACTATGAAAATATGAAAGAAAATATGTTCCAGAACATAAATAAATAGGGTTGCCTAAAGAAATATGGTCAAGGCTGTTTTTAATAAATTTTTGAAACAAAAACTTTTTCGGCAAATTTCACCGATTTGTCTGACAAACGAAATAAGTTTCAATGGAAAGTATACAACTTGTACAACATAAATCATCTAGGTTGCCTATCTTTTTCCGGTCACTATTATGTGGTTGCCGTGTTTAAAGAGGTGATTTTATGTCGATAATTGCACTCATCTGTCTGACGCTTGAATTATACATCAAAATGAGGGTAATTTTATTGCAAATACAATGGTATAGGGTTGCCTGCGAAAAACCGGTCACAAATAAGGGTTGCCAGGCTTTTACTTAAAAAAAAACAACGGGTTGCACTCCGGGAGTGCCGACAGAAGTGAAAACTCAATGACTAGTCCAAAATGTCTGCAGCACTATGTATAATTGACCCATCCTCCTTTCTATTGAAAAACTTTAGTTCCGAAATTGCTGGTCAGTGAGCTTGTTTAAAATTCGAAATTCAAATTGGTAGCGTTGATTGTTTAAAATTCGAATAGAAATTGTAAAGTTACCTTGCAGACCTCGCATCTAAATATATTTGGTCATGATATTTTGAGTTTTATTCACCAGTACTAGAGTTCACTTTTATTAGCGATTTCATCAAGATGTAGCTTTATTTAATTATATTTGAGTGATATAAAGTTAGAATGTAACTGTGAGATCCTCGTATTTCAACCCGTACAAGATTAGAACCTTTTTCATGTAATGTCATTGAGTTTTTCTTTATTGATTTAAATGCCATCTAATTGAGTGGCCTTCTAAACCTTACGGTCACGTGATCGCCTTACGTTGTCTCGAGTTTATTATAAGAAGTTTTCACTTCAATAAGAAGGGAAGACTTTTAGCGATAACTCATAAACGGCTTAACTGATCAAGTTTGTTTTAATTTTATTTGATTTAGTTTTTCAAGCACTATTTTCATGATTTTTTTCATATTTTTGGGACAGATGATTCAAAAGTTAGAAGGAAAAACCTTTCTTTTTCTTTCTAAACGATTATTTCCGAAATGATTCACTTTATCAAGAAATGTTGTTTAAAGACCCCTATTTATTTTGAAAGGCCTATCAAACGACACCCCACACTATGAGGTTGTAACGATAAAAAAATTGTCACACACATTTTGTTTTTTCAAAGCGATTATTTCCGAAAACATTCACTTTATCAAAAAATGTTCTATTCATTTTGAAAGACCTTTCCAACAACATCCCACACCATAGGGTTGCCACGAAAGAACACGTACATTTTGTTTCTTTCGAGGCGATTATTTCCTAAAATATTCACTTTATCGAAAAATGTTTTGTAAAAAACCGTATTTATTTCAAAAGACCTATCCAACGACATGTCACATTGTAGGGTTGAAGCGAAAAAAATGGTTACATACATTTTTTTCTTTTTTTTCGTTTGATACCTATGTTGTAAGATGTCATTTGATATGAATTTTAAAATAAATAGGGTTCTTCAAAAAACATTTTTTGATAAAGTGAATATTTTAGGAAATAATCGCCTCGAAAGAAACAGGTTTTTCCTTCTAACTTTTGAACCATCTGTCCAAAAAATATAAAAAAATTATGAAAATAGTGCTTAAAAAATTCAATCAAATAAAATTAAAAGAAACTTGATCAGTTAAGCCGTTTATGAGTTTTCTCTAAAAGTCTTCTCTTCGTATTTTAATTAAAAGCCTGGCAACCCTTATTTGTGACCGGATTTTCGCAAGCAACCCTATACCATTGTATTTGGAATAAAATTACCATCATTTTGATGTATAATTCAGGCGTCAGACAGATGAGTGCAATTATCGATATAAAATCACCTCGTTAAACACGGCAACCACATAATAGTGACCGGAAAAAGATAGGCAACCTAGATGATTTATGTTGTACAAGTTGTATACTTTCCATTGAAACTTATTTCGTTTGTCAGACAAATCGGTGAAATTTGCCGAAAAAAAAAATTCCAAAAATTTATTAAAAATAGCCTTGACCATATTTCTTTAGGCAAGCCTATTTATTTATGTTCTGGAACATATTTTCTTTCATATTTTCATAGTTTCATCTGTCAGACAGATTAGTGAAGGTCGACCATATATGTGGGATCTTAGACCATGACCCATGACCATCTATAGCTATAAAAGTATTATATGTAAATAGTTACCAAAGTTGAATAGGTGTAGGTATAGGCGTATAGAAAATGCGCTCCGTCGCGGCCCGACTCCAGCCGGTCGTGGCGATCGTACATTAAGCTTTGCTGGCTAAAAAATACGGACTTACCCAAATGTTAGAATAGAAAAGATGTTCGCCGTATAGCGTGGATTTACTTGGCGTCTCTGTTTTGGTCCTGTGTCCATTATTAGCTAGGTATAATGATACCTACTTTAAATAAATCAACGTGGTCATGGCCTCATTGGCCACTCATTAAATCACGTGGGCATTGGAAGGTTATAAGGCCCCATTCGCACGACAGCTTAAAAAGCGTTGCGTTAAAACCCGACGTTGGCGCTTTTTTACCGTTTCCAATATTTGTGTTCATATGAACGCTTAAAAATCACTTGTGAGTCGTACTGCCACGTACGCATCTCAGCAAAGCCATACTTTATTTGCTATTACGACGTATTATTTGAATATAGCTTGAATATTTCAGGAATTTGTAAGCATAAGTTGACATTTTTAAGGTGAAACTAATAATAATCTTGACGATTGACACCAAAAATTGACACTTGACATCCAACTGACAGCAGCGCCGGCGCTTTTTTAACGCTTGTGAGAACAGATACACGGATTTCCGTATGGTCTATTCAATTTGACGCCAACGCTCAACGTCGAAAATCGAACAGTGCTCGAAAAAAAAGCGCCGCGCTTAAAAACCGCCTTCGTGTGAATACATACATGGTTATCCATTTGTGTCATTCAAACGCTTTTTTAACGCGCGTTGAAAAAGCTGCCGTGCGAACGGGGCCTACAAAGCTCTGCTTTTTGCTAGTATTTAGTTGATATGTTTTTTTTCTAATTTTCCTCCAAAAGGTCCAAAAGTCATTAATGTCATTATGATACCCTATTTGACTAGACTGAAATTTTGCCCCCTCTTCATACTGGGTATTTTCCATAGTTAATTAAAAAAAACGCTTTCAATGCGAGTGGGTTAGCCCCCATTCGCACGACAGCTTTTTCAACGCGCGTTAAAAAAGCGCTTGAATCTGTCCGCACTCTAATTTCGACTTAACGTCCAAGGCTTAAAGTCGAAAATCCAACAACGCTTGATAAAAAGCGCCACCGCTGTCGTGTGAATAAATACACACGTATCCATTTGTGTCATTCAAACGCTTTTTTAACGCGCGTTGAAAAAGCTGTCGTGTGAATGGGGGCTTAGCATTGTTTATTTTATATAAAAAAGCTGGCCAAGCAAATATTGTCAGTAAAAAAAGGCGCGAAATTAAAATTTTCTATGGGACGATATCCCTTCGCGCCAACATTTTTCAAATTTGCCGCCTTTTTCTACTGACAAGATCTGCTTGACCAGCTATTCCAAATTTCAAATCCGTAACTTAAAGTCCTCGAGATATATTTAGCAATGTGACAGAAAGATGGACAGAGTCGCATCATAAATCATAAGGGTTGCGTTTGTACCAAAGTTTGTACCTTTCTGGTACGGAACCCTAAAAACATACAACCGGATTGAGAACCTCCTCCTTTTTATTCGACTGCCAAAAAAAGGAGTGTCATGGTGTAATGTTTTGAAATCATTAAGTCGGTTAAAAAGTTAAGTTGGCTTAAAGAACTCGCATCCAGGCCATAATTTAAAAAAAAGTCTGTCAAGCATAGAAGGTAGGATCGTATCCGTATAGAAGTGGTATACGCGTGCCTCCGCTGTGATTCGTCGAATTCATTTGTTGCCCACCATAATCCATACTAAAAAACGGTGGGGAACAAATAAAATGTGAGACTGTGACGAGGACAAACAATAATAGCTCTTTCGCTGCTACTTCTACTGAAAGATACATAAGACTATCCTGTTCGGTCACTTCTCCCCACCCTCATGCCAGATCCAGTTTTAATACTAGATTCATGCTGTGAAGGCATTTCCGTCAGTAAAAAAAGCGGCAAATTTATAAAAATGTAGGCATTAATGGTAGTTTTCCAATAGAAAATTTGAATTTCATGCCTTTTTCTACTGATATATTGGTTTTATATAGTTTCTCTACTCGAGAAAGTAGATGGCATCGCTATCGAAGTGAATTGGCCTCAAGGCCCCAACTCTGTCTGTTCTCTTTGACGGCGCAGCAACTAGTATCATTTCTCTCTCCTTGCTCTTTTAAAAATGCCGTTTGTAAAAAAAGGACAACCATACTGTTGACAAGATGGACTTCAAATCCAAGTGTCCCCTTTTTAGGTAGACCCAGGTTGTGTATGTGTGCGTAAAAACGTATATGTGTGCTCTTTTAGGGATGTGAAAAGTCGATTTTAATCATGTTATATATCGATAAACGCTACACAGCGGAATGCAATAGCGATTAATTGAAGCTTCAATATCTTCGTTAAACATAAACATAATTACAATGCTAATGGATAATTAATATATTATAATATAATAAAATAATTCAATTAGTGAGGAACACCTATTTTTGTAGGTATTTATGTATTTTAATTAAATATCTGAACTTTCCCTTGGTTCCCTGCTGGGGCGTGACTATACAATTGTGATCTGATAACCACAATAAAGAATAAAAGCGTTTTTGTTCATTTTAGGTATCCTTAAACCTTTAGCCCCCTCCAGACTATGCGCGTGAATCGCGGGCGAAGCCGCGAACGCGAGTGTTTAGTCGATTTTCGCAGACAGAGAAATCGACTCCATACTCGCGTTCGCGGCTTCGCCCGCGATTCACGCGGATAGTCTGGAGGGGGCTTTTGAAGTAAAATTAAAATTGCAAGAAATGGTGATAGTTTATCGATATGACTTTATCGACATGGCTACAGCAAGGTGGGCCTCATTGTTAATCGTACACTAAACAAAAGTGGTCCCACTGACAGCTCGCTTGGAAGGTATCTCTGTATATTATATCTATGCATACAACATACAAAAAAGCGTCGGCTCCTGTTTACTACTCTGTGGCAGTTTACAAGTTCGTTGAATCGTTGACGTAAGCTGTTCAAAAATTTGTGATTTGTGAGTTGTGAGTTGTGATGAGTTCACATTGCAACATTGCAGGTGTCCGAAGTCCGAATCCGAATGAATAGTAAGACAGTTATTTCATAAAATAACAAACTTTTTACTACGATCATATGTCAATATGACTTCGAAGAGTGAATCACAGGAAACAAGTGAATTCCTCCGTCGTCGTCAGTTACGACTCCAGCAGGTTTGAATCATTGACTCGTAGAGATATATTATTATACCATATCCATAAATTGTGAGTGCGATTTAGTTGCAAACTAAGTTATAAAGGAAGCCGCTTTGTTCATTTTAGGTTAGAGAACAGTCTAAAGATATCGCCAAGAAAATAAGACAACGCGCGAAAGTTGAGAAACTACGCCAAGTGGTTGAACTTGACGAGAGGAAAGAAAGAGATTACAAGCAGAATCAAGAGAAAGTCGTTAAAAAACTAGAAGAGTTATATTCCAGAGGATTGAGCAATGTAGGGAGCAGCCACCAGCAGGCTCGTGGGCTGACACAATCAGGTTACTAACAAATCCACTAGACTACTTCTACTACAATTCAGAGAAGATTAGAGGATATCTAATATTTTTAAACCCAATACTTAAACCTTCTTATTATACATTTATAGTCCCTGCACTTTGATCTCCTTATTTTTTATTCTTCTTATTGGTTTGTGTAAAAGTATTTTATTGTTATCTTTAACTAATTTGCAAATAATTTGTGTGTATGTTCGCTTATATACATATCATGTTAGAAAGAAATAGTAAATGTTGATATTTTCAGAGAACCTTTCCGTAAAAGTTGACCTGTCCCATCTACGAGGGAGAGAAGCTGCAGCAGAAGTAAAAAGGCAGAAGCAACAAAAAATAGATGAATTGAAAAAGGCTTTGGACAGAAAGTTGCAAGCAAGGTAAATAAGTCCCCAGCGTGTTGCACAGGTTCAGGTCCATAGACAACATTACCATAATGGTATCTTTTTTCATTTGCATTGCTACACCTGTAGTAGGGCATGGGCATGTTGTGCAGGGCATGCATCAAAAGGCAGCCTGAATTTCATGTTCAAAAAGCCAAATGGGAGGCTTTCGCAATTATATAACTTTTTACCATGAACTAATTTGAACATTGTAGGTTTTAAGGCTAATTTATAGTTATAATTAAGGAGGAAGTTTTGTGTTCAACTGCATTGGATTTTATTGCTTAATTATATGCCCATCAGTAATTCTGCACCATAGTGCTCAATATATAAGTTCTTTTTAGGATTCTTTAACAAACTGCTGGGTAAAATGGAACCCTTATGGTGCAACTCTGTCTGTCCATCTATCTGTCACATTACACTACACTATTGTTTTAACCTCTAGTTGTCCAAAAATTGAAACATGCCAAGACAAATGCATTTTGGCTTGTCAAAATGAAGATCATCTCATTTTATACTTCACACTTTTAATATTTTTCGAAGTTACAGTTGCATTGTGCTGAACTCTTAGTAGTGGGAGAGTCAAATGAACTCACATTGGTTCAGTTTTTGAAGTGAAAACTTCTTTAGCGGCGCTGAGCACTTTTTGAGGTGGGGAAAAAATGATAAACTCGATTCAGAATGCATAACGTAACGCTATTGTCAAGTGTCACGGACAATGTTATTTACCAAAGAACTTTAGTCATAATGTATCATAATCAGGTCAATTATTTAAAACTGGACTTTTATATTAAGCAATAAAGCTCAATGTTCTAATCTTGTAAATACGAGGATCTCACAGTTACATAACTTTATATCACTCCAATATAATTCAATAAAGATACATCTTGATGAAATCGCTAATAAAAGTGAACTCTAGTACTGGTGAATAAAACTCAAAATATCATGTTCAAATATATTTAGATGCGAGGTCTGCAAGGTAACTTTACAATTTCTATTCGAATTTTAAACAATTAACGCTAAAATTTTATGCTCACTGGCCAGCAATTTCGGAAATAAAGTTTTTCAATTGGAAGGAGGATGGGTCAATTATACAATATAGTGCTGCAGTCATTTTGGACTTGTCATTGAGTTTTAACTTCTGTCGGCACTCCCGGAGTGCAACCCGTTGTTTTTTTTTGTTTTTGAGTTTATAAGTTGATGTTGAAGGCCACCAATGGCTCCATTCTTATGAGACTTTATAATGATGAATAAGAAAACTTATTAAATCCTATAAAAATATACTAAGAAAATATATAATGGCTGCTGCGTTGCCAGTTGTTTTTCCTTTGAACTTGGCTTGACACTCTGCCACGTCTCTAGATTAGGGGGACATCTTATATTTAGGATTAATTTTTGACAGATCTGTATTATGTAACTGAGTTTCTAAGCTTTATTATCCTAAGTCCCTGACACTGGGACTATTGAGGTACTTTAAACTATTTAAAATAATCAACTCAAATAAAATTTTATAATTGGGGTATTTTTTTTATATTCACCTGTGCTGGCTGGCCCTTGCATACATATATTATGTGTTGAGAATGGTTGATCCTGTAGCCAATACCCAGAATAAAAGTTATTTTTATTTTCTTTATTAATGACCTGTAACGAATTTGACACTTTATTATGTACATAGCATCGCAGCACTGCAGTTATTGATATACTTATAAGTAGTCTTTTTTTATTTTATCGTGTGTTAGGATATTTTCATTCTAAACAAGAACAATGAAGATGGGTAATGTTGCCATTCAAACGAATCCATTATCGTGTAGCTTTGTGTTGGACTAATTTTCAGATTTTAATAGTGTGTATTGTATAGCCTTGTATAAATACTAGCACTACATTTAGATCTAAAGTCTGCCAACGCTAACCCATTATGAAGCAGGTGCGAAAAAAAATTAATTACTTTAAACTTTCTTTTTATGTCCCATACTCTAAAATGATAGTTTTAATGCCCTAATTTGTTCAACTGATCTGTGATTATGGTACAAAAGCATGACAATTGGGCAGTAGATTAGACAATTCAACTGTCATTTTAGTGTCTGGCATATTATAAAAACGAAGCTTAAATATTATGTGGTAAATTTTTAGGGAAGCTGCAAATGAATTGAGCCGTGAAAAGTCAGCCAGTGCAGCAAGCAAATTGCCCAAGCTTTCCAGTAAAATAAATATTGTTAATGTAGATGCCATAACTACCACCGAAAATGCTAATGGAGATGTAAACTTAAATAACAAGGATTTACCCAAAGAAGTGGCAAGGACAGACATGGGCACCCAGTGGGATATTGATTTACTTTCTCCCGAATGGGAGCCGAATGTTCCAGCACTAGCTCTCCCACAAGAGGATGACATCAAAGAGTCTGCTGGTGGCAAAGACAATGCCGCGGACAAACAAAAGAAAAGTGATTTGTTTGCGATTAGCGATGAGATGCCGTTAAGCCTGCGCGGAGGAACTGCTAAACCTTGTGATACTGGACCTTCAAAGGTTTCTTCAACATTCGTTTCAGAATACATTCAAAATCGGGTGCTTCGACTCAGAGAATCTGAAAGTAACACGAGCAAGCAACAATCAGATGATCTAAAGAATTTAAGGCAGACCATAACTCGAAGCAGACCTCTAAGGCCTGAAGGTAGTGCTATTAGCAACATTTGCCACGTAGTTGAAGGACAAGGTTTTGCGGTGCCCTCTTGGCATCCCGAAACCAGTTGTCAGTGTAAACCAGTTGTTAGAATTACACACAACAAACAAGCATTGGCAAGAAACCACTTTCCAATTAATGTATATCATTCAAATAAGATTTTTAGTTCCATTGCTCCTGTGAAACAGAACTCGGTACCTAGTCCTGTTTCGAGAAAGGCAAGACCCTTATTGATACCGCATAAGTGTTGCGAATATAATGAACTAGCAGGTGACAAGTCCTAATCGATGGTTGAAATCACGGCTTAGCTTTCCATTATACTGTAACTTAGGCTAAACCCATTGGATTTTAACCATACGTCACTTAATAACCTTTCATTTTTTTTTTCATTGTTTTAAACACCTTGTAATGCCTACACCATCATACTTTCTAGTAAATTTTGTATTGCCTCGCTAGGCCAATCAAATTAGATCCAAAAATAGTGTTTTGTGGAATGAATTCCCAGCAAGCAGGAAATCGTTTTAATACTTTCATTTGGCCCTGAATGCGTGTAATTCGAGTTTGCTCCGTCCCAGGATGTGTGCATACATTTTGCCTTAGGAGATATCTTTTTCCTTGCATTGCCAAACCGTTCGTACTGTTTTCCATCTACAAGCAAAAAACTAAAAAGAGCAAAAATTTATGCACACCTGGGATGGAGCAAACTCGGATTACACGCATTTAGGACCAACTGAGGGTACTACAATGATTTCCAGCTTGCTGGGAATTAATTATTCGAAAAAAAAAGTAATTTGATTGGCCTATGCTTGTATGTATGTACCTACCAATTATGTTTTGTAACTTTAAATGGTATAAAAGAGCTATTCGTCGTTGAATATTTTTATCATGTAATTGTTTTATTATGATATGTAACGGATATGCGGGGATAATTTTTAGTGGGGAAAAGTTTTGCGAATTTTTACCGACAATATTTTCATTCATTTTCACGGATGATACAAAAATTCCGTGAAAATGAATGAAAATATTGTCGGTAAAAATTCGCATATTTTTTTTTTGTACAGACGTAATCATGCAATAGGTGTAGGTACAGTGGAGTTCACAAACATATTTACAAGGCAACATACCGAAAATATATTTACACGGCACAAACACACACAATAAGGTCGTGTAAATATATTTTTGGAATATTGGCTTGTAAAGATGTTTGTGAATTCAACTGTACCAAACAATTACTTTGTCAGTACTGTCAGCTGCAGAGATAAAGGTATTGCGCGATGCAGAGATGCCGCACACAACAACTTACAGAGCCATTTTAAATTAGGGATACATATCTCCTTAAATACTATTTTTACTTGTCTGTAATTTCATGCACAGCTCCAAACGAACAAACTATCCGTTACATGTCTGAAAATTACCTACATTCAACACTGACAGTGTCTCGTCATCATCGACTCATCGTATACCTTATATGATTTTGTTAATTTGCAATGCTTAGTTGTTAAATCATATTGAGTTTCACATGCTTGTACATATTGCCGTATACCTACTGTAATTACGGGAATATAATATAAACTAAAGTCATGTAATTTATATTATAGGTCATGCCAATGGATTGTTGAGGAGTAAGGAGTCCGACATTGTGTTAAACAAGAAAAAGTCTGTTACGACATATAATCACTCTACAAGAGATAGTCGGGATGTTCCGCGCGTCGACGAGCGCATAGTCTATCGGGATCGCAGCCTTGAGCAGGACGCCTACTCGCAAGCGCTCAGCGAGTCCATGTCTGCGTGTAAACAAGACAAACAGAAGAAAAGTCAAGATTCGGCTAATAAAATTGCAGTGACGAGACAAAACGTTGATAAGGAATATAAGGATACAATAGCATTTTTGAATAGCCTCCCCAAAAATAAAAACACTAGACCAATCGTAAGTAAATTTATTCAATTTAATGTTATTTTTTGAAATTTGAAACGGTAAACAATGTTGTTTCCTAGATATTTTTTGTCACGGAAAGAATCAGTCTACGCGGGTGAAGTTGCGGTCAGAAGCTAGTGATTAAATAAATACTTCTTCTTTCGGGTTATTCCGACTAGTTACCACCAAGTTCTTACCAGTGGTAACTACTGGGATTTTTTTCCTACCTTTTACCACATGGTAACTACTGGGAAAAAAAATCCCAGTAGTTACCACCAAATCGAGTTGGTGGTAAATATTGGGAATTTTTATTCCCAGTAGTTACCACTGGTAAAAGGTGGGATTTTTTTTTCCCAGTAGTTACCAGTGGCACAGTATAATGAATAGTACTAACGTACAGTATGGACACTCCCTGCCTCCCGTTGAAAGTGCCGCCCACCCGCTCTCGGTTACCTCACAGTTACCGGCTGGCAAGGACGCGACGACGCGGTGCGTAGAGCGGAGGCCACGTAAAATATTCAAATATTTACAAAACCTATCAGATCACACTGAAAACAACAAAATATCTATATGAACAAAAAATCATGTTTTCAACTTACGTAATATTTTTGTGGCCTGAATTTCCTTACAAAAATGTTGTTACTTCGTTTAAACTGATTCAAAATAGGAAACTATTGTATAAATCGAGCTTAGATTAGATTAGAGCCCACCCTTACAGCATAATGAGTCATTGAGGTCATCGAACTTGACAACAAAATGGCGGGAACCCTAGCACGTCTTATCTCACTCACACAAGCAAGGTACGCGTTCACCTACACGAGCTTAGACTGTGTGCGTAGGAGCGAGTTTGTTTCATACATTTGATCGCCAGTGTCCGAGGTGTGCCAGTGGTAAAAGGTGGGAAAAAAATTCCCAGTAATTACCACTGGTAAGAACTTGGTGGTAACTACTGGGAATAACCCCTTCTTTCCCATCACGGAACAATAATGTGCCGAACATTTGGGAGCCGTGCGCGGAGATGAAGTCAACACGTAGAGGCCCTTTTGACTCTTTAATGATATGTAAGGGGTACAACGAGTGGATGTTGCCTTGCCCGTGTCATGGGACCCACACAGAGGCAGCACCCGCCAGGGTGTAAGCACTAGTGGGAATTGAAGGAATCTAAAAATGAACTAGGCTAGATAATGCTTATTAATTATTATCTGGTAATCATGGTAACCTTGACCTAGGTTTCTGGTTTCTCGACGTTTTTCATTTCTCGAGGCACGGGAAATCTCGACCAAGATTTCTCGAGTTTCTCGAGTATTTCGAGAAATTTTGAAAGTTTTCAATGACTCCATGTTATTTTAATTTTTATGCTTTATTACAAATCAGACTCATAGGAATCGTAGGTGAGATCAATAATCAAACATAAGGTAAATTTTTAGTTACCATAAATTGCACTTATTAATTAAAAATTCCACAACAAACAAAACAAAAACTATAGGAGCAGGCGTGCGCGCCGACGATGTGATATACTATAGTGTATTTCTTTAGGTACCTATATAACAAAATGTAAACAAACCACAATACCTATGGTCATTTATTAGGCAAGAATATTCAAGTCAATAAATCTAACTCTATGTGACTAACTTACAGAAGTTTCACTACGAAATAGTCAACGTAACAATGAAGCTGCTACAATTGGGATATTTTGCAAATAGGAATACATCGAGATGATTTGATTTATCAATAGTAATTTAGTATATTTGTTATTACATGACCCTATAATTCGTTTTTTAGCATTAGAAAGAAGATAAGCGATTTTGACGAGTCTTTTTATTGAAAAACACTTTTGAAAATTAATTCAGCGCAAATATGTAACAATTACAAATCGTATACGATAGTTTACATTATTTTGCTTTCACTGATTTTTATATAATTACTGATTTTTTTAAAGCTTTTTTTAATAAAAAGACACGTCATTACAGTTCAAAAGTTTGAAAACATGAAAATCGGTTGAAGCCAGAACGTTAGGATAGGGGATGGATCAAGGCAGTTTTTTATTTGGTTGGTTAACTACCTAATAAATGATTTAAATACCTGAAAATGTAAAAAAAAACATTGTTTACATTTATTTAACTATCTAAAGAATAACACTATAGACACATCACGTGTTATACGCGTGTTTTCTTTTTACTTATCACAAGAGATTTATTTCTCGAATTCTCGAGGCATTGAGTGTTTTTTTTTCCCGTCTCGACTTAGGACAAATTTCTCGAGATTTCTTGCCTCGAGAATTCTCGAGCAGAAACCCTACCTTGACCTGATGTTGCAGCAATACCTAGACCACCCGATTACCAACTCCTTAACGCAGGGGTCTCCAAACGGTTAACCTGAAGGCCACAACCAGAGAACGACTACAACCAGGCATATGGCTTTTGCGCTTCCATTTCTCTAGCCAGGTTGTACGGCCGTTTGTTCTCCCAAATCCTTTATACGTTATTGCGGGCCGCAGTTTGAACACCACTGCTTTATCGAGTTGCCTTCAGACCAGAGAGAATGCCATAGGTTTCTTTTTAGTAATGAAATACATATTACAGTTTCATCACAGTCACTTACATATTTTAACTGTAAATGTTAATTTAATTTTTAAGTAATTTAATTTCAAGTTTTATTCGTGATATGGATTTTTTATTGTTCGAAATAATTTTTTTTTTTATTTATTTATAACTTATGTCGATTTCAAGAATTCATACTCTCTGTGATTGGTAATTCTATGTTTTTCAGAACAATGCTTTCAAAGATGATCACCGTCTTCAAGAACAGAAAGACAGCCGTCAAAGAATATTGCAACAAGAATTTAGAAACATAGAAAAAGAGAGCAGAAGGCAAGATTCACAGGTACCGTTACATGTAATTTAATGTGCATGGATAATAGTTCTCATTGACGCGATTATACAACTTTGCTTCAGGGTAATCCTATCCTATTTTAGCTTATGTACTATACCTTGATAAATTAGCGTTCTGAAAATGTCACATCATGTGATGTATAGATATAAATTTTCATGTTCTTTAATAATGTATTTAACAACGTTACATGCAAGATAAAGTTTATTCAAATGTGAGATTTTTAACGGCAGTTATGGACTTTATCCATCGGCTCCCATATATATATCTGGGAGACCGAGCTTTGCTCGGAAAACATATTAAAAACTCAAAAGTGCGCGTTTTCCCAGAGATAAGACCTAACTAGAACGATTTATCGCCCCCGAAAACCCCCATATAGCAAATTTCATCGAAATCGCTAGACCCGTTTCCGAGATACCCGAAAAATATATATATGTATAAACAAAAATTGCTCGTTTAAAGGTATTAGATAGATAAACATAACATAAGTATAATAAGTGCAAACTGTCACAGTATCCAAGCAACGTGAAAAATACTGACCCATACAATTAAAAAAACTTTTTGACATGTAGATGCACATTTTTTTGTCATTTACACGTTACACTTTTTAATCGTGATCTTTCCAGGGGTGCAGATTAAAATCCAGGGTAATCAGTAAGAGTCCGTCCAAGCGATCCAAATCACCGGCAGATTCGAAGGTTGATAGTAATTGGAATGAAAGAGATTTCCGATACTCGTGGATGCCTGTACCGGAGAGCGACAGCAAGCTGGCCGTGCACACCATCCCCGCCGACGAGCGGGCGGGCCGCGCGTCCCACCCGCACTCCGTCAAGTTCGGCGTGGACAGCTACCACGAGTACCGGTCGCGCCACAAGCACACCCCGCCCACCAAGGACACCGCCGGCTTCCCCGGCCACGCCGACACGAACGCCGTGCGGACACTCATATTCCAGAAGAACGACGACAGCTTGTCCGACGAGTCGGTCGCCTCCGACAATAGCTCCACCGACGGCCGTGAATCGGATCCCAAACAAAACGACAACATTGACGACAGCCTAAAAAGAAGAGAGCTCACAGATACGGAGAGAATCATTATTTACAAAATATTAAACTACAAACACAGAAAAAAGAATAAATCCACTAAAGTAAATAGTAGTGATGATGTTGCTAAAGGTAATGGAGGATCGAAAGGCACTCAAGATGAACATATAACGGAACCATTTAGTGCAGAAAAAGCAGTTTGCCAAGACGACGAACGTGATGAGCATGTTAGAGAAGATAAAAACCTACTCGGCACTGACCATATCACTGAAGGTAATTGTTCTGCTAACTTTAACCACATAATTGTAGACTATGCTCATGATAAAGTTAAAAACGTGAATGTCGATGAGAAATTCTAAGTAAATTTAATATTAATACATATTTATAAATTGTAAAGACTTACTACATTCGCTGCATACTAGGGAGCGTTCAAGTATTACGTAACGCAATTTTTGGACATTTTTGACCCCCCCTCCCCGCATGTAACGCGCCGTAACTTTTACAAGACCCCCCTCCCCCCAAATTCGTTACGTAATACTTGAACGCTCCCCTATACGAATGGTTAATTGCTTCGTGCGTTCAGTTACGCTCCAAGGAACCACTTTCATTTCTTATTTTACTATGTGCCTGCGGTTTAAGAAGACCCCTATTCGTTTTAAAAGATCTATCCAAAGACACCCCATATAGGACTGACACGTTAATAAATTCATGTCCACTTTGACCGCGCCATGAACACACGACGCGTGGCAGGCCTAGAAAAGTAATGAAGGAAAATGTGATCAGATTTACAGAATACATTGATTTTCAGAACCAAAAATATAACCGTTTTTCCCCCGAAAGGGATAAAAACGAATATTTCAAGTCCAGCCGAAGCTTGACCCACCTTGAGATTACGATCGGCTTTTCCCCAAGTAAATCGTTCTACAAACTCCCTATAACCTACTTACAGCCACCTTAAGTGGCAACACTGGCGTGACGTCACTACCGGAACAGGCACCACCGCGAGCCGGCTAGTTGCTTGTTCAGTACCTTTATATGCCGGCAACGCATTTAAACTTGGGTGGGTCCATGGTATAATAATATACTCCGCCTGGTACTCTCTTCCGAGATTCTCGTATGACCTAACTGACACGGGCCTACGTCATCATGCTGTTTACAGGTTCTCAAACTTTAAAATGTGGGAGAATTTTAACCAACGGTGAAAATTATTTTAACGGCATTAATTTTAAGTTATTCATGTAGAAACATAGTAAAATAAAACAAATCTAATGTATTAAATTAAACTTTATTTATCTATACAAGACAAACGTTTAAAAAACTAATTCACAGTTACACATTAATTACCAAGCTTACGACGTGAAAAGTTTGGAAAACACTGCGACTGCTGACACTGAGCGAGAAGGAAATAACAATTAACACGCGTTCGACAAGGATGACGGTCAGGGCATGAAGTTATCTAGATCCGAATTGTCAAATGTGAGAGCGCTATCCTGTGTTGCCAGTAATGTAAACAGAATTACCCGAACGTCTGAAATTTATTTCGTGAATCGGAAGATATTGCTAACGAATAATTAAAAATGACGTGTTATTGTAAAATGTAAGATAAAATACATATAAATGAAACTTATAAAATTACAAAGAAATATTTTAACTTATTAGCCATAGGTATAATGTACCCATGTAACATGTTATGTTGAAATAAAGTGGCAATGTTATTGTGACGTAGGCCCGTGTCACTCTGGGAATAGAAGACCATGTTTTATTAGACCATGGGTGGGTCAAGCTTCGGCTGGACTCGAAATATTCGTTTTTATCCCTTTCGGGGGAAAAACGGTTATATTTAGAGGTCCGAGCCTCCGCCTGACCCACCTTGAGATGTGTTTGGTTTCTGCCGGCATTTTTCGATTGGTGTACTGTGAATGGTATCGTGATGATTTCAATAATAATTCATATTAAGGTGGTTCGATTTTCATACTCAATTCAATCCGCTTTCATTAAGTAACTACACACTGTCAGTACATAAATATTTCCGCATTTATCTACTTTCGAATATTCGTTTGCGCGAAATTAATAGGAAAACAATGTTTCATACAGAAATCATGCAAAAATCATAGTTATGTAACTTTTCATCAATTTTACGTATGTGTGTCACAAATGTCGTGTACAGATACATTTGCGACGTTGCCATACCATTTCCGACGTTGCCGGGCTGACCACGGCGCGAATTTGTAGTGCCGTCATGTTTAGTGCAATTTTGTTGACACTGATACTTGACAGGTACTTAATTGACCGAAGCGAGAATAAGTACCCGAAGTTCGTCAGCTTAGCTAAGAACTATCATGGTGCGTTTTGCAAACAGTCGCTTTTTTGCTTACAAACGGAAGGTTCGATCCCCAGTCATTGTATGCTGGGACATTACTTTTTGTATTTTTTTTACACCTAAATTTCGTATTGTTTTTTTTTTATTTATTTAATTATTTAATTTTTCTTATTTTCAAAAATCGATTGATTAAGTATGGGCTAAGCGTATTCGTTTATTTTTTAAAAAAGATAATTAGAAATTATACTCTACCTCTACTCTACAATCAAGACATCCTCACTGCAATAAAAAATAAATGTATAAAATTTCCTGTGGTTGAAAATAATGGAATTTTGTCTATGAATGAAAAACACAATGATTACTAGTTACTACCAGGCCCCTATTTCATCACTGTTACTGACGTCATAGGCCTCCATAGGCTACGGTAACCGCTTACCATCGGACGGGCGGTGTGCAACTGCTAGTTTGCTACCAACATTTTAATAAAAAAAAACCCCATTATATCGCCAGTAAATAAGTATTTATTTTGCGAAGCTAATGACAATTGTCACGAAATTCCGACACAGAACTCATTTCCTGTCAAAATTTACCGAAAGTTCTTGTAAATCTTGTGACAATTGTCATCATCATCATCATAAACTTCGCAAGAGAAATACCTGTTTTTTGCCGATATAATAAAGTTTTTTTAATAATACAATGATGGTGGCAAACAGGAATACGGCCCGCCCGATGGTAAGCGGTAACCGTCGCCCATGGATGACTGTGACGTCAGCAACAGTGACATTTGTCGAATTGTCACACCTGTCACCTTGGTGAAATAGGGGCCAGGTAAGTAAATTATAACTTGATTATAACTTTATTAGAATCCATATTGTTGCATCATCAAGAACCCAAAAAGATCATAATCTGTGAAAATCAGGTATTGAATATTTTTTTTGAAAACGTTAATAAAGTAATTGATAATACTTGATAATACTGAATATCTGGGGCCAGCGCTGGTGGCCTGGCGGAAAGCGCGTGCGACTTGCAATCCGGAGGTCGCGGGTTCTAACCCCGGCTCGTACCAATGATTTTTCGGAACTTTTGTACATATCATTTGATACCTATTTACCGGAACCTATTTATATACCGATACCTATTTTTCGGTGAAAGAAAACAATGCGAGGAAACCGGACTAATCCCAATAAGTTTACCTTTAACCTTTACGATAACATCTTTGAACATGTAATTCATAACTGGTCATTTACGCCCCCTGAGCTAAGCTGTTTTTGCAAAATCATAGTAAAAAATTGGGTCGCAAAGGCAACTTTTTAAGAGATATCGAAATTTTAACTATACAGAACGGAAGCGCTTGGAATTCTGAACAAAACTGTATATATAACTCATTTTCGCCAAAATGTCCTTTACGCCAATTGAACCCAAAGGTATCGATATATATAATAATTGCTCGTTTAAAGGTAAGATAACACAAAAAGGACAAAAATAAACAAAAAGAAATACCTACTCGCACCAGTCTTGAACCCCAATCCTCTTGCACGTATTTCCACGAACATACCGCAACGCTATTGCAGCATACTTACGTTGTGTGAAATTGTCTACTACAAGGATCACGGAAATACTGTTTGCATGTGTGAGTAATAGTAGGAAAAAGCGTGACAGCAACACTTCGTCGACTTTAAAGGGTGGTTTTTGCACAATGAAGTATTCAATGTTTAGTTTAATAGTTCAATATTTACTTAAAGAGTGCGCTAAACATACTTTTAAGTATACAAATACCAAGACCATTCCACAAAAAAAAACACCTGAAATTTTGCGAAAGTGGCGCCATCTAGCGAGAGTTAAGTTTTGAGTAACCTAGTCGAACCACGTTAAGATATTGTTAGAAATCACTTTATTTCTACTTATTACAAGTAATTAAAGGGTAAATTAAAAACGATACCTCTTAGAATAGACTAGACCGCATTGGAATGATTGGAAGGTCTGTCAGTATTAATCAAACGTGGTCGGCTGATTTGCCTATAGTAATGTCTGAAGAATGTTTTGTGCGATCTCCAGTTTCCTTTAGACAGGACATCTTCTATGTCTAAACCGCTCAGAGACTAGTTGTCATTGCCACTGCAGCACGGGTGGAGCCAGGCGGAGCATTTATGTAAGTTCCTTGAAGTAGTTTTTTATCCAACCGGCTATCACGCATCTACTGGCTTCTTGTACCTTCCCTCTAGCTGTGATAAACAGACTGTTCAAAGATTGTCTAGCGTTTCGCCGAGGCAACGATACCTCTAATATTTTTTTTAATCCAGTATACTGACTTAAGATTCTTGATATGATTGGCCTTGAGGGCCCATCCGGTTTGACGAAATTTTGTGCAGTCTGTTTTCGATCCAAACCTCGGTTGAAGGATGACAGAGTCGGCGCTAATATGGCAATTGCTAGGTGATATATCTAATAACGTCAAGTCGTGAATAAGTCTACCTGAATGCAGTAGCAGTAGCAGAGCCGTATATCTGGAGACTTGATATAAGCTATCCTCATTTACTATACTTTTATTCAGACCAACTAAAATGTCATCCAAATTCCATATAGGTTTCTTAACCTTAGGCTTAGATATTGATATGCCCTTAAGTATGTTTCTCACTAACGGATGACTGGAGATTAATTCTGATCTCGATGGATTGGCAAAGTTACAAATCACTGATTTATGTACTAATATTGTTGCAGCGGCTAGATGTTCTCTATGATGAAGAAAACATAGATATTCTGCCACTTTTTCTGGAGACGGGTCATTAATAGAACAGGAATTTTCCTGTGCCCATTTTTTCCATCTGATCCATGCTGAATGGTAAGTTCGTAAAGAGCTTTTTCGCCAGGAATTTTCGAGGAGGTCTTTGTACTCTTGTGGCCAGGTGTTTATCTCGGAGGCCCACCCCGTACCCTCCAGACTTCCAATTCTAGGTCTCTCACTTCTGGAGGTGGTTGGTTGGTTCTGCGATCCATTAAATTGAACTGTAAATCTCGAATCGTGAACGGGGCTGCTGTTGCGCGAGATTTGAGATCGGCTCTCCAATGTACTTTGTGCCACCTCGGGCAGGCAATTAAGTAGATTCCTCGAGCTTTATTCAGGTGGCAAAGTACTCTCGGCATTAGGCATGGTGGGGGGAATATCCACGCCAGGTTCCAGTTCCAATGTCTGGAGAAAGCATCTACGAATAATGCATTTCGATCCCGTATGTCCTCGGTCACGTACATTGGTACCACCTTCGACTGAGCTGACGCAAAGAGGTCGATCTGCAGCGTTCCCCATTTGCTGAATATCATGTCCATGACTGAATTCGACAGGGACCACTCCGGAAGTTCTTGTTGGCGAGAGAGGCTGTCCGCCGTAGCGTTGTATCGACCCGGGATGTGTCTCGCTGTAAGCGTTATATTTATTTGATTGATGAGCTGGAATATCATTCTCGTCAGCTTCAGCAGGACCAATGATTTGGTGCCCCCTTGTTTCTGCAGATCAGCTACGACAGTTTGGTTGTCTGATTGTAGAAGGCACGTTTGTCCTCGTACTATTTCCCTGTTCTTCTTTAGGACTATGAATACTGTCCACAATTCCTTCCTGTTGCAGTGCCACGTTTTTCGCTTGCTGTTCCACGGTCCTTTTTAGTGTCTGCCATTTATGGATGCGCCCCATCCCCAGTCCGATGCGTCTGTCGATATAAAAATTGTCGTTGGTTTTGGAAAAATAGCAGAGTTATCGGACAGGTGTTCTAGCCACCACATGCAATGGGATAGTCTCCGGGGACAGAGCATATTTTTTGCTTGCCGGGAACCTTTTCATTCTGTTGTTGTCTCTCTGGAGGTGCCGACAGTGCAGTCGCCCGTAAGGCACGACAAAGGACGCGAAAGTTAGACGTCCTAGCAGACGTTTTGCTTCTCGCCAGGTGCATTTTTGTTCCGTTAGTATTTTCGATAGTTGTTTCCTCGTAAGCAAGTTTTTCTTGTGGTCTATACTCTTTACGTCCGCTTGCGTGTTCCAAATAATCCCGAGGTATTCTTGTTTTTCACATGGAGTTTGGCTGGTCTTTCCGGAGTTCAGTTGCCATCCGAGGTACTTTAGTATTTGACAGGCACGAATTCCTTGTTTTGTTAGTTGTGACGGTTTCTACCCCGCTATAAGGAAATCGTCGAGGTACACTACCACGCGGATCCCTTCGCTTCTTAGGATACTTGCTACCCAGTTAGTTAGTTTGGCGAAGACTTGAGGTGCAGTTGCTAGACCAAAGGGCAGACACATCATTTGGAAGAGGCTTTCTCCCACCTTTAGCACCAGGAATCTCCTGTACTGCTCTATTATTGGCACATGAAAATATGCCTTTGAAATATCTATTTTCAGTAAGTAATCCTGTGGTTGTAAGAAGTTCTGAACTTTTTGGGAGTTTATAGGCCTGAACTTTCTTGGTTCTAAAAATTTGTTTAGGTTTTTCAAATTGAAAATCTGCCGGAAAGTGCCGTCCGGTTTCTTTTTCAGGAATAAAGGGGACAGGAACCCCGTTGGAGCCGATGCTGGCTCTATCGCCCCTATTGTTTGTAGGCCCCGAATTTCCGAGTCCATGGTAAGGCTGGGCGTCGTCTCCAGTGATTTGATGTCTTTGTTGGAGAGGCACATTAACGGGGGTTTTTTGATAAAGGGGATCCTGTATCCTTTTATTATGTCTAGTAGAGTTTGATTTACTCCTAATTTTCTCCACTGATTTACCCTTAGACGTAGTACCCCGGCTCAAACTGATTGTCAATATTTTTTATTATGCGCAGCTCGCGTGGGGCGCTTTCTGGAGTCCTTCTTCGAGCTTTGAGCGTCCTTGGCACGATTCTTTCGATGACCAGATGGTTTGGCTGGCCCTTGGGCTCGTCGAGGTTGTCTTGTCCTATTGAAGTTCCCGCTCCCAGCGTTGGGAGTTTTGTTTTGCATTTTGCTTTTGAACTCAGGTTTCTTCGGGGGAAAAACCTTTTCATATCCGCCATATTGTTTGAAAGCTTCTGAAAGCATTGCTTCGTCAAACAAGTGTGTCTTAGAAGGCCTCTGCATGACGGTGTCACACGCCATATCCGAGGATGAGTAGAACGCTCTTCTGATCGATATTATTTCGGAGCGCCGGCCACAGACGTATTGTAGCGCCTGGACGGAGATACGCCTGTACCCGGACTCTTGAGAGCACATTCTGGTGTATTGATTTGATAATCAGAGGGTCATTCACCTCTCTTGCTATTTGTTGAAGACTATCCTCTAAGGCTCGTCTCTCCAACAGAAAAGCATGCGTGAGCACTCCTAGGATTTTGTCGATTTTCAAGAGTATATCTGGATTACACCATTTCGGAGTGATCTTGCTTAGCTGAGGGTTGATTTTTAGTGCAGTGAAAACCGGAGTTCCATGTAGCGTTTTTTCTGCTTCTTTGTAACGCACATTATTCCATGTGTCAGAGTTAAGACGTTTAGCTCCTTTTGCTACCATGTCTGCATCTGCCGCTGGGACAGGAGGTTCAGCTTCTGTAGTGATCGTGTCAAAACAGAGACCCGCTATGGCTTCTGTCTTGTCACCCCATGTTGGTACTGGCGTTTCTTGGCGCTCCTCGCTTTCGTTGTCCGATCCTATATCAATGTCGGAATAGGACGTTTCCGCTTCAGCGATAGTATGATCATCAGCCATTTGAACGTCTTTAACTGAGTTTACCGCTTGTACGATGCGCTCGGCGGTGTTGTTCGAGGCGGCCAGCATTTGTTTCATCAGGGCGGCGAACATTTCAGTTTGCTTCGCCAGTGCGGCGGCAATAGGGTCCGGCGTGGCGCTCTGTGCCTTCTCTGTGTTCCCAGGGGTCCTCAGTCGCTTCGTTCTGGTTGAGGACCGAGCTGGAGAGCTTGGGGCTCGTTTTGAGCCCCGCGACGAAGAGCGCCCTCTTAAGAAATTATCGGTTTCTTCTCTGCTACAAAGATGTGGTTTCATCGTTCTAACTGTATTCAGAACATTTTCGACGTTGTTGCCGTGTATTTTAACAGCCAGTGAGTAAGGGGCATAAATTAGGGCTCTGGTAAAAGGCCATTCAAGCATCTTCAATCTTGTTTTTATATGTTTTTTCGGATAGTTCCTTCAGATTGTAAGCTGCTGCTATGTCTGCTGTCGGGATCGCATAGCGCAATTTGTTGGTTATTTTAAGATCGGGTGGATCACCAATGAGCTCTCGAATATTGACCTCTTCTATTTGCCAGTCCTTTCAATCTAACGGCATGAACGGCAGAACGGCGTCATGTAGCTTGTCGATCGGGTCCTTTGAGGAGGAGGCTGTGGTGCCCGTGAGTAGAAGGATCTCTCGGATTGTTGGCATATTCCTGAAAAAGGAATACTATTTGAGTATTGCTGTAACTGACGATCCGTCGGATCAATTAGGCTTAGAGGGAACGGTCGCGCGAAGCGTCGGGCCGTCGGTCCGACGGGCGGAGCCGATAGCATGTACAGCGATCCGTCGGATCAGCAGGACCGCCCGTCGGACGGTTCCAGTATGGAACGGATAGGAGCCGACGGGTCAGATATAGGGATATACGATCCCTTTCATTCCTGGTTTTTGCTTTTGTAGTGCGCACGTTTACTCAAAAAGCAGGAGCAGGTGATGTGATACACGCTGCTCGCATGTACGTTATTAGACAATAACGTAATGTGATTTGATGGCTCTCGGAGGCGGTAAGCCGTCCGGGGCATCAATAAAATTAACTCGTAGGTTGCTAAAAGAAAGGGAAATAGTCCACCTTAGTCTTTCACTTGTAGAACTAAACGTAGATAGTTCACTTTTTATATTCGCTTTGCGAACGAACACACGTCGTTACTTGGGTAAAAGTCAAAGCGTACTGAACAAGCAACCAGTGTTGCCAGGTCCAATCTGAAAAATCCAGAAGATACTTGTCCTAAAAATCAGGAGATTTGAAATAAAACCAGGAGACAAAAATTTATGTCATAAAAATAATTTTCATTCATATATTAAGGCGTGTCCAGACTACTACTCCAGACAGAGGTGATCAAATCGACCGATTTGATCAGAAATTAAATTGGTGGCAATTTCCAATTTAATCACCAATTTTAGATTTATTGTGCCCCTTAAATTGAATAAATGCCCCAAAACGAAAATACTGGCGTCACAAAATGGTATTCTTGCGTCCGCACTCCATTCCATCGGTAATATCGCTCATAATCGGTAATTTCGTTTCGTTCTGAAACTGTGGCAAAGGTTGATGTTACACTTACACACTACCTACGATTGAATTTATGGCCGCCCTAAATTGGCTTGAAGAACCCTGGCGTTAAATTTATGTAATAATATTAAATGGTTGTGAACTTCTAAAATCCAGGAGATTTTTCGGAAAAATCAGGAGATCAGGAGATACACCCCGAAATCAGGAGATATCCTGGAAAATCAGGATATCTGGCAACACTGCAAGCAACTAGCCGGCTCGCGTTGGTGCCTGTTCCGGTAGTGACGTCACGCCAGTGTTGCCACTTAAGGTGGCTGTAAGTAGGTTATAGGGAGTTTGTAGAACGATTTACTTGGGGATAAGCCGATCGTAATCTCAAGGTGGGTGTCAAGCGGAGGCTTGGACCTCTAAATAGACTTACAAATATACAGGATGATTCATGAGACGCGAGCAGGACTAATCCTGTACACTCAGTAACTGATAATTGATCGATCACCGTCGTATTTAGGAGAAACAACCACACTTTTTCCTATTTTTAACTTTTTGGTGAGGGCAAATTTAATTCTCTACAATCATGGTCACCCTACAAGACCTAATTAATAAACATCAAACCTCTTTAACACATTCAACACCAAGAACCCGACTGTCGGGTACACTGTTCGTAGCGACTACGCGCTACATACGACGAAACCGTGGCTACGCGCTACGAGCGTAACCCGTAGCACTTAGTGGTATTGAATGTGTTAACCGTAATGACAGCATTTTGATTACGAAGAAAATAAACTGTCAAACTTGAGTGAGATACGAGTTTTAAAAAGTAACCAGGCAGGCTACAATTGCCACGATATTCCGACATATAACTCATTACCTGTCAAGAATTACAATTCTTCTAAATCTTGACAATTGTCAGAAACTTCGCAAAAGAAATATCTGTTTTTTTCCGATATAATAAAGTTTTTTTAAATAATACAATGATGGTGGCAAACAGGTTACGGCCCGCCCGATGGTAAGTGGTAACCGTAGCCCATGGATGCCTGTGACGTCAGCAACAAAACGATATTATAAAAGTGTAAGCCGAGCACTTTCATTTGATACCAAACTCGACCATACTTTCTTGCAAATAAAATGACCAGAATAGCAAGCTCCCTCACAAACAACTTTTTGGCCTTCTAAGCTCTTCTAGCTCAATAACCTCTTGATCAAGCCTGCTCATAATTTAATGACTAAAATATAATGCCCTCGACTACATGTTTACCCAATTTCATTTAAATTAGAACAAATTTACTTTAGTTATTGAGTATCAAACTATCTTCTGACAGTTCAGCTTAAAAACATCGAAATGCCGGGACGTGCCGTCTTCGTTCGCTTCGCTCGCTCGTTCGATAACAGAGTTCACTGAAAAATATCAATCATCTGAGTGGCTAAAATAAAATAAAAAATCATGGGGAAATATCCAATAATGAAGACTATCATACGCTTAAATAGTACTTAAATAATGTAAAACATACAAGCATGGCTTAGAATATAGGGTAGTAAATGAAGCAAGTTGTTGTATGGAGACCCATGCATTAATTTCTCAGTCGATGAAATTTAGCTTGGTTATTGTATAGTATGAGCCGAGACTAACATTATAAATATCCAAAAAAAAACACTCCTAAGTTAGGTAAAAACACAAATCTGATTATATATTGAACCGAGTAATTCCTCAGTCCAAAATTATTTTACAAAATAAGTTATTTGTATCAGTATGTGATACTAGAAAAAAATCTAAAAGTTTTGTCAAACATGAGAATATTTTTTTATGATACTTCCTTTTTTTGACGCTCATTTTCATCGGAAAATTGCTCTGTCATTTTTTTCTTCTTATATGATCTTAGAATATAATTTGGCGCAGTGGGTAAAAAAATCCAAAAAAAATGCGTATCGAAATGTGTGTATTATAGAACTATTAAAAACTGAGACTGGAATTTTTTTAGATTTTCATTTTGTAGGTATAAAACGGCAATAAAATGGCATTCCAGTGAAAAAATTAGACTGAGCAATTTTCCGGTCCAAGACACGCCAAAAAAATTTATTTTATTAATACTGGCATTTCTGCTGGAATATTTTTTTGATATTTCATATATTGTTGCAATACGTTACATGAATATGTCTGGTGAAGAAAGTTTGAACGGAGCATTTTTCCGTAAAAAGATATTAACGATTTAAGACTTTAGGTATTTACTTTAATTCTATTATTATTATTCTTTGGAAATTTATACAATACTTTTTATTTATTGATACTTTATCATACTGTAAAGCTTTTCTGGCTGAGGAATTACTGCGGGGTCCACTACCTTTATTTACTACACTATACTGTGAGTGGAAGTTACATATTTTAAATATTAATCTATGACTTATCGATAACTAGATTTATCGATGTTACATTTTCTCAATCACTCGTTTTTGCCACATAAACTTCTATGTCTGCTCCCGATTCATCTATTTCATTATAATTTCGTTTTGTGTCAATTTCTAAAGTGTCCTTATTATAAAATACCTACATTGTATTAGATGCATGTCATAAGCAACTTTTTTTTGTTTCAGGAGTCTATGAAGTGGCTGGCAAAAATAAGTAAGTATTTAACATCAAGCATGTAATTTAATAATTGATGTTAATATTGAATTATTATATGTTAATATTCGTTGGAAGCAAATAACACGGAAAGCTGACCCCATCACCATGTGGGATATATAGCCCGGAAGAGAGAGAGAGAGAGATGTTAATATTGAATTGGATACTTAGTACCTAATTATGTTCGTTTACCAGGTTATCTTGTAACATATTGGACTGTTACCGTACAAATGTGGAACCATGGAAATCAATATCCCATCTTAATAATTGGTGGTAATAATTACAAAACAATAATTATTATGTAATTGCGTCAGTTCGCCGTCCAGTGCCTGTTCCGTCCACTTTGCGGAGTTGCTACAATGAATTGCGTATAATTTGAATATAAACCTACCTTACCGCACAATTTTTCTACTTATTGCAATCCTTAAAGTCTAAACAATAGATCTATCTACTTAAAAATGATATTTCGCAAGGAGCTAATTAAAAATAAAACATATTAGTTGCAGCTTCGCATCCGTGCCTTTCAGAGGTCATAAAACTAAGAAAAAAAACGTTTAAGCGGGAAATGTTCGTTGTAAGTTTTTTAACTGTTCTAGCTATTTTAAGTAATATTTTTAGCACGTATGTATACTGCGAAGTATAATAAAACCAAAAATTATCAGTTATGAACTTTATAAAGAAATCTTAGAGAAATGAAGGTAGTGGACGAAAACTAGCATACCAATTTTATGAAGTATTTAGTTTTCGTCCACGGGCGAACGAAAACCGAAATAGCTAGGAGAATATTTAGAATGGTGAGTTTATTTAAATATGTATATCTACTAAATACATTTGTTTCTCATCTCAATGTGATCTGTATCGCCTATTAAAGCAGGCATTTAGTTTACGTCCCCTCCTTTGTCAACGGTGTGGTGTGTGAATAAAATGGTATTTTGTACAATTGATTCTGGTCCGATTTCTATGAAGGATTGTTGAATTTGGTATGAAAATAGCTTGAGTCCCAAGGAAGGACATAGGTTAGGTTTATCACGAATATAATCATTATTCATTACCTATACGCGGTCGAAGTCGCGGGCAGAAGCTATAAAACCAACAATTTTTAGTTGGTTTTATAGCTTCTGCCCGGATTTATATATAACATAAGAACTCAAAATGAAATATATAATAAATTTTTAACTCAATTATGTTAAATTAAAAATTAAATTCCGACCACTGGAAACTAGCTCATAGGTGGACGGAAACTAGAATAACACTACTTTTATAAATTATATTTTTTATAAAATAGACCGTAAATATTATTTCAGGTCACGTAATATTAACCTTAAATAGACAATATGAGCAATACAAACAAATACAACACATTTAAGTAAGAGACCTACTTTAAGATTTTTTTTCGCATTTCAAAGTTGACATCTCCTATAAGTGGACGGTATCTGACATACCTACCCTACATATATTTTATGACGATGAACTCTACTGCAGTATTTGGGCCCTTGACAGCAATATTAGTGTCCATACTTAAATATGTATTTACAAATTACTATGAAAGTAAGGACCACGTTGATGATCTGCAGGGTTCCTATATCGATATTTTTCCCATATACCTACTAGTGGTTGATCGAAGTTTTATTTGTAACTTCGTAGGTATACTTTATGTAGGTAGTGTTATTTTGGAGACGAAGTCAAACTTCACACAAAGCATAGTTTAACCTTTTCGACGCCGTGTCAAACACAATTGCTGTCACTCGGACGCCACGTCACCGAAGTGTCAAAACTGAAATTGAACTTTATCATGAATCTAGGATATACCTGGATCTGGCATGAGTGGTGGGGGTAACTGACAGAACGGGATAGTCTTATGTATCTTTCAGTAGGAGTAGCAGCGAAAGAGCTGTTATTGTTTGTCCTTGTCACAGTCTCACATTCAATTTGTTCCCCACCTTTTTTTTAGTATGGATAATGGTGGGAAACAAATGAATTCGACCAATCACAGTGTCGCATTTGCGTATGTTTTGTCCCTCACGGAGGCACGCGTATACCACTTCTATACGATCCTACCTTCTATGAACTTTATGCATATGCACGTAGGTCTATGTAGCTCTGTGTTCTGTGACCGATTAATCCACAAAACAAAGAAGTAATAGAAGTGAAACGTAAGTCTATAGCGTGATTAGCGTGTGGCAAGATTAAGGTCAGCTGTATTCAATTTTACCACAGACTGTTGTCAGTCGTGTGACAGTTCAGTATGGCGCTTTTGAGATGTCAGATGTGAAAACGATTCCAGTAAAAAGTACAAATAATTACAAATGTGCCGTGCTGCTCCATTTTGGAGTGTAAAAACACTAGCCGAACAAAAAATATTAGATATGGAGGCATTTCATATCATCGGTAAGTAGTTATTATTTCAAGTAATATTTCAATATTTTTTACATTTTCGATTTTCGCAAGGATTTTTGGATTGTTTAGTACAAAAATCAAATTTATGTAAATGAGATAAAGTTGATATCTACTTAGCGTAAAAGTCATGTACGGGTGCGCTATTCGGCCACAGTGCGAGAACCATATCAAAAATGTTATCGATGTCGATGTTCGTATAAATACACAGTTCGGTTTGTTTAATTTATGTTCATACACGTTCTTAATAATTTATTTTTGTTTTGCCTCTGGATGATCATATCGATAAATTCGTCGCTTATGCACATTTTATATTATGTACAAAATACGTTCTTACTTATTTATTGCTATTCAATGGATTATTTGATTTAAAGTTTTTCTTATAGTATTGCATCCATGGATACATATTTGTCAATTTTCTATATTAAATACGAGTAGGTTAAGGTGTCAGTTTGAAGCTGTCACATAATTTTACTGCCGGGTATTTGCTGGCCAGTCTATAGCCCGCTCCACACTTTTGCAAAAATCTTAAAGCGGTCTTCACATTGGATGCGAGTACGCACCATGCTCCGGTAAAAACGTGCATAGTGCTATCTCGCTTGTACATCAGAGCGGCATTCGTATCCGCATTAGTGTGATAACCTTCGAGCAACACGGAAGGGAGGCGGCATCCGCACTATTTCCCCTCTGCCGAGGTACAAGATTAGCGCGTCAATCTAATCTAGCGCGGGTAATAAAACTAGTTGCACTTGGATTTTTCACTAGACCGAGTCCAGACGCGCGCGTGAACACTGCTGCACAAAAATGCCTGTTTGCTCGGTTTTTTGTTATAAAAAGAGGTCGGGGACATCAAATATACAAAAAGAAAGTGTTACATTTCATATGTAAGTAATATTGTTTTTTACATATCATACGTTTAATTACATTCAAACACAATTATTATATTTTAGTCTCATGTAATTGTTGGATTTATCGATTTTGCTCGCTCAGTACAAATTGCGGATCGGTCGGGCGACAAATCCGACTTCTCATCTCTCAGAATACAATAACATACTTCAACGAAAATGTGTTAGTGTGCGTGTTGTGACACTTGTCACTCGTCCGTACACAAAAAGAGATCGAGGTTTGCAAGATTTGTCTTTGACGTGTGTCATTTTCTATGTATTTGTGTCGCCATTACAGATTGTATTTTGTATGTAAGTGTGTGAGAAGTGCGTCTGTGTGCACCTTTCCCCCCGCGAAAAATGGCAGAAAGATTTGTACGGTGAGATATCGCTTGGGCCCCTCCCTTCCGATGTGTCGGAAGCCGGTGTTGCTCGAAGGTGATAACCGTCGAAGTGCAAAAAATATTGTTCATATTTCCATTGTTTTTAATTAGCGTTTTTTAATAAATTTGCATACGAGCTTATAGAGTCTGGCTACTGAAATATTACACAAATGTTTGGCGGGAAATTCAAAAAATTTTGAGCTGGTCACACTTTGTGTAGTAGGAATTATAGTTCTGATACTAGAAAATATTTTTGATTTTCTGTGCACACGTAAGATACCTAAGGATATAAGTTAAATATACGTTGACGTGCACTCAAAGTCAGATCACATAATTTCTACCACTAAGTAAAGTACAATCAACGATAAACACATAGGTATGTTAACACTTTCTCACCATAAACCATTGTAACAATGCGAAAAATGAAATGTACTGTAAATAAGACGCTCGATAATACCGTAATATTAATCCATCACCAAAAAAATACATAAGTACTATGCCAAATATGCTAAATGCTAAGTATCAAAATATTTATAGAGCACCAACCTCCTAATTTGTTTACATTTGTTTAGGAATTGTAAACATTGCAGTTTTTCGTTATACAACGCTACATGTCGACTTCGCACATTGTCGTAATTATTTACGAGCTTAAATAATAGTTTGCGAACCTCACTCAGCATAGACATTATTAATATTATTTAAAATAAACCCCTTATAAACCGCAAACAATTTGAATGGATGACATAAATTGACAACTGACTTGGTGATACAACAACGAAATATCTGTCAACAATTTTTGGCTAGCCAGACTCTATCGGAGATTCATATTGATGGATGACACAACATTATTGCTTTGTTATGCCTTAACATAATAACGTGCTAGTTAATAAGTATTGTGAACACTTATTAACTACACTTACATATTAATAATTACACTTACTTGCGTAATTTTTACGCACGCACACACACGCATCGCCGTGGGCGGATAAGAAATTTGATTTAATTAAAAAAAACTGAAAGTACACAACGGGATAGCACTAATTGGCTAGCACGTTATTATTTCGCGCCATTACAAAGCAATAATTGCTGTGGGATGTGCTAAGGAGTAACAGTTTTTATTATATACTCGCTTACAGTTATATGTGGTTGGTGGCTTGATTACTTTCAATACGAATATTTTTAATTAAAAAGTAAGTAGGTACCTAATCGTCGCCAGAAAATATAGTAATACATATGTATAAAAAACTAAGTAGTTTACGTGTACACTAATCATTAATAAGCGTTTATCGATATCACACCGAATCATGCACATCCTTATCGTATGTGTCTCTTAGTCGAATATTTTATCCTATCGCATTCACTCTTGGAAAAGCCATGCAAGTGTAAAAGGGATAGAGCATAAATGACAATTTGTCAATGATTTGTGTATTTTTACAAAAATAGAAATCGTAGTGCAATATCGACATAATTTTCTTTACAGTAATGTTCAAATTATTGTGATGGGCGAGGGCTCATAATCCCTTTCGAAATAAGAAAATATGGCCAGTTTTTGTGACAGCGTTTTGGCGACATAGGTTCCCATACTAATCCAGGCACATGCCGTTTCCCGTCAGAGCGCGGCGCGCTCATTCTTTCTTCCGTGGATTAATCCGTCTTTGGCGTTGGACCTACGGTGCGGATATATCGGTCATTGGCGTCCAAAAGGTTAAATGACCGCTAGGCTAATTAAATGATTTGCCTTCACATCTTGAAAAACTCTGAGGCTTAAATAAAATTTTTGCTACTATATTAAAGAAAAAATAATAGCTTGAACGGACTTAGAAATATGTCAAAATAGCTTTTGAATATTATAATCTACAAAAAATTCCTTCATAAAAGGTGTTACGTTCGAACTCCAACTTATGTTAAATATCTTATACATATTTATACTAGATTTAAAGATGCTTACCTGAATTATTAGAATCCATCACTTTTACTACACTAAAAAACGTTGAATTTGTTTTTTTGCACTTACTAAGCATGAAAACATTGAAGGTACTGAGAACTGATACATACAACGAACTAGGATACATTTAATAGTCAGTCGTTATTTTGTCTAAAAGTCTTCTAGAAACAGATTTTCCCTCAAGTCATCATGGATATGGGTATATTTGGTATCAATGCATTCAGTATGATGTCCTGAACACAAATATTTGAGATGACAAGGTCGAAAATGGTGGGGGTAGTATCTGTGACGATGAATACGGCGGTACAAAGAAAAATTGATTTTTCTTTTGGAGATACCATGGGTATCCAATGTAATAGTTGGGGAGCCGACGATGCTAAATGTTTGTTTACTCGAGCGTCGTACAGACTTATTGGAATCGAAATATTAGATGATAAGAAGCAAAAAAAAAATATAAAGTTTTTTTTCCAGCGAGCCGGAAAGCGTCTACAATTTTTTTTAAATTTCGGGAGGTTGGTGGAGGGTTAAAAAATCGTTAAGCAGTATGCTACTTTTTTTCTATAACTTAATATAACACTTATTTGTAGGCATTTACTTAATCTGACGAACACAAGTTTGACGCCTAAATTTTTACATTGTAACCGTCAGATTAAGGAAATGCGTGCAAATAATTATCAGATTTAGTAATAGGGTAAACCCTCCAGTGAATGAACACCCCCCAGTGAATGAACAAAATCACGTTTTTTGTCTAAAATAAGAAATATAGCAATTTCTACCACTTGTCGTATTTTTTTTCTTATTAACAACTCTATTTCCTATGCAATTTCAACCCCTGCTAAATTTATTTTCGACCAGTTTGAACGTGACTGGCGTTTAAAGTTTATGTATTTCTGGTTTTGAAGTTTTGTATGCAAAAATTATATCCCAGATAAGAACAGTGTACGTTTGGAGCAACATATGAAGTGCTTATTTAATGTTTACCTGTACAAAGTTTGGTTATTTGCTTAGATTAAGAGTTAAACCTTCTACAAATGTACACTTTGTCGACGTATTATGTGATTAAGTCTTTATTTTTTATAGTTCCAATACTGGCTTATCAAATGTTCTGAAACCAGTAAATGAACGGTGTGTTCATTTACTGGTGTCGTCTAGATATAATTTTCTAAATTTATGTGTAAACGAATTGGTATTGAGCTTGTTTTTTGTGATCCTGCATAGAAAATGATTCTGATTCTTTCAGCCAGTATTGGAACAAACAAAATTTCTATAGTCCATTTACTGGATTTTTCATGCCTATGTATGAACAATACAACATTTGGGGTGTTCATTTATAAGATTTCTACTAATTCTATGTTTGAACAATGTAACCACGAACAATGCAATGACAAGTTTATTATTTTAAGCATTATTTGCTAATCCTAACTTTTTTCATCAGAATATGCTGATTGTTTCTTGTTTTAAAGATTGATTCTCTTTTTCTTAATAATATGTAATAGGTTCTGGTGAATAACCATCATTTTATTACATTCTAATCTATTTGAAATCAATATGGAGGGGATAAAAATATATGAACGCTTTCGCTATACCTACTAAAATAGAGCTGGAAACGTTTATAGTGTTAAAAATGTTTTTTTAAAGCTGATTAAAAATATCTAAATTATGTTCATTCACTGGATTTTGCGGTGTTCATTCACTAGTTTTTATGTTCATTCATTAGGTTTTTGGGTACTTTTTGATAAATTCTGCTATAACTCAAAAACTATGAAAGTAATAAAAAATCGCAGAAATTACTTTCTTATTTATTAAATGAGGATTCATTAAATTGCAGATAATTATTGAAATTATTAATGAATGCTGAGAAATGATTTTTCAAACTTGGATAATTCCTTAAGTGTTCATTCACTGGAGGTCTTACCCTAGCGCAATTATAGCGTTAATTTGGAGTAATATGACCAAATCCACAATCTGCTTAACAATTTGTTGAACCCCCCACCAACCAAGGGCTCAACATAGATGGCTAAAAGGGGTAAAGGTAGACTACACGGGGTAGCAAGATATCACTCATATCTTAATCTTACGCGCTCGAGTAAACACAAAAATCCCCTCTTGGGCTCCCCTACCATAAGTGTCTTGACAGTTGGTAAAAATAAACGACTGGTTAAAAAGCAGAATGGGGAAAAACGCGAACGGACCACAAAATATTGGGGAACAAAAATTTTGGGTAGCTCATCTAAACACTCACCACCACACTTATGAAAGGTTAAAGGGGCCCACTGATTAACAGTCCGCCGGACGGTATCGGCCTGTCAGTTAGAACAAAATTTTGACAGTTCCGAACAACTGACAGGCCGATACCGTCCGGCGGACTGTTAATCAGTGGGCCCCTTAAGGCTCACAAAATAGTAAGATGGCACTTATATCGTTTATCTGTTAGGTACTCTTGAACTTGTAATTGATAGAATTAAAAAAAATATCAATAAAAAATATCATTCGGCAACATTAGATACAGCGACGAAAAATAGTTTTATTTAATTACTAAATATCAAACCACTAAAGAGGAACCACATTTACTAGTGTAATCTGTTACAGGGACAACCTAGAGTCAATGTACTACTCGGGGCTGGATAATAACCAATCCAGCAGTAGTGACAACAAATACGACAAACATAAAAAAGGTAAATTACTTTAGATCGTAAGAAAAAATAGATTGTAAGTACAACAGAGAATAAAACTACATAATAATTAATTTATAAATACTTATTCATTTAATTTTTATGGTCATAAACATACTGACCTTAATTATATTATATAATATTGAATCCAAAAGGGAAGGGAGTCCCTGTGTGTTTATTATTGTAACTATCTATATTACAAAAATCATACGCACGCACGCGGGTGCCATTGTATTAAGTAAAATCCGTCCCAAGCGTCTGCACCAGGTTAGCGTTGCTAATACTATTTTTCGTTAACGCGCTCACCCGCTCCGTGCAGCCGCGCCAGCTAGCGGACGCCCTTAGTACGAATTATTTCGTTCCAGTGGTCCTAGGCTGCGTCCCTGTTGTCCCCAGGGGTGCTCGTACACATTGGATTTTTTTCCAATCATTACCAAATGGTGACTAACTGATGGGGACAAATCAAACTAGGCCATTTAACACCTGTATACATTTATAATAGAATACATAGTTGAATAGTGCGTCATTAACTCATTATGGATTAATTTCAACTTCATCTGTTACTTAATACTCTTTCCCGTTTTATATTAATTCTATTTGTGTTGGTTCCGCAGTTCCATGTTCCCGCAGAAGTGACGCAGGGGACAGTCTTCGCCAGTCGAGGTATTGAAATTAATTTATTTCACTTCCACTTATTGAATTTTGTAATGTAGATCAAAAATAATCGTATATATTTCGGTAATTTCTATTTCAGAAAAAAGTGCTCCTCCGCTAAATGCAAAGGGCATAGTCCGAAGAGTCAGCCGACGGTAGAATCGTCGCAGAGCGGCCCTGCGGCGCCCGCTGCCGGCACTGCAGCCGCCGCCGCCGCCTCAGCGCGGGACGCGGGTTTTGTTAAGCTCATAGATGATGAACAAAAGCAACAAGGTAATTTTTACATCGGAGCCACAGGGATTCTTAAAAACGATGCTTACGAAGTTATCATACAACTCAGGAAAAACGACACGACCAAAGAAGTGGCGAAAATGCAAGATGTGCCGATTGAGCTTATAACAGCAGACACTAGGAATGAAAACACCACTATTACTAAATTAGAAATATCCTCATCCTTTGGAGCTCCATCTTTAGAACGCAAAGACGATGTTCAGCAAAAAGTATTGAGTAATGATATTAATTATTTGCCAGCAACTGCTCCACCTCCACCTGCCACGGAACAGGATTCCGGAGTGAATGGGACAGAAGACAACGGAAAACAGTCTCTGAGTGAAGCTATTAGGGATGATGTACAACCCATAAAGACGACGCAGGATAAAAGCGTTTCCACGTCTTTCAATGCACCGATCCTCGAATCTTTTGCAAAAAGTGAGCCGGTTGCGAGACCAGCGATGTCTACCTGCACCCAAACTACGCCTAGCCCGTCCAACCCGAGGCCGGTTTATATACACATGAGCTCGTCGACATCTACTGCTTACATGAGTCCTCCGGAAGTGGTGCTACCTCATTTCTTTAAGCAAGGTGACAAGCCGTGTAGAAAAACGCGCCGGGCTGCTGGAAACATTGAAAAACAAGAAAAAAGAAATGTTATACGTCATGAACATCATTGCAAAAGATACTCTAGCTGTAAAATATTCGAAAAACTGTTAACAAAACCGAAAATTGATCGATTCAATTTTTGTGCCGATATGTACAGTAAAAAAAATGTATATCCACCGTTTAGTTACGTGGGGAATAAATGTTCTGAGTGCAATACGAGCGGCGCTTCTCAGTTGTGCTGCAAACACCACACCCGTAAAATAAAACATCACCTAAAGTCCACTAAAAAAACTACGTGTAACACTAAAAACGCTATCATGCAAAGTAAAAGAAATAAAACAAGCAAATATGCGAGCAAATTATCTAGTAAATCTTATATTAGTCCTATGATTAGACAGTATATTCATAAACTTCTTTCTTTGAATCGGGAGGGTCTTAAAGCCATTCAAATAATGAATCAGGATTGCAGCTCCGTGAATACTCCAGCTAGTTCAATCATTAATGTACCTACCAATTTTAATAATAATAGCCAACGACGTCACTTGGTTCTGGGCAATCGAGATTGGGAAGAACTTGGGAGTGTTCTGAGCCAGCGAGTATTTCTTCATAATAATGCTACACATGCTATGTTTAATCGGTCAGACAACGCCACCAAAAGTAGAAACAGAAAAGCAAATAATATAAAACCACCAAGAAATACGAAAAATAAAATAGTGCACAAAATTAAGTCTTTGAATATATCGAAGAATATTATCGTAAAGACGAGCGAGGCATCTACGAAGACAAAAGTTTTGTCTAATGTTCCTACGAGCGAACAGGATTCTGGTCCTCCTCCGGCGGATCATATTAAAAACTACAGTAAATCAAGTGAGAAAAATAATATAAATACTCGTACAACTAGTAATGAGATAAATAAACGTCAAATAAATCAATATGACGAAGATGTTTTTTCTCCAGAACAACCGAAGGCAGCATCATCTAATAGCAATAGTAACGAACAAATCCCAACGAAACCCATCAATATTTCAACACAAACGAGTTGTACAGTTGACGGCGAAATTAATTTTATAAAGTTAGCAGAAGGTAAACTTGAAAATATGGAAAAGATAGCAGATCTTACGGAAAAGTGCACTAAACGATTGTCAAACTTAGCTAAGGTATTGGAAGAGGTTAGAAAAAATAAATCCTTAGCTTACAGCCAAGTTTCAACAGCAGATTCGACATCAGATTCAGATCAAAAGTCAGACAAAATGGTTTCTGCTGAAAATGTTAATTTAAAAATTCCTTTAAATATTAGGGATGACATTGCGAAGAATAGTAATAATCAATATAATATTGTTTCCACTGACTATGAATCTTTAATATCCGGTGTATCAAACACTGGTAGTATTGAATTCCCACAAGACAAAAATTCAGATTTATATGAAACCAGTAATTCTGAGTGTATCAGCCAATCGGCTTCATCAGTTTCTACGAATGGAGATTGTCGTGGAACTAACAATACGAAATGCCGGAACAGGCCCCCCCCTGCGTTGCTGCGGATGAACTTAAAACGCCCTCAGGATCATGTTGTGCCACATGAACTCTCCACTGTCATGGAAGTTGATTCTCCTTTGAGCGTAAAATTCAAACAACATGATTCACCAATCAACACAAACCAATCTACTATCAGTCATGCTGATCCAAACAAGGACGAAGAAGGTACGGTGCAACGCCAGTCACACCCAGAATTGGTTCTAAACATTGTTAATAAATCGAGTAATGAAAACAACAAAGTGATTTGCGACTCGCCTGAAGACTCCAAGTTGCAGATGATGGATCTTAATCAGTTTAATGAAATCATGTTAAAGCCATTTGTTAGTCTTCAAGAATATGCTCGAGATCATTATGAGATTAGTACGCATACGAAACGCGAAAATTTGTCTAATAACCTCTGTATAAATGACGACATTAGCTCTCTTCATTCAGACAGCAGTTTGCCAGACGTAGTGGCTGAATTACTTAAAAGAAAACTCATCACCGAGCCTTTTAGATTTGATACTGCGTCTAATATGAATTCTACAACCTTATCTTCCGAATCTACACTATCTGTCTTGGCTTTGTCAAAAGACCGGAAAGATAAGACTAAATCTAGATTCACTGCAAATAAAGAAAACGTGGGTGAGACATCAGACTCGTTAAGCATTTCGTCGAATCCTGATTTAGAGAACGCCTTTAAAAAGCTCGGAATGGGTTGGGCTTCCTCAACTTTAAAAAGGACTAAAGAGCGATTAGCTTTATCTTCCTCTTCAAACACGTCCAGTGCCAGTTTTTCACAGGTCAAGTTCAAAAACTCAACAATACAAGATGAACAAGGCGCTGATGCAATTTGGTCCGTATCTAACATTTCAAAAAAGCCTGCCTTGAAGCGTCGGTTAGATACATCAAAAAATGCAGAACAACAGACTTCATTTGCCAATAACATGACAGTTAAAGAATTTTTAACTAAAGAACTAGCTAAAAAAATAACTTTTACAGACAAGTCTAATAGGAACGATAGTAATCAGGAGTTTGTATCTTTGTTCGAAACAAAATTGCCAGAAGACTTTAAAAATTCATCAAAAACTATGTTGGATGATAATTCTGGAGAAAGTGTACCAAGTGGCAATAACAACAGAGCGCGAACATCCACGCCCGTCAAGCTTTTTAAATCAGTGACGTATCATTCTAGCTCCAGTTCCAATATGTCTAACGGGCTGTTCAGTAACGCCGACGAATTGTCCTCTGTCAAACTCACCTCGGCGTCGGCGCGACACCAGTCCGTGTCTGACAAGGATGAGCTAACTATTCCTAATTGCAGTCTAAAAATGCGTAAAACCTTATCAGATTGTAGCAAAACCGATTCCTGCTAAATCATTAAGTTTACACCCGTGGCAATGTTATACATTTTTTTTTACATAAATTTTAAAAATGCTTGAATTTTCTATACATATTGCGATCTACGTGCCAATTATATTTGCATTTTATATGATAAAATAAATGTTTATTTTTTATAAACTTATACCCTACATAACACCCACTAATCTATTTGGTTCCACCACACTCAACCGATGAACGAATTAGTTACAGTTCGTAGTTTGTTTTTTCTTTCGGTACGATTATTTCCGAAAATATTAACTTTATCAAAAAATTCTTGTTCGAAAGCCGTATTCGTTTTGAAAGACCTATCCAACGATAACCCACACTATAGGATAGAAGCGAAAAAAAAAATTACATCCCCACTTTGTGAAGAGGAGGTACCATATATTTTTTTTACCACTTCGTCGGCATAATTGACTTATATATCCATGCCAAATTGCAGCTTTATAGCTCTAACGACCACCGACCAAAGCCGTGGACAGACAGACAGACGGACATGGCGAAACTATAAGGGTTACTAGTTGACTACCTACGGAACCCTAAAAAGATAGGAAGAAACCGAGGCCGTCACAGATGGGAAGGATTCATTCCCATTTATCCCTGCCGGCCACAGATGGGAATGAAACTATTCTGTTCCCGCCGGGGACAGATGGGAATGAATTATTCCCATTTGTGCCCGCCCCCCGGTCAGGGGGCGGGTACAGATAATACACCTTTTTACCGGATTAGCGTTAGGTGTACGGTGTACCTATCTAAGTGAATAAGGCAGTGAAATAATACATAATTGGTTTCAATCATCAAATCTTTATTTGTTCGTTTATAAATTAAGGGTGACATGTAAAACGTTACTGGTTCAAAATGTTTTATTTTTACAGACGTCATAATCAGAGGACCTACTTCTTTCTTTCTTTCGTTTCGCTCGGCACGTTTTTTGGAGGCGATTTCACTGGCTTGTTCAATAAATACTAAAATACTATGTCTATGCGTAGCCTACGGCTTGGCCGCACGCGACCGGCGGGACGGCGAGCGGCAAAACAAGGCCGTTCATACAGTTGGTCGAGCACGATATACGGATGGCCTTAATTTCCCGCTCGCCGCCCCGTTTTAGATCAATTGAGTCTTTACTTAAGAGGATAAATAAATAAGATAAAAGAGGCGTTAGAACTCAACCTTAAGAGCCAAAACCACTCGCGGTCGTTTTCGCGGCGGCGCGCCGCTTTGTAGGTGTAGGCGAATGTTGCATAGGTACTAAACACGAAGTTGAGATACAGCACGTCTCGCGCTGCGTCATCGCCACCGCGGTTGCAACCGCAAGTGCATATAGATGTGCCCTTACAAGAAAATTAGCAGCATTACATTAGCTCCGTTTTAATTCCACAACCCACTATGTAGGTAGGTATGTTTACAAAGATGGATTTACATTTATGGTCCAATAATTAAATATTCACATTATTCATAGAAGAGATGAGAGTGATTAACATTTCGCTTATATCTAAAGGACTAGTATTTAATCACATAGACCCATTTTCAAATTAAATTGCAATTCTTAATCGAAAAACAGATCACTAATTAATTAAGTAACTTTAATCTAGATCATCACAGTTAATCTACATTCTACACAATAACAACATTGTTTATGTTAGGTATTTAAGTTTACTATATTGAAAACACGTGGGTACATTGCAGTATTACACAGACTACAGAAAGTCTGAACCCCATATATTCTTCATAACAATATTTAGCATAAAACGAAGTTCATAAATGTTTGTAATGTTGCTGGAACTAATAAAAAAGATATGGGATTCAGTCATCTCTTAGCCTGTGTGGGTAATGACTAATGATCTGACCTGGTCATGGAAAAGAATCTTCCTTCCTACAAGGTAATCTGGTCAAATAATATCAGCTACGCGGTATGTTCCCAGTACTGATTTTATATGAAAGAACCAGGAAATCGGTACCGGGAGCTTGCCTTAGTTACAGATCAAGAAAACTTCATAATATCAATACACACTATCACACTCTAAACTACCTGCCATTTTAGTTTTTGTATACAAGGTGCTCAAGAGGAATGCGAGAGATTTTAGCACGCATTTCTGAGGTCAAAAGAAGAAGAAAAAATAATGTTTAGGTCAATTTCGCCATAATTTTTTTTTACTTTTTTTCAATTTATTGAATGTACTTGTACATAAAAAGTAAATGTTATTGGTAAACTTGTCACTTAAAATGGATTTATACTTTTTTTTTTTTCGTAAAACCTAGTTTTTGCAAAGTGTTACTTGTCACTTTTTGACATCCATCAATAAGGATATTTAGCCTACGTCCCATAGTAGCAATAGTAGCAATATCGCCATAAAAAAGGCGTTTTGCACTATGTAACAATAAAAACTTGTTTTTGTTTTATTGGTAACTCTGAAACTAGGCGAATTTCAAAAAGTTTATAGGACATTTTTGTCTCTAAATATGATCAGGAATATGCTGTTAAAATTATTTGGTTTTCTCATGTTACACCGTGTATAGTCACAACTATTGAAAATCCTGGTCAAATGTATTCAGTTGGTTCCCATTTTCTAAAGGTTATTACTATTTTCAAATATGTGATGAGAATGATGATCATCATAGAATAACATTCTAGAAATAGCGGGTTTGTTAGTGCACACCGTTGTATGGGGACCTTGCACTTTAAGACTATGCGCTGAAACTTGACCCAGTTGATTCTTAGCTGGTCTTGAGCAGATACAGACCGGGAGCCGTCGAGAGCCACCTCTCATTTAGTGGGGGGGAGGGGGTAAGTTCGACGCTGCCGCGCTTCACTTGCAGCAGCATTTCTCTAAAACTATAGCTATTAGGGCATGTAATATATCATTTTCGGATAAATTGAGGATGAGGAATCTATTTTTAGAACAAAAACAATGCACTTTCTAACAAAAAAAAAAGAATAAAGGAGAAAAGACTAAAAAAATATATTTATGATTTTTTTACAATCACCAATTTTTTTTAAAGTGTAGTAAGAATCTGAAAACAAAAAATACAGTCGTAAGGCTACACTTATTACGTTTAAGAAAATATATAGTTTATTATACAAATCTGTTGATAAATGGGAGATAAAAAATAATATTAAGCGTGGGTCAGAGTGATCTCAATGCAAAATATTATTTTCGTTGCTGCGAGTGAAGCGCGGCAGCGTCGAACTTACCCCCCTCCCCCCCACTAAATGAGAGGTGGCTCTCGACGGCTCCGGGTCTGTATCTGCTCAAGACCAGCTAAGAATCAACTGTGCCAAGTTTCAGCGCATAGTCTCAAAAGTGCAAGGTGTCGTGCACTAACAAACCAGCTAAATATGGCTTGAACATTATCTAGGAAAAAACAAATGATTTGTGTAGTATAGTCAAATACCCTTTTCATCAAAGTTTCAAACATGGTTTCAAATGACATTTTATACACAGTTAATAATTATGGCACATACATAAGTACAATATAACATAAACAGTGATGGCTTAATTACTAGCTAATTATTCCAGTATTTTTTCATTCAGATCTACAACATCACTTGAGTAACAGGTGCACTAATTTAAAGATAGCATAGCATAGCAGACTACAGGGTTAGGTACAAACTATAAAAACAACTAATTTGAACAACTGAACCTTAGATGCCATTCTTTGTAACATAGATCTTGAAGCTGATTAATAATCAGTGATTATGCTGTCTTATAAAAAGTGGATGCAAAATAATTATATCCCTAGCATTAACTTTTCAAAACTGATTTTATGAATAGCCATCAAGTTCCACAGCCCATACTAACAAGGAAAGCTTACCAATGTTTGTTTGTATTTACTCGTCTTTTTTAGTATCCTTAAATAGATGTTGCTTGGCTAATGTGTAGGCCACACCTATGGTCAGACAAGATACCACAGTCCCCTGGGCGGCTACTCGCAACTGCATGAGAAATACACTAGTACTCATTTTACCTCGTGTTTTGAATTTATATGCCCCCACGCCACAAACGCCAATCAGTCCTAAGATACCTGGCAACATAAAACAAACACCAGTTAATGAAAGAAAAATCAATTAAAAACAAAAATTGATTGACCATCCACTTTAGAAATATATACAAATGAAGACACCAGACTTTTCTCGAAAATTAGAATGTTCATTACATATTAATCGACTTTAACAATTTATAGTTATTCTATATCTAAGATACACAGAGTGCATTATATATGTATGTACTAGTGGTATAGGGTCTAATAAAATTAAAGGTAGTAGTAGTGTATATTTTTTAGTTTTCATAATTCTACTCTCATTTATAATTTTACCAAAAATGCTTGAATTAATGTTTTTTCAAAGTCTACTCTTATTTATACCTACATTCTACATACTAGAAAGACAGAATAATTGTCATCTGATTATTCAAAGTTCCTAGGGAGGACTGAACACATATATTATAGACAATCATGAGTATTATTTATAATATGAACATGAGTGTTTTCATAGAACTTTACCTATAATCATGAAAGGAGAATCCTTAGACTTCCTGGCCAATTTATCCGACTGAGATTCATCATTATAGTTGAAAGCAGGCCGTGAGTTTGCCATGATTCTGTAAATAAAAAGGTATAAATTAAAATTAAATCTTCTCTTTCCGCACCGACTTTATATTAAAAGACATCAGACTAGAAAAATCCAGCATGTAAACAAACTTACTTACCTAATTATTAAATTGTGGACGCCAGTCACCAGGTAATTTATATAATATTTAAATAAATCTTTTCATTGCATCACTACAAATCTATCTATGGTCAAGGTTACATCAGTCTGACCAGTCAGTACAGTACGTTAACTACGTTACGTCATTTTCTGACACTGGAATGAACGCATGCGTTCAGTGAGAAAAATAAAAGATGCGTTCAGCGAAACGTTTTTTCAAGTCTTGGGCACAAATACAATTTTTCGTCAATCTGATTTTTTAATTATCTGATCAAATCAGGTGGTGCGGACGCAAACGCCAATTTGGCTCGTTGAATTCAACCGCCGATTGTGACCGATAAAATCGAGATCCGGACGAATAGAAGAATATCACTTTAGTGTAGTATTCGCATTTGGGGGCATTTTTTAAAATAAAATCAATAATACGCAAAACTCTGCGTAGAGGGCGTCACTAGCACAATCACAGCACCTACTACAGTTCGGTTTCTGCCTCTCTATCACTCTTGCCGATTCGATCGATAGAGGCAGATAACGAAATTTCGCGTTTCGCGGTAGGCCACCTGTAAACATTAACAAACCGCCTTGATGCATCAGTGTGAAAACTTAAAAAAAACACTGTTTAAGGCCTAGTACGCGAGTGTAAATGTAAGCGCTAGTCCCGCGCGAGCCCCTTTGGCTCGTGCTCAAAAAACCGCTCCTCCACGCCAGCCAGGCGAGCGCGAGCCGAGCCGCGACGCGAGACGAGCCACGAGCCCACCGCTTCTCGCCTTCGAGCAACACCGGCTTCCGACACATCGGAAGGGAGGGGCCCAAGCGATATATACACCGTACAAATCTTTCTGCCATTTTTCGCGGGGGGAAAGGTGCACACAGTCGCACTTCTCACACACTTAAATACAAAATCCAATCTGTAATGACGACACAAATACATAGAAAATGACACACGTCAAAGACAAATCTTGCAAACCTCGATCTCTTTTTGTGTACGGACGAGTGACAAGTGTCACAACACGCACACTAACACATTTTGGTTGAAGTATGTTATTGTATTCTGAGAGATGAGAAGTCGGATTTGTCGCTCGACCGATCCGCAATTTGTACTGAGCGAGCAAAATCGATAAATCCAACAATTACATGAGACTAAAATATAATAATTGTGTTTGAATGTAATTAAACGTATGATATGTAAAAAAAATATTACATGTGAAATGTAACACTTTCTTTTTGTAAATTTGATGTCCCCGACCTCTTTTTATAACAAAAAACCGAGCAAACAGGCATTTTTGTGCAGCAGTGTTCGCGCGCGCGTCTGGACTCGGTCTAGTGAAAAATTCAAGTGCAAGTAGTTTTATTACCCGCGCTAGATTAGATTGACGCGCTAATCTTGTACCTCGGCAGAGGGGAAATAGTGCGAATGCCGCCTTCCTTCCGTGTTGCTCGAAGCTTCTCGCACTCGCGTCTCGTGGCGCGGCTCGCGGCTACTTAGCAAACGGTTTTTACTGGCTAATATTATATTCCAAAAAAGCCGTTAAGTGGGTTAGGTTAGGTTTGAACTGCGATCCTCACAGAACCGAACAAAAGTGGGTTAGGTTAGAACTGCAAGCCTTACAGAAACGAAATGCTACTCGAAAAGTGGGTTTCATTAGGTTCGAACTGCGATCCTCACAGAACCGAACTGCTATCAGAGAAGTGGGTTAGGTTAGGCTGGAACTACGACCCTTACAGAAACGAAATGCTACTAAAAAGTGGGTGGTTTTTACCTCCTTTTCTACATAGTGCACCATCTACAATAATCTTTCACCGGCCCCCATAGAAATCGTTTTTTTTTTCTTAAAAATTATAATGTTTATGGTTCAACTAATCACATCCGTATGCGTAAAATATAACCAAAATGATAAAAAAAACCAAGGTCGGGATTAAGTATTTCAAATAAAAGCAAAAATAAAAATATCTATTGGTAAGTATGTAAATTGTATGTCATGCAATAAGGTAAACGGCCCCAAGTTCGTGTTAGTACGTTATTTCGTTAATTTTGTTTCTGGCGCAAATAATAAGGAATTCAATTATTTTTTATTCTAATTATACATATGAAAACAATCTGTATTATTTAATCTCTTCAATAAAGTAATAACCAATATTTTAGTAATTAAACTGAGAGTAATACGACGGTCGAATCTGTCAGAGGGCCGCGAACAGCTGTGTTGTATGCGTGCACTTTTATTAGGCGTAAGGTGCGCGCTCTCACTTGTTAAGCTTATAGGAAGGAAAAGCTAAACCCATTCGAATAAAAGTTTTTGGGAGTGTTTCTGTGGGTTCCTTAGTAATTGATTTGATAAGAAAAAAGATTGAATATATGCATAGAAATAACTTAAAATTGCAATAAATCGACTCACGAAATAGCGGTCATTTTATTTTTCGTGTGTCTCCTATTTCGTGCCACTAACGAATCAAGGATTTTCTAGATACATTTTGAGTGCTTGTTTTTAAATATAACAACGAAGATAATTAAAAAAATAAATTAGTAAACAATTAATGTATTTCATGAAGTTTCGTATGAGCGAAATTCGGTATATGTTTTTTTCACTAGAATTCTCATAAAACGAGTTTGAATGTGACCCGAGTTAAAAATTTTAAGGTATATTCCACGTATATTCTCATATTAACTACTAGCACAATTTTATTTATTATTCAATTTATTTGATTTATTTTTGTGTATGTTTATATTTAACGTATAAGATAGTAAATTATTTTTTGTAAATAATTTTTATTTTTTAATTTACATATTTTAATTTGTAATTTTTATTTTATTTATTTAAATAGTTTGGCTCTTAATCACGTATTAAAGTACTCATATGGTTTACAAAGTCTTAATTCAACCATTAAAGACGACGAGTACAAAAAACTTTAAGCTAGCTCTCAAATTTTTTTTTTTTTAAATTATTTTTAATTTGACCATACAATTATTCGTAAGTAGGTAAGACCGTTAAATATAAATGATTATCAGCAAATTATCACCAATTACTCTAAGAAAACTTTATGCCGAAACAGGGGACACGAATTCACGAACTTAGGAGCTGACCTAAATTTGTATCACGAAATGGGAGCCAAATAAGAGGTTCACGACAAAATTCATATAAAATAAAGTTTCAACTAAAACCCTACAGTTTATACATTAAATTATCAACAAAGAACTAATATAACTTATTCAAAAGCTTTCAAGGTAATGATATGCTTAGTAATATTTAAAAAAATATACAAACTCTCAACTCACTCTCAAGAGCCTTAACCTGCCGAAACAGGGGCCCTTTACCTTATGCTATGCTTAATGATACATTTGACTAAATAATTTTTGGTAAAAAGAAACTAGTCCAAGTAATTATTTGCTAAACAATAACTTGCCAAAAAAGACTATTGCTAACTGAAAAATTGCGATAATTTGTTTTGCCAAACATTTTTTTGGGAAATGATAATTTGGGAAACATAGTTTGGGATGTGAAACTTTGGGAAACGCTTTTGGCCCATTACCCACCACCACCACCACCACCTTAAGTGCCATCTGCAACTAAATGAGGAAAGTCGGCCGTTAGATTCATTAATAGTGTTCCAATGGGGAAGGCAACTGTCAAATGTTGTTATAGATGGTGCCAGCATAGGTTTTCCCAGTTTCTATGAGATTTGGGACTAGCATCCAGGCAATACAATTTCTTTAAATAAACACCTACATCAGTTATAACTAGTTATAAGGCGTATCCAGACTAGTCAATTTTTCGCCAATCTGATTAAATTGTCCGAATCAGGACGTGCGGATGCAAATGCCAATTTGGCTCGCCGATAATGACCGATATTACCGATAAAATGAGGCGCGGACGCAAGAATACCAATTTGTGACGCCAGTATCTTCGTTCTGGGGCATTTTTTTCAATTTAGAGGGCTCTAATTATCACCATAAATCTAAAATTGGTGATTAAATTGGAGATGACGCCAATTTCATTTCTGGATACCGCTTTACATTTTTTGTAAGACTCAACTGTAAAAAAACTCAGCCGGCTAAACTCATTATTATCTTACTACCGAAATACTAAACAGCAAAGTGTTTTTGTTATAAAACGGTATAAATATATTTATAATTTATAGGATATACAAAAGTTCATCTTTATATCTAAACAACATTTTATCTACAATTTTGTAATTCTTCAGCTTCGTAACTTACGATCTGGGGGCCGATTTTTGAATTTCGACCACTCGATTTCGTGTATTTCGTTCAATAAATATCTCCAGTACCCGGCATTTAAATTCTACTAATAGAATTGAAAACGAGTGGTCAATACCACTCGATTCCCAATTTCTATCGCTCGTATTTCAAAAATTAGCATATCGCTGTTTTCCACCGATTTTCGAGTGACGAAATCGAACGCTCGAGATTAAAAAATCGGCCACCTGATCTGATGACAATACGAACTACTAAATAGGTACTTATTATTATTATTATTATGAGCCCATATTGTCCCACTGTTGGGCAAAGGCCTCCCTCTTATTCTTCCACGTATCCCTATCCGCAGAAGTCTCCCACCAGTCTCTGTCAAAAGCGTCAAGCTCGTCCCGCCATCTCCGACGAGGTCTACCGTGACGCCTTACAATTTGTGGTACCCAACGGGTGGCTGTTTTGGCCCACATGTCTTCTGGCATACGGCTGACGTGTCCTGCCCAATCCCATTTGAGCTTGGCGGCAGTTTCAGCCACATCAGTTATTCCAGTTTTGGAACGTAGTATTGTATTTTTAATGCGATCGGTTAATTTCACGCTCAGAATACTACGTTCCATGGCTCGCTGACAAACCTTGAGTTTGGATTTCTGAGCCTTTGTCAAAGACCAAGTCTGTGCTCCATAGGTAAGGATGGGGAGAATGCACATGTCCATGAGTTAGGTACTTATGGTTAAAATAAAAAAAATATATAGGACAATCTTACACAGATCATCTAACCTAACCTAACCCCAAACACCCAAATCAAAGAGAATTTAGCTTGAAAAGATGGCGCCATACCTTTGGCCTATGCTCGTGTAGATGGCGACACTTTTTGACATTTATCAAATTCAACACATATCAGTGTAAGAACAAGGATCAAAGTCAAATGGCGATCTAAAAGTTTTAATCAGTTGTCGAAAGATGGCAGTAAATTTACTGTGGCTACAAAAATTACTTTGACAATCCGCCTCTATCCTCTATATCAAATTCTTTTTGCCCAAACTAAGCTAAGCTTGACTTATGGATACACAGTGTGGAAAAATAAGTCGGGCCCTGGAGGGAAACTACCTAAATCCTTAAGTTGGCTCATATTACTTAAAGGAGACATTCCTTTATTTTTTAAAAGAAACAAAACTGCATTCAAAGATTGTCTAAAACTCACTTGCCTCGCCCGGGACTCGAACCGACTAAAAATTCCAAAAAATAAACACTCGCAATTTTATTCTACTAGTCGATACAGTTAATGTTAATGGTAACATTTCTCCAAGAAACATTAGGTCTTACACTCGTCTGTCGTACAAAATATCCATAAAATCTAATATTTAGTATACAGATTTTTTAGACAAGCCAAATTGAAGAAAATAAGAAAAATATTTGAATGCACTTTTGTTTCTTTTTAAAAATAAAGGAATGTCCCCTTTAAGTAAAATGAGCCAACTTAAGGATTTAAGGTAGTTAGGTAGGCCCTGGAGGGCCAGGGCCCGACTTATTTTTCCACACTGTATATTATTCGACGATATAAGTACCTATGTACCTACTAGAGATGTCACGAATATTCGGCAAGTATTCGGTATTCGGCCACTTTATCGAATATTCAGCCGAACACCGATAACTGTTGTACCAACATAAAAAGAAAAATTACACAATAAAAGTAACCAAAAACTAGGTACCTATAGGTACTTATTTAATATTTAAAATGTACGAGCCCCGATGCATATGTTTTCGTCTAGTCAGACCTTTTTTTGAGGATCTCGCGTTTGTACAAAAATAATGTTTAAGTATAAAAATCACTAATATTTAATGCTTATACTAATGTAGTTTCATTTTATATACTTAGTAATATTCTACAATAACTAAATCCAAATACAAGAAAAACCGTTTTGTACTGAACGAATAAAAATACGATTTTTTATTTTTTATTTGACGGGTAGGAATATAACAGATGTGAAAAGGGCTAAGCTTATTACCTACCAGGGGAAGCAACACGGCTCTGCCAATATACTGACAATTTTGTTTCGAGCCTCAGTTTCGAGCCCATCGCATGCAGCAGTGCTGTAGGAGGGGACAATAGACCTTACTTCATAGGATCATTTCTATAGTAAGCTCTTCACCAGGCTATCACAATATGATTTGGACAATGTTTTTGAAAAGTAAATTTTTTCAACAATAAAAGTCTCGAGCAATTTTATCATACGATCAAAATAAACAAGATTAAACATTAAATACTAGTTATTATGGTTCCCATTACTGGGTCATTTTATGTTCATCCTTCTTCTTCCTCGCGTTATCCCGGCATTCTGCCACGGCTCATGGGAGCCTGGGGTCCGCTTGACAACTAATCCCATGATTTGACGTAGGCACTAGTTTTTACGAAAGCGACTGCCTTCTGACCTTCCAACCCAGGGGGTAAACTAGGCCTTATTGGGATTAGTCCGGTTTCCTCACGATGTTTTCCTTCGCCGAAAAGCGACTGGTAAATATCAAATGATATTTCGTACATAAGTTCCGAAAAACTCATTGGTACGTTTGAACCCGTGACCTCCAGATTGCAAGTCGCACGCTCTTACCGCTAGGCCACCAGCGCTTTTTTTTGTCATTTTATGTTCATGTGTAAAAATTATTAGAATAAACAAAATTGTTGTGTGGATCTAGACGAACTAATTTGCATCGGGGCTCGTATTCTTGGAAAGTTGTTAACCCTTGAAGTGGCACTTATGCCAAAAGGTTAAATACGAATACCCTTTGTTGAGCATTTGTTGATTATAAAATATTATATTTTTATCATTGGTATGATTTGATTGACTCTACTAGAGACTGTGCGCAAAGAGTCGTGATATGTACTGGTTCCCATATTTTCCACAGGTCTTCTCTTTCCGAACAGACTCTATATCATTGAATATTCGGCGCTTCGGCCGAGAGAGGGGCCGAATATTCGGCATTCGTCAAAACCACTATTCGGGGCATCTCTAATTACATACCTCTTTAAATAACTGTTTAAATATATAAATACATACATACAAACATCCATAACTCAGGAATAAATAATATTTGTGATAAACACACGAATAAAAGTCCTTACCGGGTTTCGAACCCAAGATCTCCAGCTTCATTGACCTCACTGTTACAAAAATTTAGTCTATTAAACCAATTTGTCGGTAAAAAAAGGCGCAATATTCAAATTACGTATGGAAATCGAACCCTTGCGCGTACCTATTTCAAATTTGACGACTTTCTACTGATAAAATTGGTTTGCTATTGCCAAACTAATATTTAATGACTTATAAATTAAGTCATCGTTAATTTTCCAGCAATTTTGGTGCAGCATTGTTGGTTAAAAGCATCTGTATGCCCTACTCTAGGTGGAATAGATAATTAGGGTTAATAACAGTAATATTAACCTATCCCTAGAAAAAAATTGAAGAAAATCCTTTATTTTTACTATGCTGTACCAAAATTGCTGGAAAATTAACGATCCCTGCTTATAATTGTGGTCCCACAAGCATCGTAAAGCCTTAGCCTTATTTATAAATAATATTGTCTTAAAAATAGGTTACTTATCTCTAAAATAAAAATATTGAACTATTTATTAGGCCAGGACTAGCAGTAACGCCGCTAAGCTAGTAGAGTAGTCAGAGTAAAATCAATCCTAAAAGTACACTTCGGCATTTGAGATTGATTGCTCCGTTAATAGAGTTAGACCCTGGCCCCTATTTCACCAACGGTGACAGGTGCAACAATTGTCGACATCACTGTTACTGACGTCACAGGTCTCCATAGGCTACGGTAACCGCTTACCATCAGACGGGCGGTGTGCTTGTTTGCCACCAACATGTTAATTAAAAAAAAACTCCACTATATCGCCAGTTAATAAGTACTTATTTTGCGAAGCTAATGACAATTGTCACAAGAAACACGACAATTGTCACGAAATTCCGACACAGAACTCATTTGCTGTCAAGAATTACCGAAAGTTCTATGAAATCTTGTGACAATTGTCATCATTATCATCATAAACATCGCAAGAGAAATACCTGTTTTTTGCCGATATAATAAAGTTTTTTTAAATAATACAATGATGGTGGCAAACAGGAAAACGGCCCGCCCGATGGTAAGCGGGAACCGTAGCCCATGGATGCCTGTGACGTCAGCAACAGAGACATTTGTCGAATTGTCGCACCTGTCACCGTGGTGAAATAGGGGCCAGGAAGATAAGTCTGCAAGGATTTTGATAGCCTACGTACAATAGTGCAAGTGTTATTTTAAACGTCTAACTTCTATGAAATGATGACGTATGAATAACACTTGCGCTGCGTGAGCTATCAAAATCGCTGCAGACTTTTCTTGATTTGAAGCCTCCTCCACACTCGTGTGCGAATCGCGGCGCAAAGCCGCGAACGCGAGTGTGGAGTACTGAACGCAGACCTGCGAAATCGACTCCACACTCGCGTTCGCGGCTTCGCCCGCGATTCACGCGCAGTCTGGAGGGGGCTTGAGGTCTAATTCTAATATCTATTTTTTTATTCGGTAGACTAAAATGACATAAATTTCTTATTATGAAATTTATTTTTTAATACAGTTGCTCAAAAAGTGCTACTTTACGTAGCTGTTTAGCGTTCGCAAAGTTGTTTTTTGCGAACTAGTGCTTTTTACTTTTCTAGCTTTTTTAAATTTAATTCTGACAATCGATACGTCCACACCAAAGAGTTTGGATGTTCTATAACTTTAAGTATATATTTTTATTTTGCCATTAGACATTTATTACGTACAAAAAGTATTGTTACACGATATAAAGTAAATATTTATTTGTTATTATATAAATAAAACGTTATAAAATACGATATTTCACTAAAAAAAATTTTATTATTGGCTGAATGGAACTATCATTGCCACGTTGGCGTTGGCTGACGGAAATATTTCGGCTTAGTACCACAGATACAGTATCAGTTAAGGGCTCCACAGACCTTGTAATATAATCACGCGGTTTTTGATCCATTAAATAAAATGGAACTCTAAAATGTCCATACTATAGTCGATCAAACAAGTTTGTCAGTAGAAAAAGGCGCGATATTCAAATTTTCTATAGGACTATAACCCTTCGCGCCTACATTTTTTAGCCGCTTTTTTCTACTGACGAAAATGGCTTGACTTGGCTTTGAATTGTTGCCGTGTGTAAATATTTTACGTCAATAATGTCACAGCTACGTAGAAAGTGGCGCCCGCATTTATTAACCGACTTCCAAATCTCAAAAGGAAGAGATTCGATTGTGATTTTTTTTGTTTGTTACTCCATATCTCCGTCATTACTGGACTGATTTTGTAAATTATTTTTTTGATTGTATGTATATGCATACAGATTGGTCCCGTTTTTGTCAAAACCCAGTTCTGATAATGGGATCCATGAGGAATCGAGGGAACTCCTCAAATCTTAAAGGCATGCGTATAGAGATGTGTATTTTCATCAGAAAATCAAGAATTTACATTAAAAACTGTCGCATTTGATGAAGTGGAACTGCTGATGATGATCAGAACAGAACTCTTCAATGACTACACGTTTGGCGATTTCGAAATTCGATTTTGACGGAGCTGGCCCGGGAGCCAGACTTACCCGGATCCGGGCTCTTATCTGGACCTGAACCCGGACCTGGACCCGGACTTGGAACTGGACTTGGACCTGGACCAAGATCTAGACCTGGACCTCGACCTGGACCTGGTCCTGGACCCGAAACTGGACCCGGACCCGGACTCGGACCCGGACTCGGACCCGGACTCGGACCTTGACCCGGAAAACCACTGATACCTAAGCTAAATAAACCAACCTACCATAAAATGTAGGTATAAAGTATAATGATGCCAAACTTACTAGCCCCTCCCACTCAAACCCCCGTACACCGCACCGTACGCGCCGTTAAGTGGGTTAGGTTAGGTTTGAACTGCGATACTGCGATCCTCACAGAACCGCAAAAAAACCGGGCAAGTGCGAGTCGGACTCGCGCACGAAGGGTTCCGTACCATAATGCAAAAAAAAAAACGAAAAAAAAAGCAAAAAAAAAAAACGGTCACCCATCCAAGTACTGACCACTCCCGACGTTGATAACTTTGGTCAAAAATCACGTTTGTTGTATGGGAGCCCCATTTAAATCTTTATTTTATTCTGTTTTTAGTATTTGTTGTTATAGCGGCAACAGAAATACATCATCTGTGAAAATTTCAACTGTCTAGCTATCACGGTTCGTGAGATACAGCCTGGTGACAGACGGACGGACGGACGGACGGACGGACAGCGAAGTCTTAGTAATAGGGTCCCGTTTTACCCTTTGGGTACGGAACCCTAAAAAGTGGGTTAGGTTAGGTTAGAACTGCGATCCTAACAGAAACGAAATGCTACCTACTAGAAAAGTGGGTGGTTTTACCTCCTTTTCTACATAGTGCACCATCTATGTACAGTAATCTTTCACCGGCCCCCATAGAAGTTGGTTTATTTTTCTTGTTAAAATTATTTTCTACTATTTTATGTCGAACTATACGAGTAAGACAAAGTCAATCGCTCTATATATTTTATGGCAAACCGCGAGTTCTCAGTTCGGGGGGTTCGAACTACTAGTTATCTTAAATTGCAACTGTAAGAGTATTTTTGTATGAAATGAGTTAATGTGATTAATTTTGGCAATGTAAATCAACGCTGAACGTAGTTTATAGTGCTGAATAATTATACAATATCATTCAAGTTCAAGGGAAAATTCCTAACTGTAAGTGCAATGTTCATGTTACCAATATTTGTATTATTGTGATTTTTTCGCAATTGTATTAAAAAACGTCGTTCAATGTACGTGTGAAAGTGTTATTATTTACTTATCCCGTGTCTTTTATTCGCCTACGGCTCATAAAAGACATCTCGGGACTCGTAAATAATAACATACTTTCCCCACTTGCATTGAAATGTACTATTATGTTCATATTATGAAATGTCATTTTAGTCTACCGAATAAAAAAATAGACTTTAGGTATATAACACATAAAAAGATAAAAACGCCTAACAAAATATTTCTTATAACAAATAACTTTGAACATTTGCTATAAAACCAGTTAAAACTAATAATGGCTTATTTTACAAAAGTAAATTATCTAAATATGATTTATTATGGTTACACAAAAATGCGCGAGGTTATAAGAGTTTGACCAAGAGAAGTCTGCAACGATTTTGATGGCACATGCAGTGCAAGTGTTATTTATACGTCATAATTTCAAAGAAGTTTGACGTTTAAAATGACGCTGACTTATCTTGGCTAACTCTATTAACGATATAATAATATACCTATATACAGTATGTATCTGAACGAAAAGCAATTACTCAAACCCGTTAATGTTTAGGTCATACTGAGCAACATTTACTATGGGACCAACCCCGAGAACGCGAAAATAAAAATTGGATGTTTCATACATTTTGCTGGTCTGATGTTGAAATTTCCTATGGGAGAGTCAATTTTATTTTCGCGATTTCTGCGTTGGTCCCATAGTAAAAGTTGCTTAGTATGACCTAAACATTAACGGGTTTGAGTAATTGCTTTTCGTTCATATACAGGATGTATAAGTCATTACCTTTGTAAATAATGGGTGGAAAAAATTAATGTGCCCTGGAAGGGAAGTGCCTTAAAACCTTAAGTTAGCTCATTTTACTTAAAGGAAACATTCTTTTATATTTAAAAAGAATCCAAAATGCATTCAAAGATTATTCCTTTTTTTTTTTCAATTCGCTTGTCTTACGACAGACGAGTGTTTCCGAGGCCTACTGTGTCATGGAGAAATGTTATCATTAACAATAACTGTATCGACTAGCTAGAATAAAATAGCGTGTTGTTTTTTTAATTTTTAGTAGGTTCGATTCCCGCTTCCCGGGGAGGCAGCTAATGAATAACAATCTTTAACCTTTTGAACGCCGCGCACATCGTGCGCGCTGCGTCATCCTGAACCTTGCTGCATGGAATGCACGAAGGTTGATATTGGCCTGTAGCCGCGCGCGTCAGTTGACGTCCTTGGCGGTGAAAAGGTTAAATGCAGTTTTTGTTTCTTTTTTTAAATAAATTAATGTTTCCTTTAAGTAGAATGAGCTAACTTAAGGTTATAAGGCATTTTCCCTCCAGGGCCCATAAAAAAATTCACACTGTATACATGATCTGCGATTTCGACTCCAGGGCAAATATATTCGAACTAAGCGATGCGACCCTTGCGACTAGGACTAGGGCGGGCGCAGCATGGTTCCATTTTTATCGCCTGTCCCTTCACCTTTGCACTTACATACTTGTTAGAACGTGACAGGCATGGTGACAAGCGATAAAAGTGCGACCGTGCTACCGCCGCTGATTCAGTTACTATTTGTCTATCTTCCACGACGTTTTTATTTTTTATTTGCTACTTACTAGCTTCTGCCTGCAACTTCGTCTGTGTGGAAGTGGAATGATGAAGATGATTGATAAATAAAAACAACTCTATGTTCTTCTGCGGGCTCGCCAATGTCCAATTTTCCGCACCAAATTTCATCTAAATCGGTTCAGCGGTTTAAGTATGAAGAGCGGTAACAGACAGACAGACAGAGAGTTACTTCCGTATTCATAAAAATATTAACTATACCTAGTTAATTGTAAAGTGTAATTATTATTAGGTAAGTAATTAATTTCTGTTGAAGTAATCGGCGTGGTCCGTCGCCGCTATATTTCTGGCACGATATGTCATAAATACGAATCATGTATGTTACATGAATGTCTGGCAAAATGGTTCAAGAAATATGTTTTCACGAATAATATCTTCTTACTTCAGCTAATATTGTTTCATAGGTAGACTCATCGATGACCACAAACGTTTTGGCTCGTCTGCTGAAGTAGTATATGTCCCCGGTGAAGATGTCAAACCAGAGTGCGTGAATATGCAAGTCATGTTTCTGCAGTCTTGATTTCAACATACCATATGATGCAATATTTTGAAGTTGTTGTAATGTATTAACCTAAAAAGAAAGATGTGAAATATTAACCAAACACTATTTGAATAACTATATTATATCAGGCGCCAGTTTAGAACCTACGTAAGTAATTTTAAAACACAATGTAACTGTACGATATAACGACTTAACATATGTCTGCTCGTTGTGCATCTGCATCAAACTGAATGTACTGATACCAAATATACCCACATCCGAGTAGCCTAGCGCCCCTAGCGGGTGTGACTTTCAATCCGGAGGTCGCGGGTTCAAACCCCGGCTCGCAACAATGAGTTTTTCCGAGCTTACGAGGGCTGATTCGAAAGTTGTTAGCTGCTCCGGCTCTACTCATGCGATTGCAATATTATTTATACCATTGTGAGGGATATTTCAGTATGTAAAGAGGTGACGTCAATTCGTTTTTAGAAAACGCATAGTTTTTTTTTCAATATTTTTTTCTGCGACGTGCCGAAGCCTACGGCCATCAGCCAGGATGATTAGTAATTGAGACTCCATTATGTGGTATCATTTTATAAACATTTTTAGTTTAAAAACATATAATTTTTTTAGGTGCTGCTAATTGCGAATCTCGATCGTCTTTTTATAAAAAATATAACCTGACAACAGTTTATTTAAGCCTGAGATAGTGTCGCTGCAAACAGCTTACGTATGGCAATAATGTGCGTACGTCATGTATAGTCGGGGTAGTGGGCATTGGCTTCATGTTGATACTCGTATAATGTCAGAAACATTGCTTACAGAGAATTCGGTTTTTTCAATTTACCTATTCGTCAAAATCTGATTCTAAATATTCAATATTAATATATTCTTCGTTTTCTGACTCTTGACGAAGTCTGATTTTCACTGATTTTCATCAGATGTTGTGTCGCTTTCAGGACCACCAACCTCGATTATAAAACGTTCAGTCTCCAATTCGATTATAGGATTTTTATCGTCGATCTACATAAACCTTAAATGAAATATTAAAGTTTAAACCAAACAACTAACCAGTTCAATAAAACCGCACTATAATATGTCAATACCGGTCATGTCAACAACCAACTTCAAAACATTGTTTATTGGAATGCTATGTAATCCTTCGTCTTTTTTAAGCTGTAAGTATTGCATTCACTACAATTTTTTCGCATCTTTGGTAAATTTTTTTGGCATTTTTGTAATAAAACCGTTTATATTTGAATATATTCGTAGATATTTTCCGTTTGTTTACATCGGTGACATTCGATGACATCCAACGTTCGTTGTCAAAGAGTACTTGTTGCCAGTAAAAGAAATTAGTACCATTGAAAATCCGCAAAATGGCGAGGGTCAAATTAACTGTTGTCAGGAGGTTGTCAGGCTTTACGTATAAATCATTTTGATTGAGTAAACCTAATTATGACTTATGACTTAATAGGCGTCAATAGTGAGTCATTTCATCAAAAGTAGTAATTTCAGATACTTATTCAAAAATGTGCTTTATCATATAAAATTATTTATCCATTATACACTCCGAGATTATACATCGAAAATAGCAGAAGGAACCGAATAATTAGACCCGGGTAATTATAATATAAGTTGATTCTTAAATATTTCAATGAGAAATTCATCTAATTGTGAAAAAAAATCGTTTTTTTCTTAGTAATTTATATACAAAACAGCTTTCAGTAAAAAATATATTATTTAATAATAATAATTTCAGTAAAAAATATAAAAATATATTATTAAAAAATCGTTTTTTTCTTAGTAATTTATATACAAAACAGCTTTCAGTAAAAAATATATTATATAAAAGATAAACATATAAGTAAAAAAAACACAATGGCCATAATTAGCATTGAAATGTCCCTCACAATGGTATAAATCACATTGCAATCGCATGAGTAGAGCCGGAGCAGGGGGGCGATTTTTGAAATTCGTTCGCTCGATTTCGTCACTCGAAAATCGGTGGAAAACGGCGAAATGCTAATTTTTGAAATACGACCGATAGAAATTTGGAATCGAGTGGTATTGACCACTCGTTTTCAATTCTATTAGTAGAATTTAAATGCCTAGTAGCGGAGATATTATTGAACGAAATGCACGAAATCGAGCGGTCGAATTTCAAAAATCGGCCACCAGCTAATAACTTTCACATCAGCCCTCGTATGTACGTAATATCATTTGATAGGTATTTACCAGTGGCTTTTCGGTGAAGGAAAACATCGTGATGAAACCGGTTTAATCCCGTTTCCCCTCTGGGTTGGAAGGTCAGATGGCACGATGGCAGTCGAATCACTTTCGTAAAAAGTAGTGCCTACGTCAATTCTTGGGATTAGTTGTCAAGCGGACCCTAGGCTCCTTGAGCCGTGGCAAAATGTCGGGATTACGCAAGAAAGAAGAAGATTCCGAGACGACATGAGCGAAAATCGATTTCTAGAAGACTTTTCGTACCGGGCCACTATAGTGTAAAGGGTATAGCAGATAAAAAATAGATAGCCTTTAAAAAATTGCCCCCAGCATTTTTGGGTCGAAACTATAATCAAACGATGCCTTTTGAAGAGGTAATGCACAAAGTTTCATCCCTGCACAAAGTCTCATCCCTCTGTTACCCACTGGGGGTGAAAAACACCCGATTAACCTCAAAACTGTTTTATTTATTTTTTCCTAAACTATGAAAGAGACGAATTTTAAATTTTGTACAAATATTAATGAGACTAAAAACTATATATTAAAAAAATATGACCCTCCTAACCATTAAAATTCCTGTAAAAAAATATAAAAAAAAATGTAATCATCCTGTATAACAAGTTCGACTCTTGGTACAATCACCATTTTTTTTCAAATATGAACCAATTTATATTCTACGTCATACAAAATTTTCATCGTCCTAGCCCAGAAGGAACATAGCGAAATTAATATGAATTGGCTCTTTGGTGCCTACTATTGTTACCTCTTCAAAAGGCATCGTTTGATTTTAGTTTCGACCCAAAAACGCTGGGGGCAATTTTTCAAAGGCTATCCTGCTATACCCTTTCATCCGTTTGCGTTAAGTGTCATTTTGTATGGGCTTTTGAGTTTCCAAAACGTCACACTTGGCGCGCTGTTCAAAATCCTATATAAAATGAGACGTATGTCCATCACGCTATCGAATAAAATTTTAATTAAATTACACACCGAGCGAGAAAAAATAAGCCCGAGTGAAAATCAATTTTAGCAATTTTCTATTTGGTTCCAATGATACAACCGCTAGACAAATGAGTACGTGGTCGAGTCGAGAGAGCCCACCCTACCCAAACCGCGCCACACCTAGGTACCACACTCCCACACGACAAATAAGTACGTGGTCGAGTCGAGAGAGCCCACCCTACCCAACCGCGCCACACCTAGGTACCAAACTCCCACACGACAAATAAGTACGTGGTCGAGTCGAGAGAGCCCACCCTACCCAACCGCGCCACACCTAGGTACCACACTCCCACACGACAAATAAGTACGTGGTCGAGTCGAGAGAGCCCACCCTACCCAACCGCGCCACACCTAGGTACCAAACTCCCACACGACAAATAAGTACGTGGTCGAGTCGAGAGAGCCCACCCTACTCAACCGCGCCACACCTAGGTACCACACTCCCACACGACAAATAAGTACGTGGTCGAGTCGAGAGAGCCCACCCTACCCAACCGCGCCACACCTAGGTACCACACTCCCACACGACAAATAAGTACGTGGTCGAGTCGAGAGAGCCCACCCTACCCAACCGCGCCACACCTAGGTACCAAACTCCCACACGACAAATAAGTACGTGGTCGAGTCGAGAGAGCCCACCCTACTCAACCGCGCCACACCTAGGTACCACACTCCCACACGACAAATAAGTACGTGGTCGAGTCGAGGGAGCCCACCCTACCCAACCGCGCCACACCTAGGTACCACACTCCCACACGACAAATAAGTACGTGGTCGAGTCGAGAGAGCCCACCCTACCCAACCGCGCCACACCTAGGTACCACACTCCCACACGACCAATAAGTACGTGGTCGAGTCGAGAGAGCCCACCCTACCCAACCGCGCCACACCTAGGTACCACACTCCCACACGACAAATAAGTACGTGGTCGAGTCGAGAGAGCCCACCCTACCCAACCGCGCCACACCTAGGTACCACACTCCCACACGACAAATAAGTACGTGGTCGAGTCGAGAGAGCCCACCCTACCCAACCGCGCCACACCTAGGTACCACACTCCCACACGACAAATAAGTACGTGGTCGAGTCGAGAGAGCCCACCCTACCCAACCGCGCCACACCTAGGTACCACACTCCCACACGACAAATAAGTACGTGGTCGAGTCGAGAGAGCCCACCCTACCCAACCGCGCCACACCTAGGTACCACACTCCCACACGACAAATAAGTACGTGGTCGAGTCGAGAGAGCCCACCCTACCCAACCGCGCCACACCTAGGTACCACACTCCCACACGACAAATAAGTACGTGGTCGAGTCGAGAGAGCCCACCCTACCCAACCGCGCCACACCTAGGTACCACACTCCCACACGACAAATAAGTACGTGGTCGAGTCGAGAGAGCCCACCCTACCCAACCGCGCCACACCTAGGTACCACACTCCCACACGACAAATAAGTACGTGGTCGAGTCGAGAGAGCCCACCCTACCCAACCGCGCCACACCTAGGTACCACACTCCCACACGACAAATAAGTACGTGGTCGAGTCGAGAGAGCCCACCCTACCCAACCGCGCCACACCTAGGTACCACACTCCCACACGACAAATACGTACGTGGTCGAGTCGAGAGAGCCCACCCTACCCAACCGCGCCACACCTAGCTACCACACTCCCACACGACAAATAAGTACGTGGTCGAGTCGAGAGAGCCCACCCTACCCAACCGCGCCACACCTAGGTACCACACTCTCACACGACAAATAAGTACGTGGTCGAGTCGAGAGAGCCCACCCTACCCAACAGCGCCACACCTAGCTACCACACTCCCACACGACAAATACGTACGTGGTCGAGTCGAGAGAGCCCACCCTACCCAACCGCGCCACACCTAGCTACCACACTCCCACACGACAAATAAGTACGTGGTCGAGTCGAGAGAGCCCACCCTACCCAACCACGTCACACCTAGCTACCACACTCCCACACGACAAATAAGTACGTGGTCGAGTCGAGAGAGCCCACCCTACCCAACCGCGCCACACCTAGCTACCACACTCCCACACGACAAATACGTACGTGGTCGAGTCGAGAGAGCCCACCCTACCCAACCGCGCCACACCTAGCTACCACACTCCCACACGACAAATAAGTACGTGGTCGAGTCGAGAGAGCCCACCCTACCCAACCGCGCCACACCTAGGTACCACACTCTCACACGACAAATAAGTACGTGGTCGAGTCGAGAGAGCCCACCCTACCCAACCGCGCCACACCTAGCTACCACACTCCCACACGACAAATACGTACGTGGTCGAGTCGAGAGAGCCCACCCTACCCAACCGCGCCACACCTAGCTACCACACTCCCACACGACAAATAAGTACGTGGTCGAGTCGAGAGAGCCCACCCTACCCAACCACGTCACACCTAGCTACCACACTCCCACACGACAAATAAGTACGTGGTCGAGTCGAGAGAGCCCACCCTGCCCAACCGCGCCACACCTAGCTACCACACTCCCACACGACAAATAAGTACGTGGTCGAGTCGAGAGAGCCCACCCTACCCAACCACGTCACACCTAGCTACCACACTCCCACACGACAAATAAGTACGTGGTCGAGTCGAGAGAGCCCACCCTGCCCAACCGCGCCACACCTAGCTACCACACTCCCACACGACAAATAAGTATTTTCTACAAAATATAGTTTTAGAATTTTGATAGTTTGAAGTGGATGGTTGTTACCTGAGATAATTTGTCTTCTGTACTAAATTTGTTTTCAGGGTCGATATATGCCACAAATTTAGTTTGTGGTGTTTCAGCTGTAAACAACATCGGTTTTGAGAAATCGCCGTCCATCGCGATGAATTTGTCCAAGCTTGTTTGCCCATGATTACACAACCAAGATCTTAAGGGAGACATTCTCCTTTGTTCCTGTAATGTAGGTATATAACATGTATATAATATATTTTTTATTATTAGCTGTGCCCGGCATACCTGCTTCGTATTCGTTAGGTATAGTAGGTATATGGTTTACCCCTCCCTCCGCTAAGAGGCTAATGAAGCCTACGTTCATTACCAGGTCTTTATACCTAGTAGGTAAGAAATATAGATAGACAATACTTAATTGAAACAAAATAAAATAAGTATTAAACCTTTGTAAATGCGAAGTGAAAAGAACAACAAAATTTGTAGACTAACCGTGTTTGACTCTTCTTTGCTTTTTAACTTGTATAAGAGATTCATAGCTTTACAGTCACTATGACCGCACACAATAATGTGCCTTATGTCGTTAATTATGCAGCCAAGTTCCAACGCAGCCGGTTCACAGCTTGTCATCTCGTCTACAAAGTGCTGAGAGTGAGGGATCAGATTACCGGCGTTTCTTACTGCAAAAATAGATTTTATTTAAGAAACCACCAGACGATAATATGATATTTAATGATATTTTAAAATATGAAGTCATATAAATATAGCTTCATATTTTTGCAAATTTGTACAAACCAACAAACATGTCGCCTACACTGGTTTCCGTAAATCTAGTAGGAATCATTCGACTGTCCATGCATGTGTAGAATACTGCTTTAGGCTAAAAAAATACATGATATAATTATAATAATTTGTAACAAGCTCTAACGGATTTAAACTTAATAAAATATTTTTATCTACCCAAATATCATAAACCCTCCATGATGCGTTCAAGAACCGCGCATTATAACCACCATAAAAATATACTGTATTGTTAGAACAATTTCCTTATCTGTAAAAATTTTATTATTGCTAATAATACAGTAATTTTATACATTTCCCTTTTGCGTTAAATCCGGTAGTTCTGATTTTTTGCAGACGTGTTTATGATGTTGGCCCAATGAATAATGCAAATTTGTGACTTCGAGCGTCGAACGCAACTTTGTCAAATATCGAAAAACCCGCGATAATTTCGGTTTTCTTTTAGATTTGGGCGATTATAACATAAGTGACATTGAATATTTTAATTCAGACTTCGATTACAAAGAATAAAACTTTTTCTAATTAAATATTTCTTTATTTGTAAGTTCGTTTACTAGGTTCTCAGTAAAACTATTTCTAATAAAATATTTCTTTATTTGTAAGTTCGTTTACTAGGTTCTGTTAGTTACGAAATTATATTTCATATTTAGCAGTGACTTTTCGGCGAAGTAAAATACGGTAATAGAGAACCGGACATATCCCAATAAGGCCTACCTAATTATGCACTATTTTTATTCATATTCATATTTATTATTAATAATGTACACATACATTACAAGTCAAGTTTATAATGGGTGAAATATATCCCAGATAGTAAAATTACAGTTCTACTTATTGCCCAATTTCTACCCGATCTACCCGGTTTTGTATTAAAATAACTGTTGGACTGCACAGATTAGGCAGTACATAAATGAGACTATCTTGTTTGGTACTAAAATGACAGTTGTATTGGGCAGATTCTTAACTAGTTTTAGCAGTTTTGTCAATCGCACTGTCACTTTTTAGTATCTGAGACATAAAAACAAGAGTGTGTTTTAAAAAGAAAACTAGTGCCTGCGCTAAATCAGAGGATTGAGTTGACGAGCCGACACCACCACCAGGCTCCGTTTAGTAAGCCGTGGTAAAAAACCGGAACAAAAGGGATTCAAGTATCATGATCTTTAGTGTCGTACTATAATCACGTGACCAGTGTTGTCAGCATAGCAAAAACCATAAAATAGCACTGGCGCGCCCTCAAATCCCACGACTCTTCTCTTTCCGCACAGACTCTACTGGCCGGCGCTGGCCCATTGTGTACAGGGGCCTTAAAATACGCTTGAATTGTGTACGACTCCTAGATACGTGTAGACGACGCTTAAACAACGCTAACTTTATAAAAGAAAAATACAGCTTTTGTCACAGCTACAGGTAACCAACCAATGAGCTTTCCCTCGTAACCAACCAATGATAATGCAGGAATGCTAATGCTTATTTATGACATAGAGGTACAATAACTAGAGATGACACGGGGGAGGGGCCAAACGACCGAACGAGATGCACTTATGGAAATTTCAGTAAGAGTAGCAGAGAAAGCGGTATTATTGCTTGTCCTTGTCATAGTCTCACTTTTTGTTTGTTCCCCACTAAAAATTTAGTATGGTTTATGGTGGGCAACAAATAACCCGACCGAATTACGTAGACTGTTTTTGGTTTGTTGTTAGGAATGTTAAAACGTGTTTTTAATATTGTCGCTTTGCGTATGTTTTGTCCCTCACGGAGGCACGCGTATAGCTCATCTATGTAATACTAGGTCTATGATTTATGATGACTTTGTATTGTCAATGTCATCAATGTATATGCAATTTTATATTTCAGAATAACAGAATATCCAGTGCTATTTAACAGGCTTGATCATAATTAAAAGTTTCTAACAAATTGCAGAAAAAAACTTCTGTGGCCCCTGTGAGATTTGAAACTACAAGGTTAGTCTTACCACTGGATTGTCTTTGACTTGTTGAAACTGTTTCACCATGCTCGATCGGTCCAACACACGATATCTCATGATGCCTCGAAGAATCCTTTCCATTTTGTTTAATTATTTATTAACACAAACATTAAATTCCTTTTAATATAACTACGTTTGCTAGTCATTAAACTTGGTAGTGGACGGGTTGTAGTCGGGTCAGATTGACATAGATGACCTTCGTTAGTGAGCTTATCGCATGGCAGCCGAGCTAAGCGAGTGACCGCGGTGCCGAATCATTACTGTAGGTTACGTGTAAGTAGAGCGCATCGCGAGAAAACCTCTATACCTAGCATTAATTAGTTATAAAACAATTATAACCTCAAGTTTATTATGATCATCGTTAATTTCTATTCCCTATCCATAGGTGTGTATTTAATCATGTACTACCTACTACGCTACGCTGTCAAAATGTTGTAAATACCTAGTGATAAATATATTTCGTAGGGTTTTATGTTATTTGCTTATTTTGCGTAGTGTAACTGAGGTTAGGGTTGGTCAGCAAGTAATACTTTTAGTACAATACTGTCAGCGCTTTTTACAAACAAAAATAATTTACAAATGGCAGGCTTAATGCCTAAATTGTAGAAAATGAGAATCCCTACTCAGTGTTTATAAAATATTTCGGGTTCACCAGTTTTAATTTTTGTTTTCATCATAAAATACTCCTTTTTAAAAAACGACGTAAGTGGCACCAAAGAAAACCTTTTGGTTGTGGCTTGTTTTTTCGTATTGTATACTTTAGTGTTCTGAACAGTGCTGAGCTAGCAATCATTCATTTGTTCGGTTCATGGAAGCACTTGCTCCAATAGTAAATGCGAAGAGCAAATATTTGCTCAAAACAAAATGTTTGAAAGGGCTTATGGAAGTATCCATTTTGCATAGCCACATGCACTTGACCATTTGTTCTAAATATAAGTACACAATACACATGTATACATTTCAGATGAACTTGGAGTGTGTAATCGGTGATGGAAAAAAAATGGAAAGTCACATAGTTACATCCGTGCCCCCAAACCATCGCTTCCAAGAGCCAGAGAAGGCCGTTAAAACTATCACTGATATGGCTGTTTGGGAGAAATCTGAAGCATACATGGAATATACAGGATTTATTGCCACACTCAATGAATCTATCAAAAGCAAACCTTTATCAGTTGACTGCAAAGTGAACAACAATGTGATGCAACTATTACATGTCCTGGAAGAGATAAATGACATGATAGATCAGTTTCCACCTGTTGAGCAGCCTCAAAGATTTGGAAACACAGCTTTTAGGGATTGGCTTGATAAAGTCAAATCCAACACAACAACATTGCTACAAAAAATGATGCATGAATCCCTCCACATTGCCATAGCAGAAATCAAAGCTTACCTGGAGGAGAGTTTTGGCAATGCTACCAGGATCGATTATGGAACAGGTCATGAAATGGCTTTCATAATGTTTCTCTGTTGTTTATACAAAATAGGTTTTCTTCAAGCTGAAGATAATGTGGCAACTGTATTCCTGGTATTTAACAAGTACTTAAATATAGCGAGAAGATTGCAGAAAACATACAGAATGGAGCCGGCAGGCAGTCATGGTGTGTGGAGCTTAGATGACTACCAATTTGTGCCATTTATTTGGGGAAGCGCTCAGCTCATTGATCAGCCCAAGATATATCCTCCTGTCAAGTTTCTAGAGGATGACATCATTGATAAATATGCTGGTGAATACATGTTTCTTTCTTGCATAAAGTACATAAAAGAAGTGAAGAAAGGCCCATTTGCAGAGCATTCTAACCAACTATGGAGCATAAGCTCCGTCGGCTCATGGGCAAAAATCAATCAAGGTTTGATTAAGATGTACAAAAAAGAAGTACTCAGCAAATTCCCTGTGGTGCAGCATATCATGTTCGGGTCTCTGCTCCCCATACGTCGGTTCCCCCTTCATCAGTAAACATAACGATTGGACTGTAAAAGTGTAAACTGCAATATGTATTCCTTGTATGTCCATCAGTTTTTTTATTATAATTATTTGTTCAATTAGAAAACTTCACATAATTATAATCAACTGTATTGTACGTATTAATTGATTAAATATCTTAGTCTTGACTTTATTAACTTGGATAAAATGTTGTAAAATAATTTTACTTTTGACTTTTTGACCGATCTTTAAACCTGTGTACTTATTGTTTTATGAATTAAAAAAAAATCTACTAAAATCTGTATTATAAATCGATTAGTCAATTAACCTTATTAACTTTGCTTAAATTATTGTCATGTGATATTAATAAATAATATGCCTATGTCAGAAATGTTTTGCTTATTTTATTGACAAATGTGATTTACTAGTGGTCTTAGCCACCTCAAGATTATAAACTGAGGGGATTTATTCTAAATCGTTGGTGGGGATAGTCTTAAGATATGATAAGATTGTTAAGTCATTACAACACTCAGCTCATCTGGTATATGTTTCAAGCCAAAATGTTAGATATTAAGATTAATGTAGATACTTATATAAACAAATTGCACCAGGATTGGCTTGTACATCAGATCAGATACCAAGTGGGAAAATAATGCGTTTTACCTCTAAATGTAGCCAAACCGTTGCAGAGGTATTTCAATATTCATATTCATTTCCCTTTCGGACCCGATTGAGCCAACCCATGCGCAAGTTCCCAATGTATGTACATAGGTACAGTACTATCCTATTCTATTATCATAATTATAGTTTTGGTTTGAATCAAACTCTGCTACTGGACGAAAGCCTCTATAAAGATGTCCACAGCAACTAGTCGTGTACCTTGGCCGCTCCGTACCACAAATATCTGAACAAAGCTTCTATTATCAAGAGACGAGCGGGTTATTCCCACTAGTTACCACCAAGTTCTTACCAGTGGTAACTACTGGGAAATTTTTTCCCTCCTTTTACCACTGGTAACTACTGGGAAAAAAAAATCCCACTAGTACCACCAACTCGGCTTGGTGGTACTGGGATTTTTTTTTCCCTTGTAATGGATAACCTAACAACCGACGCCTTGTCTTAGGACCGGCAGGCACACATACGTCGTCGTCTCACGTTGCGACGTCGTGTAACGTTGCGACGCCGTGTCGTAGAAATCTACGACGTCGTATCGTGGGCACTATACGATACCGTATAACGTTGCGACGTCGTGTCGTAAAAACCTACGGCGTAAACAGTAAGTAAACTTTCTGCGACTTCTTAGAAGTAATAGCAACAAAACAAGAACATGTCTGTTGCAATACTTATATCTTGATTAATTGCGATGATTTTTTTACATTTTCAACGTTATGGTAGTAACATGCCGTAAATGTTACCATGGTTACCAGTATAATTTGACACTGGGTTAACGGTTTAACCGCTTAACCTCGGGTTAGTGGGATGGTGCAAGTGGCCCTTATTGGTAGAGTGTGCAGACAAATGAAAATACCCAAGTAACATTTTAGTCCTATAATTTTAGTTTTTATCGCTAAAAGCTTGTATAGACGTCGTATTAAGGTTTCAGAGGTGACCACCTGTCGTATAAAAGCGCTTGGCAACACCTTTTTGCTCTATAGGCTTATACAGCTAATATATTCTATAAGCAATTGATGTAAAGGTTTATTTCATCATTTTATAGAGCCGTTATAGGCTTAAAGGATCAAATATAACCACTATAGAGCAATATTACTGTATAATAGTATTTGGAATAACTTTTATGCAACTAATTTGCGCTATTAAGGTTCCCTGCCAAGCCGCTGTAGTTTTGTGTTTTAACAGTGACAAAACCCCAACTATACAACGATTTTAGGATATAGTGGCTTTAGAGATCACTGCTATAGTACATAATACTTTAGTAGTCATATGAACACTATTATAGAACTGTTTTGCTCTATAGTAGCGTTTTTGGGACATATTTATAGCGTTAAAAAGCGCTTTAGTAGTTTTTAAATCCCTATTATATCTCATCGCTGTAAACGTCACAATGACTCTTTTATATCACAAAACTGTTGTATAGTGGTTTTGTTTTTTCTTTTAAAAGACAACAGCGTTATTGTTGAGTATTTATGTCTTATATAAACCGAGTTAGATACATAAAGGTAGAAAACGACTACTTGTAAATGATAAATTTGATTTGTAATGGCTACTTATATCTTGCTTATATAACTTCAGGCCTAAGCCACATAATGTGGTTCCGTACAAAATATTTTTATATTTTAATGAATTGATAAAAAAGACCCCAGTGATATTAGTGATTGTAGGTGAGATTTATCAACAATGATTTAATACAAGCATAAAATCGTGACGGTTTAGATATTTATCGACATCCATTATTACCACATTTTTTTTACCAATCACACTGAAAAATGAAACAACAGTAATGACTACATCTAAATAAAAAAAAATCCTATATCTTTCTAAAGAGTTTGTAGGTGTAACTGGGTCACAGCAAAATTCTTTTGGAACCCTAATTTTAATCATGATGGCGGTGAATATTTCGTCGTAAGTTCTATAGTTAGCCTATAAAAGCGTCGGATTTACTTCTTGGCTGTATAGTAGTAACTATGGTGAATATCATAATATTTTATTAAATTATTTTATTAAAAACAAATAAATCGAAGGGGCATTTAAAATTCCTCATTAAACTAATACTATTCTAACGGTAAAACTTCCGTCCCATATACTTTTTGCACTAAGGATCGAATTATTCGACATCTAAATGGCGCATATTAATATAAAGTCTTTACTTATCACCATTTTACTTAGTACCGTTTTTGTGAAGTAAACACACAACAAAACCACTCACAACAGTTGATGGAAAACTTGATAGCAAATTTCGTAGTAAAGGAACTATGAATTCTACAATAGTATAAAAAAGCACTATAATACAATTTCAAATACTACTATAGTATAAAACAAGCACTATAATGGAATATCCAATGCCACTATGGGGCTGTCCATAAATTACGTCATCGATTTTTGACGATTTTGGACCCCCCCCCCCTATAATCATCTAATCATCCAAAAATCATGCTTCAAGTGACCCCATTTCCTCCTACTTCATGCTACCGTCATCCGATGTCCAGACCCCCCCCCCCCCTAATTTGAAATGACGTAATTTATGAATAGCCCCTATAGTATAAATTAACACTATAATGGCGTTACTGACAACAAATTAGCACAAAAGTAATCATCACATCACTTTTATAGACCTAAAACGTCACGACTGACACTGCTACAGGTCTACTATATCACTGAATGGCACATAAGATGCGCCATTTCGGCTTTATACAATCTTCTTTGGTCTTTTATAGGACCTTAGGTGGTATTTGGGAAACGTTCTATCGAATACTATAGAACCACAAATTGTTACTTGGGTAGGTAGGTACTTCCTTCTGTATGAAGAAGATTTATACAAATAATTCAATATTTGTGGAAAATTATTGATTAAAAATTCATATTTTATTGACAGATATTTTATGGCGATTCATATAAGACGTACAGACGGACAGACAGAGTCATAAGTGTTTTTTGTACGAAAACCTAAAAAGCATAATATGTATTAAGAATAGCGCTAAAATATATGCATGTAGTGACTGTTTACCGTCATTGCCATTATCTACTAGAGCCTTTGCGAGCCCAATGGTCACGCCGTTATGAAAAAAAAGTGCAAGGACTTGTAGTATGAAGGCACATATGTCACATATGAGTATAATTATTAATTTGTTGTGCTAACGGTACTTTCGAATCGTAGTCTGATTGTGGTCCACTAAAACTACGATACGATATCGTGTCGTGAATCAATCAATGCACATCGTAGATTTCCACGTTACAGCGCCGCAACGTGACACGACGTCGTAAAATGTCCAGACACGACGTCGTATTGTGCCGCGACACGATACACGATATCGTAACGTTACACGATGTCGCAACGTGTGACGATGTCGCGTCGTCTTACGATACGACGTCGTATCGTGGGTATGTGTGTTGGCCCTAGGCTGGGACAAAAAGACACTTATAAGTAGAGAGAGATGCCACGAATATTCGGCAACTATTCGGTATTCGGCCAATTTACCGATTATTCAGTATTCGGCCGAATGTTGCCTACCTACTATTCGGCCGAATACCGAATATCTGTTGCACCTACCTAAAAAGAAAAATGACAATAAAAATAACCGCAAACAACTATATTAAGTACATTTTAACATGTGTTCTTGGAAAGATGTTACCTAAATATGAAGACCCTGTTTTTGAGCATTTGTTGATTACAAGTAATTTTATTTTTATCATGGGTCTGATTTGATTGACTCTAAGTACATTCACTAGTTCAGAGCAAAAAACGTTAAATCTTAGCAAACGTTGTGCTTTGTTGGCGTACAGTAAATGTTCGCATGTTATGCCCGCTTCGGCCGAGAGAGGGGCCGAAATTCGGCCGCCGAATATTCGGTGTTCGGCCAAAACCACTATTCAGGGCATCTCTACTTAAGTCTAGTAAAAGTTTCGTAGAACACCTGTCGGTAGCGAAGCTCTAGGTACCTTTTTGTGTCTGAGCGAAGTACTTATGTATACAAATACGAGAGTTCTTGCCCTACGAGTAATAAAAAAAGCCGGTCAAGTGCGAGTTGGACTCGCGTTCCAAGGGTTCCGTATTTTACTTAATTTTTAACAATGTATTTTTTATGTGGAACGTGAATGAAATGTGTTTAAAAATCCGTAGGGGTCGGATTAAAAACTAAGTAATTAAGTCCGAGTCACGCTTGACTGCACATTTCTAATAGGTTTTCCTGTCATCTACAGGTAAAGTAAAGAACCATTTTGTGTATTTTTTTCAAAATTTTAGACCCAGTAGTTTTTGATATAAAGGGGGGGTGGGGGTATAATGGTACCCTATAAGGGTTCCGGTACGGAACCCTAAAATTAATATTTAAACCAATGTTACTCGCTAAATTCTTCTAGATAATCTGAAGTAGGTAGATGTCAATATATGTGTACCTACTTACTAAAAGTGACTAAGCCCTTCATTGGCTAAAGTCGGATTAGAACCGGTGTCTTCAGCTATCGCAACTGACGCCATGGACCTCTCGGCCAGACTTAAGTAAGTACTTACTTCTTTACCAACCCCCTGACATAAGTGACTACTTGGAAGAGCAAAAATCAGTACTTTATTATACTAACTATATTTAATTTGTTCGCAAAGTTCTTCTAGATAATCTGTAACAGACAAAAACCGACTTCACAATACAGTATTAAAAAAAAATCTGGAAGGAATATACTTTCAAACAAAACAATATTTTCCCAAGGTTCAGGAATGACGGAGTTCTGAGGTAATAAACAATAAATAAAATACTACCGAATTGAGAACCTCCTCCATCTGAAATAGGTATTGAAGTCGGTTAAAAATCACAAAATTACTTCTTTTCCAACCGCCCGAGACAAGTAAACTTCTTATAGATTTGTTTTGCCATTGACAGTGCATGGTAAGTATTCAGTTAGGTACAGTCAGCAGCAGAAGTTGCTAAGCGGGCCAGATGTTCAAAATGATCTTGACGCGACTCTATTGTTAAGAGAATAAGAGCGTGTCAAGGTAATTTTAAACATCTCGCCCGCTTAGCAACTTCTGCTGCGGACTGTACCTAGGTAGTTTACAATAAAGGTTTACATAGTTTAAAATTTATTGTCCAAGACTAAGTAAAAGCGTTGTATTTTATGGACACATTGTATGATTTAAACGTGTCGTGAACCCGTTTGGCCGGTCACGCATGCTTACAAAGTAGATAATATACAGTGAAACCTGGATAAGTGAGACTTCAATATATCTCAGTTATAGAGGTGGTTAATACGATATTTTGTAATTATCTTTAAATGTTTAGGTAAAATAATCCATGTCCCTTAACATTTTTTAAGTCTGTGTCAATATTTCTTTGAATTTATTTTGAATGATTTTCCAAAGGATAGATTTTTTCAATTAAATTTGATACGGACTGCATTGCGTCTTAGAAATTTATTAAAAGAAAATTTGTTTATTTTTGTTACTTATCAAGGTTTCAGCCTTCGTTTCGATAGTTTTAACTACATAAAGTAACTATATGAAACTTGAAGTCGTTTAAAAGACACAATTAAGCAAATGCGGAATTTGTGGATAGACTAAGAGTTAGTAAGAATACGGAAATAGATCAAAGTCCAAGTTAGAGAAGGTCATAGATTGACGTTATCTCAGATACAGAGGTAATTCGTATAGAATTAAAAAAAAAAAATTAGGAAAATGTAATTTTATGAATATAGTCTCAGTAAAAGAGGTAAAATACACTCTCTGTCTCAATTATAGAGGTAAATGTGACTATAAAATCACAACAACTAATCCCAGTTATAGAGGTTAGTTTTATCTCACTAACAGAGGTAATTCAGTGCTAAAGTGTCGGGACCGCACCATGAGTCCCAGCTATAGAGGTTTCTCACTTATCCAGGTCCCACTTAACCAGGTTTCACTGTAGTATTTTATACAATCGTGATATAATAGAGAGTTTTTCAGTCGAGTACCGTGTTTAGGCAACGAAGCTTGCTGAGTTGCCTAAGTAAGGTACGAGATTGAAAAGCTTGATTATATCACTATTGTATACAATACTTTTTCTACTAGTCAACAAAAATAATACTTTAAACTAGTAGAATCATACAAACAAACCAAACCAAAAGTATACAGCTAAGATTCACGAACAGCCGCGATACCTTCATACAGCCGCCGCGCCCCGCGCCCTACGGCGGGCTGGTCAACGATACCTTGTAACTCATGAGGCCCTGGTACTTGCTCCGCGCTTAATTTAATTTTTAGACAGTTGTTTTCTCGATTTTGGCCACCGTAGCCTATGGAGACTAACAAGCAACACTAAGTGGTTTTCGTAGTCTATGGATGTTGCTATATTAGGGTGTCACATGCGCGTTTCTGACTTATGAACCAATTGTTTCTACTATACAACCTAAAATAATTAATTTGAGCTATGGTTTTGTTTCGTCCTCTTGATCGCGGCGAGCTGTGATTGGTCAATTTCATTATAGTTGACTAAACTGTATCGAAATGAATATTATAGTTGAGTTGGGAGCCCAATACATTAAAATACCCAATTGCAGTTTGGTATAAGAAATCTTAATTCAAGAATTACAGTCGACTAGTAGAAAAATACATATATTAGCTGTTTAACTTAGTATATATTCCCATTTATACCGCCTCGTGCCCTTTAGTCAGAGTACTCCCACCCACCTAGCCTAGGAGACTTATTTAAGGGTACCTACCTACTAAGTAGTAGGTATATATCTATATTGTAATTATTTCAGTAGGCATGATAGGGTGTAAACTAGTGCCTACGCCAATTCTCGACCGGTCTGGCCTAGTGGGTAGCGACCCTGCCTATGAAGCCGATGGTCCCGGGTTCGAATCCTGGTAAGGGCATTTATTTGTATGATGATACAGATATTTGTTCCTGAGTCATGGTTGTTTTCTATGTATTTAAGTATTTATATATTATATATATCGTTGTCTGAGTACCCACAACACAAGCCTTCTTGGGCTTACCGTGGGGCTTAGTCAATTTGTGTAAGAAATGTCGTATAATATTTATTTATTTATTTATTTATTATTTATTTGTTCTCGGGATTAGTTGTCAAGCGGATCCCAGGCTCCCATGAGCCGTGGCAAAAACCCGGGACAACGCAAGGACGATGATGAGGCATGATAGGGTCATTGCGTCAGTTTACCGTCCAGTGCCTGTTTCCGTCCACTAACTTGACTTGGCGTAGTTGCTACAGAATTGCGTATAATTTGAATATATGCTTGTATATTCAAATGATACGCAATTCTTTGTAGCAACTACACCAAGTGGACGGAAACAGGCACTGGACGGTAAACTGACGCAATGACCCTATATATCTGGGCGTCTATTTTTGCATGTTAGCTTTGTTCGGATGAAAATGAAAACGGTCTCCCTTAGTTTTAAATTTTTTTTACCTTTTTTTTTATTACTATTATAATTTACCTCACCCTGACCCCTTAGGTAGGTACCTACCTATAAGTATATATTTAAGTACCTATATACCTCCTCAATATACCTTCATTACCTACAGATGTGAATACTTCACAAGTTTTTCTAACCAAGTGGTTTACCCATCTGGCGAAATGTACCTACTTAGGTAAGAATTGTCAACATGACTACATATATACAAATACATACGTACATAAATTATTATATTTGCCAAATCCCAAAATAATACTCTATTACATTACGTATAACCGTACACCGTAGAACTTTTGCAAGTGGGTGTACATCGATTGCGCAACTGTACACTCTAATTACACGCATTTTCCTGTTCACGTCATCACGTGAAGTGTGCAGCCAGGGAAGTCCATCGACTTCCCTGGCTGCACAATGTGCAACTGCATCGGAAAGGGTAAATGAGCATGACATGACTCAGCGGCTCGAACTACCCACACATCTAAATATGTATGTAGATTCCTCGTCTGTTTGAATGAAACCAAACGTGCGAATATCTGACGTAATGGGAATTCACTTAGGTACTCTCAAAACCATAATCCTCGCTACGCGAACTAAATACATAAAATAAATATTATAGGATATTCTTAACCCATTCATGGCCACGAACCGCTGAGCGTACACAATACGCCGGGCCACCATACAAACCGTTTTTAGCTAAAACGTATGACTCAGCTTATGGGTCTTGAGCCTGGCGCGCACGGTAAATAAATCGCCGCTTATGAAGCCGGCCAGTTGAACAGCATTATGCAACATTTTTACTAACCACCGTTTTTCTGTGCCTATCAAAAAAAAAAACTAATTATTGCAGTTTGGTTAGGCGGGTTCAAATTCCGGTAATCCATAGCCATGGTCACAAAATACGAAATCACTAAACAGCACAGGAGGAGTATAAAGTCGCCCACGATAAATCGTGACTAAATAATATTTCCCATGTTACTCCAAAATACATCTCTAATTGGGGGGATGGGATGAATCACTTCTTGAACTCTTGTGACAAATACCACATGAAAGATAATACCGCCGCCGCCGCTCGGATGCATTCCTTGTTTATTGTCCAAGTGTGTCCGATAAGCTTACACCTGGTCGGTCATTTATCGTTGTTTTGGTAAACACCATTATATTAGTAACAATAGAGAACTTAAAATGTATTATAGTACTTACTTTCTAATCTGCCGTAGAAACCACGATGTTTTAAAGAACTTGTAGATATTTGTCACAAACTATTTGTAATACAATACATATTAGTTAGTGATGACTGTTTCAACCGCCTTGTTTTATATTAAAACGAAAAAAATGAACCTTAACATCATCGTTAGTAGGTAATTGCCTAAGATACAATACAACGATCACCAAATATTATGACATAAATGTACAGTGGGAGAAAATCCTAGTTGCCTTACCCCTCATACAAAACAAAATATTATTATACATACTACGGTTTGGTTCCTACAAAATGTGGCTTACCATCATCCAAACAGTAATCGGTTGTAAAATGGTACAATACCAAACAGCTTCAACATGAAATAAGCTTTAAAACCAGCCAATAAAGTTTATTTTAGCCTGCTACGGAAACATTAGTAGTTATTACAAGTAGCGCCAGGCCACGGTGACCCATACCTTGAGCCATGTCAATAACTTCTGAAATATATATATATTTTGTATGTTTTAAATATGGATTTTTCTGTTTGCTTGCAACGCATATGTATCTAGAATTTCAGTATATTTACTATATTGCACTGATAGTAAACCAAACTTGAATATTCTAGACCTGTTTTCATTAAAAAATACGATTTTATATTTTTTTTTACCTAATATACCTTATAGAATTGGTTGTTAGCTTATATGATACTTACGTTATTACATCAAATTACGTTTCGTTTAAGTTTAAATCACAATTTATTCAAGACTCACATGTGAGTCACTGGCCCTGCGGAACTGTTTGAGCATGACCCATACGCTGAGTCGCTGGCCCTGAATGGGTTAAAAAACAAATTGAGTAAGCCCCTCGGTAAGCTCAAGAAGGATTGTGTTATTCCCCATATAAGTGTTGTACACAACGATATATAATATACAAATATTTTTACAAAACACCCATGACTCAGGAACAAATATCTGTGCTCATCACACAAATGCTCTTATACGAACCCAGGACCATTGGTTTCATAGGCAGGGTCAGTATCAACTAGGCCAGACCGCGCGGTCGTCAAAACATCGTATTCGTAGGTCATACGTTGTGTGTAATGTATCCGTGCATTTACGAAATAAATAAATATAAATATGAAAACATAGTTGGAAAGTAAAACGCCCTAGCGCAGAAACGTATCACTTTCAGCTCCCTTCATAGATAAACAATGAGCCACTTTCAGAGCAAGATCATGCATATGAAATAGTATATTGTTAACCAAGGCTGGAAAGTAAGTAAGTAGTAAAAACCATATATTTTCCAATAGTTCGAGGGTGAGATGGTTACTTTTACCAGAGTTAAACACTCTACTTTTAATTTCGACTATGAGAAAAGTCAATGAGGTCAAATACAAGAAAACATTTTGACCGTTAAGAAAATTAGGGACTGGAATTAGCGCCATTTACATTTTGATCGGAAAAAGGTTCTAAAACCGATCTGGAAATCGGATGTCTTACGGCCTTAATGTAGGTATACGCGCCTTAAAAAAATGAAACCGAATGAATTAATGTAATTTAATTATAGTTTTTTAAACATTCATCGTTATTTATATCGATTATGATTTATTAACAAAACCTATTTATATTTCATACATTTAAATATTAAATACAAGTAGTATATTTTTTTTAAATAATGAAATAATGCAATGCAATTGACATTCAATTTCGATAATACTTGGTCTGAAAATGCGGAAGCTAATATGAGAGCTTTTAACAGAATAATATGGCATAGGTAGGTACCTATGCCATATTATTCTGTTCAGACTAGGTAGTCTGTGCGGAATGAGAAGAGTCGTGGAATGTATGGGGCCATATTCCACAATCTTCTCTTTCCGAACAGACTATATGGCTGTTAGCCGTTGTTCGAAGTACCTACCTAAACAAATTAAAAAATATTACTTTCCACCCTAGGGTGGAAAATGTAATTTTCCACCCGGCTAATACCTATCAGCCTAAGAAAGGTGAACATTCCGCAGGGCCGTCTTAAACTAAGAAACAAATCAAAGTTAATGCCACCACCCTCCCGATTAAAACTCCATTCGTCTGGCCCTCTATCAATGTCCATAAAGATATATAATAAATTACCACAAAATATAAAGGAAGAAAAGAAAGAACATTTATTTGTAAGAAAATTAAAAGAAACCCTTATAAACAAAAGCTACTACACTGTCGACGAATATTTAAATGATAAGTTTTAAGATGTACCTATTCTAATAAGATTACAATTTTACATTTTTATTTGTATTAGGTATAAGTTAGGTTAAGTAATAATGCTATGCCCTTGCAGGGCTCATGTTTGAAACAACTCATTTGTTATTTAATACCCATATGTACAACATGAACGCAAATAAAGAACTTGAACTTGAAACTAGGTATAATAAATAAATAAATAAATTCATTTATTCGCGACCACCTTCTCGCCCACAGCCTGCCTGCCTGCCTGGTATGTTGGGGCCCTTGGGCACATAAGAATATGGGGCCCTTTTGGAAAGTAAAGAAAGCGAATTAAAACTAACATTTTTCTACTATGAGCTTCTATTTAATATGGGTAATCATATATACCTACTGTTACTGTCTGTCCTTCGGGGCCTGGGCACGGGCCCCGCGTGTGTCCTTATGGTAAAGACGGTACTGACATTCCGAATAGGAGAGATGAAAATAAATTGTGTGGTCAAAATAAAAGTAAAGACGTTTTCATAATAATTTAATGCTGAACTACGAGTAACACATAGCTGATCAAGCAAATCTTGTCAGTAAAAAAAGGCGCGAAATTAAAAATTTTCTATGGGCTGACATCCCTTCGCGCCTACATTTTTCAAATTTGCCGCTTTTTTCTACTGACAAGATCTGGTTAACCAGCTATAACAAGATGACTCGCCCCAGAATACCGATAGGTGTGTGACGATTACAATATACGCGAATATCGCAAAATATACTTAGTTTATTTTTCTGAGGCACTAGATCTACTCGATTAGCCTGCTTGCGGGTGGCATTTACAACTAATTAAATAGGTACTTGCGTACATTTAGCAAATTCGTCAATTTCGTCATACTCGGAATCAGAAAGGTATCATTTCGTAACAATCCTCACCCATCATCATCCATTAGGACTAAATAAATACAATAAATAAATAAAGGAGGGTGGGCTTATTCGCCCTTTTGACCAATAAGGGCAAGCGATATGTCACCGGATAGGTTATGCAAAGTTGTAAATCATTTATAATGGCAGGTAGTCCCAAATCTTTGTGTGAAAAAAGTTATCGCCGCAAAAATTAGTGTGAGTTGAAACGTGACTATTAAATGTAGTTTTTTTTTCGATACTAAGTTCATGTGTCGCAGATCATGAAGGTTTCGTTATTGTAGATTATTTTGTGTTACGATAATTTAGTTTTTTATTCGGTTTCTTACCTACTTTTTTTGGGTCTTAATTTTTAGAGCTCCGTACAAAACTTTGTTCACGGCGCTCTTTTTTTTTTAACAGAGATTTGACAAGTGGTGAGAACCATACAAAAAAATTAAGTACATAAGTATGGATATAAAAAAAACCTTTCCGATGGTTATGTCGCTTATATTCTTATTGGATCCAGGGCCAGTGTCCATACAAATCTGTTCGTCCTTCTTTACGGCGCACACTACCAGACTAAAAGAATCGTCCGTCTTCCACTGTTCAAGTGTTGTTTTGTCTAGCAACTCCCCGCTCCCCTTATGGAGCCTGACCCGACCCCGCCGGCGCCGAGGACCGCAAACCCCACTTTGAAAAACACCGCCTCAATTTATATTTTTTTTTGGTTTGTTAAATAATAAGACACGATGTAGGTACCGAACCGACACTAAATTATTGTTTTTATATCCCAGATAGTAAAACGACAGTTCAATCGTCCAACCAATTCAATCCAAATACTTCCCAATCTGCCTTCTATTTTGTACTGAAATGACAGTTGTAATGTGCAAATTCAATAAGTAGATTGAGCTGTCATTTCAGGATCTGGGATATAAATAGAGCCGAGGTACATTCCTCATATATACACACACACACACACGAACAAGCACATCATCGTCATAACTATTTAATATTTCAGCGCTATTAGGATTAATTGATTTATATCAAAAAATAATTCTATAATAAAGGCAATAAAATACTTATTCGCTTATAATAAGATTAATAAGGAATTAAGGACTGGTACGCATTACAACACAGGTAAACTTTACTCAAATGTAACACGTTGGTAATTAAGAAAATAAATAAAAAAACGTAGTAAATAGGTTGTTTCGCGCTGGTCATCAGCGTAGAAGTATACCTTCTCTGCGTGTAACAGAAACTTTAGAACCTATACTAATAAAAGTATATCACAATCTGTGCCTTGCTCACTACTCTCACTTCCTCGAGCACCAATATTTATTTATATTACATATAAAATCACTCGTTTTGTAAAATAGTCAATCGCGGGTGCCGCAAGAAGATTAAACGCTAATCACGCTATTGTGCTGGCAGATGGCTGCGGATCGATTAAACTAAGACTTAGGGCCGGTTGCACCAACCACAGTTGACGGACTGATCAACATCACTTAGCACTGAACTATGCAACTTTCCATACAATAAAATTCAGCGAACGCTTTGACGGTGATAGACGGTTTCGTGCAACCGTACCTTAACCAAGCTGATTTGCAATATGTGAGCATCAGTGTTCATTAGGTTTGATAGCGCCGATGATGTCCTCCTTGTTGGGCTTGAAGAAGTGGTTCCTGAAGAGGGTGTAGGCCATGCCGGCGGTGAGCGCGCCCACGGCGGCGCCCTGCGCGATCACGCGGAACTGCATGAGGAACACGCTGGTGCTCATGGCGCCGCGCCGTTTGTACTGGTACGCGCCCATGCCCACGGCCGCCGCCAGTCCGCCTAGACCTGCCCAACAAACAACAACTTTACTAACAATCTACAATGTAGGTACGTAAGCCGTGTTTTTATCCCAGATAGGTACTAAAGTCATTGAAAATCACAATTTGATTTTTAGGGTTCCGTACCCGAAGGGTAAAAGCGGTACCCTACGGTGACAGACAGACGGACAGTGGAGTCTTAGTAATAGGGTCCCGTTTTTACCCTTTGGATGCGGAACCCTAACAAGGTATAACATATATGCACAACAACATGTTGTAATGTAACATATATGTTACAACTTATATTAGGTACACCAACTACCTACCTCTACTTCTGGATAAACCCAATTTGAAGGTTTGGGTATGGGTTTATCCACCTAGTTATTATACATCAATAATGGTGTATCTTTTTTCTAGCTAAAGTTTAAAAACCGGGCAAGTGCGAGTCGGACTCGCGCACGAAGGGTTCCGTACCATAATGCAAAAAAAAAAACAAAAAAAAAAGCAAAAAAAAAAACGGTCACCCATCCAAATACTGACCACTCCCGACGTTGCTTAACTTTGGTCAAAAATCACGTTTGTTATATGGGAGCCCCATTTAAATCTTTATTTTATTCTGTTTTTAGTATTTGTTGTTATAGCGGCAACAGAAATACATCATCTGTGAAAATTTCAACTGTCTAGCTATCACGGTTCGTGAGATACAGCCTGGTGACAGACGGACGGACGGACGGACAGCGAAGTCTTAGTAATAGGGTCCCGTTTTACCCTTTGGGTACGGAACCCTAAAAAAGAGACAATATGTACAATCGTAAGTACATACCTATACTCCGCAGACCATACAAAATGTAAGTAAAAATATTTATGTATATGAAACTTTGAAATGAATCCGGAGGCAGAAAATGAATTCCTATTGCAAAACAATTTAAAATACTTTTTAGGGTTCCGTAGCCAAATGGCAAAAAACGGAACCCTCATTATAACGTAACTTTTTACAACTAGGTACGCCCGAAGGACAACTAGGTAATACTTTTTTAACCACACCAGCTCGGAAAGGCTTACTTTGCACTTCAAAAACTGATAGCAAAGTTGCATTTTATTCACATGTGAGGCAAAGTAATCAAATGCAAATTTTGAGTTGTTTTCTTGTTTGCTGGTAGAATTGACTTTTAAATGATGATTTTGGATGATAAATATTTAATAACATTCATCTGGATTTGATTTTGTTTGATATTTTACATTTAATATTTGCTTCGGTGTGGTGAAAAATTAGGTGTTTCACTCGGAGGCAAATTTTGTTTAACCCTCGTGCTTTGAAACCCTCGCAACGCTCAAGATTCCATTTTTCGAAAAATGGAATCTTTCACTTGCTCGGGTATCAATATTAGCACGAGCGGTTAAACAACAACTTTGCCCCCTTGTAAAACAAATAACAATTTTTTTCTCCATACACAAGTGATCCACCCTAATGAACACGCAAACTCAATGCCATTGTCGACAATGTTGATCGATAAGCACAGCTGACTAAGGTTAAGGTTATGTGATGTGAGTGAGGCAGACGTAAGCAGGCAGTAGAGACGTAGCTAGGTACTTACCAATAATCATAAACGGAGATTCCTTGGATTTACGCGCCAATTTCTCGCTTTGAGACTCTTCGTGGTAGTCAAACACGGGGTTACCTTGGGCCATTGTAATAATCTGCAAGGAAAACTTACATTTAAATGCTTTCACACGAAATGTTGTGAAATATTTATAACATCATGACACTACCGCACCAAAATGAGTTGATTTATCAGAATTAGGTACGCAATTAAAACTTACCTAAAGGATTAAGACTAATAAAATAACAGTGAAGACTATGTAATGTTCAATTATTCACCGACAAGCGAGCACCGTAGGTTTAACAATGCGACTGAGTCAGACTGACTGACGGGTGCGAGCGGAGTCCCGTCCCGACGGAGTGTTCGCGTGAGCAAGCTGCGGTGGCGGGGCGGGGCGGGGCGGAGGACCGCGATTAGCGGGTGACGTATGCGATGATGTGACTGGTGCCGTGAGGAAACTGCCGCTACCAGCTGCAAGTGGGTATTTACCGAGCTACAAAATGTGACCTTCATTTAATTCCTGTAAACCTTTCATACTTTACTGATCCTTGCTTAATATGCATTTTGGAGTAGGTACTTACTTTTTTGTATGAAAGCATAATACGTACTTACCTATACATGTATGTAGGTAATCACTTTCTGCTGAGCAGTCTGTACCTATGAAGTCACTATCGTTCAATTTATCAATACTCGTATGCCTGTGTCGTTTTGTGGAAAGAGCACGCCGGTTAGCTACCTACCTAGGTACAGTCAAGTGTAAAAATATGGGTGCATACAACTAACTCAAAAATATGTCCCATAGTTCTTAATTCGCTTACATAAGAGCTATGGGACATATTTTTGGGTATGATGAGTGCACCCATATTTTTACAATTGACTGTACATTAAGGTGCAGTAGGTTCAGCCAGCAGAGTTTTTCAAAAACTGTAGCGCTTTTTTCGATCACAATAGATCACAATATTCACAATACGGTTGCCAATTAGCAATCTTGAGGCCTTTCTATAGTATGTATAACTTCATAGATTCGAAACCCGATATCTTGAATTCGGCCTCCTCAGATATTGTCAAAATAACTTTAATATGTAAATATGAAATAAAAATAATCTTCCAGAGAAAAATAATACTTCACGAAAGAGTTTGAAATTCCATTAAAATGTTTTTCGACCATAAGGCATCATATAGTCTGTTCGAGATCCTGAAAACGGGGAAAAATAGAGATACTACTCCTAAAAATACGTGTGATACCTCATTAGATTCGTCATTATGTCTAGAAAAATGTATTCGAAGCGTGTATTAGCACACCAAAAATATCAAAAGTAATAAACAAAAAAAGGGGGAAAAAAGTAGATATTTTTTATTTCCCCAATATCTCAAAAAGTATTAATATTTAAGAAACCATAATTATAATATTATAAAAGAAGAGGATATTTCCAATCAAACATTCCATACTTGCAGAACTGTATCTCCATTATTTATGCTTTTTATTCAACGCTGAACACAGCCCTCCGCGCCTCATTTTCGGGAAACGCGCGCGGCGTGAAAAAGCGATTACGTAACATTAAATATAATTTTAAAGGTATTAAATATTCATTCAAAAATTAAAAAAAAATATCGTGTATTTAAAACATGTCAACAAATGTAATACTTGTAGAAATTAATCTTACAATTATTTTTTCAACAAGTTAGGCAATTGTTAATTAGCAAAATTTTCTCAAACTTCCTTCTTTATTGAAAACGATAAAAAAATTATAAATAACTATCGTAAAATTTTGTCGCTTTCTAGAGCCCTTCTCATATACATGTTTAATAAGATCACGTTATAAAAGATCTGAAAAACTGAATAGTTTGGTTATATTGTTTTATATCTTACAATTTTACCTTGATTTTTCGTTTTTCGTCAATTTTCTATGTTATTCTAAAACTTATTTTAAGCAAAGTATTAACTTTATGAAAACTTTTATAATGTGATCTTATTAAGCATGTATATGAGAAGAGTTCTAGAAAGCGAGAAAATTTTACAATAGTTATTTATAAATTTTATTTTCGTTTTCAATAAAGAAGGAATTTCGAGAAAATTTAGTTCATTAACAATTGCCTAACTTGTTGAAAAAATAACTTTAAGATAAATTTCTACAAGTACCTATTACATGTGTTGACATGTTTTAAATACACCATATTTTTTTTAAATTTTTCAATGACTATTAAATACCTTCAAAATTATGTTAAATGTTACGTAATCGTTTTTTCACGCCGCGCGCGTTTCTCTAAAATGAGGCGCGGAGGGCTGTGTTCAGCGTTGAATAAAAACCGGGCAAGTGCGAGTCGGACTCGCGCACGAAGGGTTCCGTACCATAATGCAAAAAAAACAAAAAAAAGCAAAAAAAAACGGTCACCCATCCAAATACTGACCACTCCCGACGTTGCTTAACTTTGGTCAAAAATCACGTTTGTTGTATGGGAGCCCCATTTAAATCTTTATTTTATTCTGTTTTTAGTATTTGTTGTTATAGCGGCAACAGAAATACATCATCTGTGAAAATTTCAACTGTCTAGCTATCACGGTTCGTGAGATACAGCCTGGTGACAGACGGACGGACGGACGGACGGACGGACGGACGGACGGACGGACGGACAGCGAAGTCTTAGTAATAGGGTCCCGTTTTACCCTTTGGGTACGGAACCCTAAAAAGTATAAATAATGGAGATACAGTTCTGCAAGTATGGAATGTTTGATTGGAAATATCCTCCTCTTTTACAATATTAATTTTGGTTTCTTAAATATACTTTTTGAGATATTGGGGAAATAAAAAATAACTACTTATCCCCCCTTTTTTGTTTATAAGTTTATAACTTTTGATATTTTTTGTGTGCTAATACACGCTTCGAATACATTTTTCTAGACATCATGACGAATCTAATGAGGTATCACACGTATTTTTAGGAGTAATATCTTTATTTTTCACCGTTTTCAGGATCTTGAACAGACTACATAACAATTAGCCAAAAGACGTAAAATGCTAATAATATGTTCTCTCCATAGACTCCATACCTATTTACCAGGTAGGTACGAATCTGATTCTTATCTGGATTATCTACCACGAAAATCGAAGTCATCTGGCTCTCTATCGCTCGAATGGGCAAGAGTGGTATTAAGTAGAGGGGCAGACAACGAAATTTCGATGTTCGCGTTAGGCCATCTGACCTAGGATCTCATATCAACATCCTAAATTATGCTATGCTATACATACTTAATTTAGAATATTATAGATACTATCCTCTGCTTATCTATAGTAAAAATGTAAGTGCCTAAATAGTAAATAGGTAAATAAATATCGACTACTCCCTCTTACACGAACGCTTTGTACCTATTCATAAGTTATAATGTAGGGGCAAGTGCTCTACCTCTACCCGTGGACATTTTCCAAATTTTAACCTTATTTAGTTAATAAATTATTGACAATATCACAATAGTTATTTGTTAATAATAGCAAAGTTGTTGTTTAACCGTTCGTGCTAATATTGATACCCGAGTAAGCGAAAGATTCCAAAATTGAACCACGAGCGTATCGAGTTGTTCGAGAAGTGGAATCTTGAGCGTTGCGAGGGTTTCAAGGCACGAGGGTTAAACAAACTTTGCCACCGAGTGAAACACAAACATTTTCACCACACCAACGCAAGGAAAATACCAACTGTAAAACATTAACCAAAATGAAATCAAATCTAAATGAACGTTATTAAATATTTCTCATCCAAAATCATGATTTAAAAGTCCATTCTATCAGCCAACATCAGCAAACAACTCAAAATTTGCATGATATTACTTTGCCTCATATGTGGATAAAATACAACTTTCTTATCAGTTTTTGAAGTGCAAAAGTAAGCCTTTCCGAGCTGGTGTGGTGAAAATAACTATTTCACCACACCAACTGGTAATGGCCATCTTGGTTGTTGAAAAACTAATGAGAAAGTTGCATTTTATTCACATGTGTGGCAAAGTAATCTCACTAATCTGATCCAAAGTTTGAGTTGTTTCCTTATTGATTGACTTTTAAATGATGATTTTGAATGATAATTTTTTGTAACGTTTATTTGGATTTGATTTGGTTTGATTATTTTGGCACCTAATTAATTTACAGTTAGTGTTTTCCTCGCGTAGGTATGGCGAAAAATGTTGTGTTTCACTCGGCGGTAAAGTTTATTTAACCCTCGTGCCTTGAAACCCTCGTAACGCACAAGATTCCACTTTTGTGGAATCTTTCGCTAATCGCTTGCTCGGATATCAATATTAGCGCGAGCGGTTAAACAACAACTTTGCATCTTGTAATACTCACAAATAAGTATTACATATTTTGTATAGAATTGTCAACTATCAAGAACATTAACCATGCAGTAACGAGTAGGTAATGATTGCAGACGGTGGTTGTTTACCGTCGTGAAGTACGCACGCCACGCGCTGAGCCGACGCCGTCATGAACCCGCGGCGTGACTGGCGTGACGTCGTGGCTCTTCACTCGGCTCGGCGCGTTGGCGAGTTACCTACTTATTGAATGACATTGCTGATTGACATGTGACATAAAACGTGCTCTGTGAAGAACCGTTTTTCCTTCTGTCTAATCCTATCTGAAATGGAGTGTATGTAAATCTCGCGAGGTGCTGGTATAAAGAGTAAAAATACCTTTATTATTAAACATTTCATATATTATTCCAGTAATAAAATAATAACTTACACGAGAAGTACCTACTATAGGTTGCCCCAACAATGGCCGGGAGCGGTACGATTCTATAAGGGAACAATCATAAATGAAATTTACTTGTAACAAGGTTTACCTCTGAGAATGTTAACACGGCCGCCGCGCCGCGCCGCGCCGGCCCGGCTGCCAGCAACGACCGCGTTTTGACGGGTACCTAATGATGGTCTGCACCAGAGGGCCTACCGCGAACCACGTTCGACGTATTGCCTCCCTCTCATACTTACGTACGAATTTACAAGTGCGACAGAGAGGCAACACGTCGAACGTGGTTCGCGGTAGGCCCTCTGGCTCGGACGAGCCATTTTATTTAACACGTTCACTGTCCGAGCCCAGAATATGAGTCATGGTAAGCCTTTGACTTACAACAACAACTGACAGACTTGGTACAATTCAGATTGAGACAGTGGACATGTTAAAATTCCATTCATTTTTCGTTCCTTCCATTTCGTTACCATCATACAAAGTCAATGAAAAGTCGTAACGGAATGTAATAAACATTTTGGGAAACTTTTTTTTCTCCTGTTAGGATCCAAATAGCTCGTGATTCTGAGCAGAAATAACATAAAAATTACCAAATCAAAAAAAAGTGTAGTACAGTCACCTGCAATGCAATAATATGTTACTCTTCGAAGGCCGCAACAATATGTGACACGCTCTTATGGCTTTACAAATAAGATCGTGTCAGATATTTTTGCGGCCTTCGAAGAGTAACATATTATTGCAGGTGACTGTACACAACTTTAGATAAAATGAGCCCGTTGCACTATCTAATCCACCTATTGCGCTTGGCCTTACATTCAAGCTTGTCTTGGTATAATTACAATTACAATGGTGACATACCTAACATATACCTACATACCTCTCGCGTGGAAAGATGATCCCTGACAGGTCATTTTTAGAGACCGCACAAAACTGTTCGCGGTGCTCTTATGGGATCACTTCGGTCTTGCAAATCGGTTAAATGCGTTCTTTATATGGAGTAGCTTCACGTAAATTTTAAATTTAGAAATGTAACATTTAACCCTTAACTTAACTCGGCGGTAAAGTTTATTTGAGATCCCCCCTATAGTACTCGTATTTTTTTAAACTCGAACGAAGGGAGGCTGACACATGTGAAAAAGGAATTATAGAGTTGTGACTAGAGATGCCCCGAATAGTGAATTTGGCAAAATACCGAATACCGATTATTCGGCCCCACTCTCGGCCGAATACCGAATATTCGGCATGACGTGCGATCATTTTGAGTTACAATTATTATGAAAATTGTTCGCCAACAAAGCACAACGTTTGCTAAGATATATTTTTATATTGAACAGAATTAATGAATGTAGTTAGAGTCAATCAAATCAGACCCACGATAAAAATATAATATTTTGTAATCAACAAATGATCAAAAACGTGCCTTCGTATTTAAAACTACTTTCCAAGAATACATTTTAAATATTAAATATACCTAGTTTTTGGTTACTTTTTGTGTAATTTTTCTTTTTAGGTGCAACAGATATTCGGTATTTGGCCGAATAGTAGGCAACTTTCGGCCGAATACCGTATATTCGGCAAAGTGGCCGAATAGGCCGAATACCGAATATTCGGCAAAGTGGCTTAATAGGCCGAATACCGAATAGTTGCCGAATATTCGTGGCATCTCTAGTTGTGACAATGCAAATGAGATACGATTTTTTGCGAGTCTTAATTAAATATGCAAAAGATATAAACGATGCTATTTGTAATGATTTATGTTTTTAAGTAAACATACCTTCACAATAGGGAGTATTACTGCAATCTTCTGCCGCCAAGTGCAGCACTAATTTGTTTCGTAAACCATAGAGTAACGTATACATACTACGCCTTAAACAGTTTTTTGACAAGTTTTTACTATGACAAACCATAGAATAACGTATATAGTCAGACCATGAAAAGTCTGCAGCGGATTTGATAGCCCACGCAGTGCACGTGTTATGTTAAACGTCAAACTTCTATGAAATTATGACGTACAAATGACACTAGCACTGCGTGGGCTATCAAATCCGCTGCAGACTTATCTTGGTCCGACTCTACATACTACGCCTTAAACAGTTTTTTGACAAGTTTTTACTATGACATTGATGCATCAAGGCGGTTTGTTTACAGGTGGCCTACCGCGAAACGCGAAAATCGAAATTTCGTTACCTGCCTCTCTATCTATCGAATAAGCAAGAGTGATAGAGAGGTAGAAACCGAACTTTCGACTGTCGTGTTTCAGGGTAGGCCATGTGATTGAGCAGTGACGCCCTCTACGCAGAGTTTGCGTAATATTCCCTATTGGACGCGACTGAGACGACTTGACTTGACACGCGCGGAATCGATTCGGCCGATAAGTAGAGTCAAACTCCATTGCAATCGAGTTCCGTTTTACATAATGAAACTCAACAAGATTAAAATTTATCTTAGTATTTTTATAACATAATAATATATATTTTAGTGATTTGTGTCTACTATTATGAGATATTCTAAGCTATGAGGATATGTATTTTTTGTCCTATTGGGATTTAAGTTATTTTTGTTAATAAGGTTGGTCTAAAACGGCATGGCATGGAATGAAAAAAATTCAAATGTTACCCTACCCTTCGCGTTTGATAAAATAAATACTAGAGTTAGACCAAGAAAAGACTGCAACGATTTTGATAGCACACGCAGTGCAAGTGTTTTTTTAACGTCAAACTGGCCTCTATGTCGACCAGTCTGGCCTAGTGGGTAGTGACCCTGCCTGTGAAGCCGATGGTCCTGGGTTCGAATCCTGGTAAGGGCATTTATGTGTGTGATGACACAGATAATTGTTCCTGAGTCATGGTCGTGTTCTATGTATTTAAGTATTTATATATTATATATATTGTTGTCTGAGTACCCACAACACAAGCCTTCTTGAGCTTACCGTGGGACTTAGTCAATCTGTGTAAGAATGTCCTATAATATTTATTTATTTATTATTCTCTTTATTTATTTTTCGTCTTACGTTAGGGTTTTTATAATATGAATATAAAAGTAAAATATAAAAACACTTACAAAACGATAAAAAATACATATAAACACATTATAAAAAACCTAACCTAGGGTGCCGCCAGCAGCGGGGCAAGGCCCAAGCTACCGGTGGTCAGGGCTGCAGAGAGAGGAACCGGCGGACTATCCGCGCCGTGTCCAAGATCACCGCCTTCTGCATCTGACCCTTGATCCAACCACCTAGCGAGAGTCTCTCAAGATGTTGGTCGAGACTCTTCGCTATTAGACCGTTCACTGAAACGACTATCGGGACAATGATCGTCGAATCAACATCCCACATGGCGGTTATCTCGTGAGCCAAGTCTAGGTACTTACTGGACTTGTCCTTCTCGGCCTTCACGAGATTCTCATCATGGGGGATGGTGATGTCAACGAGCACGGCCCGACGTTGCGATCGATCTATTATCACAATGTCAGGCTTATTGGCTACAATAGTCCTGTCTGTGATGATAGATCGATCCCAATAGAGCGTGGCACGACCATTCTCGAGAACAGGCGCAGGTAAGTACTTGTAGTACGGTACTTCGCGGTCCACAAGGCCATATAGAAGAGCAAGTTGCTGGTGAATAATTCTGGCTACGAGATTATGTCTGTGCAAGTACTCGCCGTTAGCAAGATGAGAACAACCGGAAATGATATGCCTGAGTGACTCTCCGGGACGGCGGCATGCCCGACAAATGTCGACCGTACCGTCCTTCAGGATATATTTCCGATAGTTGTTCGTCATCATCACTTCGTCCGCAATTGCACAGGCAAAACCCTCGGTTTCTCCGAAGAGGTCCCCGAATCGTAACCAGTTCACCGACGCGAGCAGGTCCACATCGGGTCCCGTGAGGGCCTTGTAGAACCGCCCGTGTAGCACCTTACTCTCCCATGCCGCCTTGCGATCCGCAGTACTTAGTACCACAGGTTTGCGCCAGTTCTCGTTTGCCAAGGAGAGCGGCGTGAGGTTCCTGTCTACTGCCACCACATCACGATGCATCCCACACTCGTTGTTAAGGAAATAATTCCTGAGATTGTACACCTCGCGGTTGTGGAGATCCTTGGCGTTTAGGAAGCCTCGGCCTCCACACTTCCGTGGGATGTACAATCTCATAACTGACGAGCGTGGGTGTAGCATGCGATGTGAGGTGAGCAGTGACCGGACCCTCCGATCCAGGGCGTCCAGCTCGGTCTGAGTCCACCTTAGTATGCCAAAGGAGTATGTGAGTAGGGGCATTACCCAGGCGTTGAAGGCGCGCACTTTGTTGCCTCCTGACAAAAGACTGTTAAGGACTTTTGTGAGCCGACTGAAAAAACGCTCCTTCACCGACCGTCTAATACCCTCGTCCTCAATACCCAACGACTGTGACATGCCAAGGTATTTATAGGTTTCTGATTCAGAGATAGATCTGAAAGACATTGTATTTATTATTATTATTATAGAGAAACTTCTATGAAATTAGTATAAAGTGCACAGCGTGTCAATATTGTTGCAGACTTTTCTTGGCTTAACTCTATAGTCATTAGATTTACGACCGTAATAATTATTGTAGAGATGCGAGTATGTTGCCGTTATGGACTTTCAAGGGATAAATACCTATATGTTAAAAACATATTTTGTTGAATTATTTTCTAAATTAAGCACAAATCAAGACTAGAAGGAACTGTCATAAGGGATTGTCATTCGGCACGGTACGACATAGGTAGTTACCTATATAAATTATATAATGTTTCACGGTCAATTCAATTTTCTGTGACGCCCTCTAGTGAAAATCCCAACAAGGTATACATGGTGTGTCTGACCATGGGGCTTTAAATCCAGGGCTTAATTTTACTCGCTAAACTGAGCTACTTTTACTATGGGACCAACCCTAAAATCGGGGAATTTTTTTTGGCTTTTCCATAGAAAACGTCGACATCTGATCAGCCAAAATGTATGAAAAAGTAAAAATTTTTTTCGGGATTTCGGGGTTGGTGCCATAGTAAAAGTAGCTCAGTTTAGCGAGTAGAATCGAGCCCTGGATTTAAAGCCTTACGAATCTTTTATAGTTCGTTTTTTTAGCGTTAGAATAAGACTACGCGATCTTGACGTGTCTTTTAATTGAAAAACGCTTTTTAAATATCAGTAACTTACTTATGAAACACAACCACTTATGAAAGCAAAATAATGTAAATATCGTACCTATAGGTATACGATTCATAATTGTTACATATTTGCCGTGACTTATTTTTCAAAAATGTTTTTCAATTTTCAATAAAAGACACGACAAGATTGTTTACCTTTTTTCTAATACTAAACAAAAACGAGCTACTTATAGCAATGAGTGCGTATAAAAATAAAGTACTATATATTTACATACTATAGGTATAATATCTACGAGGGCTGATCCGAAAGTTGTTAGTTGCTCCGGCTCTACTCATGCGATTGCAATATGATTTATACCATTGGGATATTTCAATGATACTTATGTCCATGATTTTTTTTAAACTAATGCGTTTTTTTATATATAGCGGGTGGAACAGAACGAAGGAATTTTACGCAAACGGGGTATTGTTTAGGCTACGTACTTTATTTTTCACTTATTAATCACGTTAATATTTCTAACCGTTTTTGAGATACAGTTTGTTAAACATTAGTGCAAAAATCTGTATGTTTCAACCCTAGCAAGTACATCCTATAGTATGACATGACACATGTGTCAATTTAAAATGTAAATAACTTTGTAGGGTTGTCACTGATATAAAATATTTCATTTTATTGATTTTGTTTAACTTTTTAATCCAGCTTTACGATTATAATAATTCGATTGTAGATCACTTAGATAACACTATCCTTTTAGCTTAGTCTCTAGAAATGTTCCACCCTGTATATATAATATTTTTTACTGAAAGCTGTTTTGTATGGAGTTATAAATTACTAAAAAAAACGTCATTTTTTTCACAATTAAATGATTTTCGTATTGAAATCTTTAAAAATCGGACTTATATTTACCCGGGTCTAATTATTCGGTTCCTTCTGCCATTTTCGATATATAATTGATAAATAATTTTATATGATAAAGCACATTTTTGAATTAGTATCTGAAATTATTACTTTTGATGAAATGAGTAATTACTGACACCTATTAAGTCAAATTAGCAGCACCTAAAAAATCCAATATGATTTTAAACTAATAATGTTTATAAAATGATACCACATAATGGAGTCTCAATTACTGATCATCCTGTCTTCGGCACGTCGAAATATAAAAATAAAAAAATAAAAACTATGCGTTTTCTAAAAATGAATTGACGTCATCTCTTTACGTATTGAAATATCCCTCACAATGGTATAAATCATATTGCAATCGCATGAGTAGAGCCGGAGCAACTAACAACTTTCGGATCAGCCCTCGTATTAACAATTTTTGCCAGATCGTCCTTATTGCACAGTGCACTAATACAGGCTGTTCCTGTCATTAATTTAATGTTATTTGAATAAAGCCAGTTAACCTTAGGCATGAAGCAGGTCATATCATATATTTTTTTCTACTCGTCGACTATAATTCTTGAATTAAGATTTCTTATACCAAACTGCAATTGGGTATTTTTAATGTGTGTGCTCCCAACTCAACTATAATATTCATTTCGATACAGTTTAGTCAACTATAATGAAATTGACCAATCACAGCTCGCCGCGATCAAGAGGACGAAACAAAACCATACTTCAAATTAATTATTTATTTTAGATTTTATAGTAGAAACAATTGGTTCATAAGTCAGAAACGCGCATGTGACACCCTTAATATAGCAACATCCATTGACTACGAAAACCACTTAACGTTGCTTGTTAGTCTCCATAGGCTACGGTGGCCAAAATCAAGAAAAAACTGTCTAAAAATTGAATTTAACGCGGAGCAAGTACCAGGGCCTCGTGAGTTACGAGAAGGTGTCGTTGACCAACCCGCCGTGGGGCGCGGCGGCGGCGTCCGGGTCGCGTACGAGTATGAAGGACATGAAGGTATCGCGGCTGTTCGCGTATCTTAGCTGTATACTTTTGGTTAATTTACCTAAATGATTCTACTAGTTTAAAGTATTATTTTTGTTGACGCGTAGAAAAAGTATTGTATACAATAGTGATATAATCAAGCTTTTCAATCTCGTACCTTACTTAGACAACTCAGCAAGTTTCGTTGTCTAAACACGGTACTCGACTGAAAAGCTCTATATTATATCACGATTGTATAAAATACTATAGTAGTAGTGCATTGTGCCATTAACAATAATGGAGTTATGACCAAATTGTTAACAAGAGTCAAATAGAAATAGAAAGAGCTGTTAAAAGTTGTCATGATTCGGGTTTATAAAATTAATATCTGCCATGCTACGTTACCTAAATTAGAGGACTACCTAAATCATTTTACCCCGCATGTTAAAGTGACCATATAAAGAAGTAGCATTATTTGTATGGACAGCAAAGAAACGCGAGAAAATATCTAATTGGATATGAGGGCTTGAGCATTCACTCGAGCAGAACATCGGGCATTCGGGCGAATTGTTCAACGAACGCTATTACATTCTTCTGTCCGCGAGTCATCAGCACCCTTAGGTGTAAGCCTCCTCCACTAGGTGTAAGCTCTCGGAAGCGTATGGACTCACTAGAAAAATACACTTCGATTGTAGTTTAATATAAAATTAAGATTCCATATTGTATCAAATTGTCATTATAAATCTAAGAGGATATTCATTTAAATTTAATTCTCGTAAAATAGTAATGCCACTGAATCAAAGAAAAATATACATAGGTAAATAAATTAGGGTAACGGTATTTGTACATGTTTGAAAATACACTTACATATAAACGTGTAGGGAGAAACAAGGCGAGCGACTTTATTAGAAGATGTGGTGTTCCAACAGTAAGGAACCACCGAGTGAGAATAGCATAGAATTGCACTAGTAGCCAGTACTTATGATTGTGATATTTGGTAGCAGTAAATCCTTATGATTATTAGAACTCACCAGAAACTACGATAAGCTGTCTAGTGGTCAAAATAAACTTCGGACAAATCGTTCACGGACTGTCATTTTGTATGAGTGAAGGACACGTTCACATTAGGCTAACCGCCTGCGCTTTGAGGTCAGCGAAAAGAGAAAGATAAATGAGCGATCATGCTATACGCACTAGAGCGGATGTCGTCGAGTATAGTAGTTGTCGAGTGTTATAGTGTCGCTGATTACGGGCCTAGGCTCAGTGAACGTACCCTAATATAGTTCCTAAAAGCCCTCATATATAGATAGAGAGTGTTGTGCGGCGGGCGTGGCGGGGCGTGGCGGCGGTTCACTGGTAGTGTGGGGGCGCGCTGGACGACACCTTCTCCAGCTTCTCGAAGTGCTTGCGCGCGTTGCGGATGTTGATGAGCGTGGCCTCGGACGGGATGCGCGGGTCCGACATCTCCACCATCACGTACGTGTTGCTCGTGAACCCGTCGATGAACGCTGCGAACACGCTGTTGCGGACCTGATCGCAAACATTATTATTTGTATATATAATAAAAAAAACAATGAAATTATAACATACAAACGGCATTTATGGTTGAACCCTTACGTATTTTAAGCAGATGGATTTTTCAAACAATTGGAAGATAAACAAAAATATTGTTAGTTTTAATTTAGTTGTCAACTGGTTCAACAGTCATTGAATCTACGAAGTCTAAGAGCAAGATCCACCCCCCAGTACTTGTTTAGTGCAAGGCAAGGACCATCAGTATTCTACATGCAGAGTCTATTTAAGATTCTTAATATTAATTTGTTTGTATATAAAGTAGGTAATTATAGTAAGCGTGATTAGATCTAGATATTAGTCTGTATTGTGTTGCTAATGTGTTTCGCTTTGGACAGACACATTTGATCAAAAACAGAAATTTAATATGTTTACAGGAATAAATACAATTAGTTTACATGAGCACAGCAGATATTTTCCTAAAAATACTTAGATAAATTTTAGGAAGATAAAGTTTCTCGTACTTATAATATTTGTACTGTCAATCAAATGATTCATAGTGACCACATTAAAAATAATCAAGAATGTTGTGATTATGTATTTTAAAATGTGAATTTACAGTACACAATTGTTTTGCGGATGCGAACATTGATCGAAAAAATAGTGGAAAGTATAGCCTAGGGTCTCTAGCGTGTGGCCATGGTGACAATTAGTGAGTAGTAAGTAATGAGCGAGGTTACCTCCATGCTCTGGAACTGCGCGGCGAGCTTCGAGCAGGAGAGCTTGAACTGCTTCACGATGTTGGAGACCTTCTCGAAGCGGTGCGCGTCGCGGTGCGCGCGCCGCTGGCAGTGCGACACCACCAGGAACGTCGCGCGCTCGAACAGCAGCACCTGCCCGATATACATATTATTATACCTACACTTATACTAATGGAACTTGACACATCGCTTAATCTAATGTCGTATCCCGTCCAAGCACAATGGTACCTTAATAAGGCACAAAGTTCTGGAATAAGTGCCTCTAAATAGCACTTAATTTATTACTTGCAGAGCGATTATATTTAGAGTCTTAATATAATCAGTCTAAATTTTAGACCAATTGAATGATGTGCCACATTTTGATTTTACTTGATTTTTTTTTTCACTTATGTGTTTTATGTATAAAGTGAAAATATATTTTTATACATTTTGAAAATCACAAAATACACCTTTGTTCCAAGTTTCGTTAAAATATCGTTAATTTCCGAGGAATATGACTGTGACATACGGATAGACAGCAGACATGTCCATTGATACGGTCAAATTGTGTTTTTTTGAAAAACTAATTATAGCCAGCCTTTGATGAATGTAGTATGATACCTTTGGATATGGTGCTTTACGCACGCTAGCGTCCCCTTCCCTCCCCCTGCCGCAACCCCCCCTATTTGCATGAAATATGTCCCGGTTCACAGTTTTTTTCATTTTTTGGGGAAAGTATACAATATAGGAAAAAAGTGTCAATGAAAGAAATAATCCCTATTAAATTCTTAACAAAAAAGGTTATATTCATTTTTTTTATATGACGCACCATATTCATGTTATGGCTAGATGAACTTCGACAAAATTTAATCGTTGAAAAACTTGTTGAAGTTCAATATAACATAGTATGTAATAGTACTGAAAGAAATCTTACACGGAGAATAACCTTGCAAGCTTATTCTCCGTATAAGATTTCTTTCAGTACTATCACGTACTATGTTATATTGAACTTCAACAAGTTAATACATGAATATGGTGAGTCTTACCAAAAAGTTGTACATAACCTTTTTTGTTTAGAATTTATTAAGGATTATTTCTTTCCTTGACACTTTATTCCTAATTCTAATACTTTTCTCAAAAATTAATAAAAACCGTCAACCGGGACATATTTCATGCAAAAAGGGGGGGTTGCGGCAGGGGGAGGGAAGGGGACGCTAGCGTGGGTAAAGCACCATACCCAAAGGTATCATACTACATTTATAAAAGGCTGGTTATAATTTGTTTGTCTTCCCCATACATTAGAACACAACTTAACCGAATCACATGACGACCATGACGAAACTATAAGTTAAAAACAGTTTTTTGTGTATAAAATGAATACAAAACTAAAATTAACTACAACTAAAAACTAAAGCCAAAAAAATTAAAAATACCTATCAAAATTTTGCGCCCTTGGTAAGGTGCCCATCACGCAGACAGCGTTCCCGCGCTGGATTGCTATGGCCAATCTTTGCACGAGAAAGCTGCCGGCGCGAGGGTCACCTGTGGCCTGCCTTAGGCGTTTGCTGAGCTCCTTGTGGAGCCCCCGAGCCCCCCTACCCCACCAAAGTTTTTTGTGTGATAATATGTATCAAATGTGAAGGTGCTTGCAAGATTACTTTTGTCCCCAACATCAAGTGGAAGGAATAAGCTCCCAGTGTATAATTCATGGGGTTATGTGGGCCAACATTATTAAATGTACCTATAGATTATAAGCTTCACAATTTAGGTTACACTGAGGTGTTCGCTAAAAACTTAAGAAGTTATTACGGTCAGTTGTGGACTGGTCCAAGGCTAGGCTGCATTATGCTAATTTGTATTTTGTTAAATAAGTAATATATCATAAATAAATTAGATTTAGTACCAATTTCTACAATGTCTATTAGGAAATAACTATGCAACTTCTCTACCAACACCCTGCCCTGAGATAAGTGGTAGACCTATAGTTATATGTACTTGTTCTAAATGTTAATGGGTATTGTAGTTATTATAATTTAAATTGAACTTACTTCATCAGCATCCACAATTGAGGCGAATTGTTTCAATGAAGATTCTAAAGCTTTAACATTAGGTATAAGTTTATATACTATGCTTGACCATGCCCTGGAACAAACATGAACATATTTAAATCACATATAACAACAGCCACTTCATAAAAGACATAACAGTCATTTGTAAAAAATGTAAAAATTACTTATATAATGTTTCATCCCATATACTGGTCCGAAAACAAGTGCACTCTAAGGGTTTGGAGAGTCGCTTCAGATCTTCTTCCCTTTCCTTAAATATTTCCTCCCTCGATTCTTCTGCTATCAAGTCCATTTTGTGCACCAGACAGAATATCCTAGCTTCCGGTGAGTTCTGTAATATTTACCAATATAATATTAGGAACTATGTAATTTTTCATAAATTATATGTTAGTTACTTTAAATTTATACATATATACAAAGTAGAAAAGGTATTGATAGTGAATGGTAACAACTAAAACTAGGTAATAACATGAAAATGCTCTGCGTTTATGGGAACTCAAACTAATAAATTACCATAAAATACTAATATGGTTACCTGAAGAATAGCTTCCAAGCAGGACTGATAGTAATGCATGTCCTTTTCCATTTCTCTACTCTCCACATCAAACACATATATAAGTACTTCAACATTTCGAAAAATGTTGTCTCTTTGAGAAGCAAAATAATTTTCCATGAAAGCTTCCTGGCCGCCACAGTCCCACAGGTTGAGCACCAGGTTGCCCAGGAAGCGCACGTGAGAGTGCTCCACGTCGACTGAAACATTCAGGCACACTCTAAGCATCAACAAAAACCCTTGGAAGACTTCACACATACTATGTAATAGCAACTAACTTGTAGCGCCCAGCCGTCTGGTGTCTCTTGCGATGTAGTTGGCGAAAATTATGGACCTCATACTTGTCTTCCCTGAGCCACTCTTACCCATTAACAGTACCTATAAAATATAAAAATCGTCACTAGTTTAGAATTAGAACAGTTATTAAACAATAATAAAAGAGCAAATAAATATATTGTAAGACGTACCTTTTTCTTCATGTTGACAAAGTTTGAACTACGAAGGCCTTCAACTTTATAAGATAGGGAGTTTTTATCTGGAACACGATTTCATGCACCTTGTTAGAAGAATAAAAATACTCATACCAGTTGACCAACTAACCTTCGGATTTAATTACCTTAAAGATTTAATTAAAAATATGTAAAAAATTACAAATAACAGTAGGCGTAAAAACACTGTTCGACAGTCGTCAAGTCGTCAGTCACTTTATGTCATAGACACAAATTCTTTTTTTTTTCATACGAATTGTCGTTCCAGGCGGGATGATCAAATTGACAATTTGATCAGGGCTATAACCGCGAAAATCGAAGTTCGCAAATTGCGGGCATTTTTCTCTGTCACTCTAATTACGCCTTCATTGGAGTAAAAGAGAAAGATCCCCGCAATTTGCGAATTTCGGTTTTCGCGGTAGCCCCTCTGTGCCTACCACAGAATAAGTAAACAGCGCAGACAGCGAAATCGACTCCACACTCGCGTTCGCGGCTTCGCCCGCGATTCACGCGCATAGTCGGGCTTAATAGTACTAGGTACCTTAAGGCTCCGTCACACAGGCGCGTTTTGCGGGCGGCGCGTGAGCGGGGCGCGCCGCTTTTACGTATAAAATGCTCACGCCCCGCCCGGAAAACGCGCCTATGTGACAGAACCTTTACAGAAACATGAATCTAGAGTTGCACTAAACCAACACTAAATAAACCCTTTGGGCTATTTAGGGTTGTCGAAATTCAAGTAATTATCTTATCTGTGGTCGTGCACGCAAAGGGACGTCAAGTTGTATCAACCCTAATAATGAGACGTAGTGATTGTATTCTCTTTGAACCACGTTGGTCTGTGACCACAGAAATGTGCTTTGAACTCATCTTTTGGCTTGAATTCGTTTGCGTCATGAATCTAGTATAACTGGAGCAGGTATGAGTTCAATTCTGGTCTAAGAGCTAGCCACGGAAATAGGTATGCAATTTATAGAGCAACGAAATCCCTCTAGTTAGTATGCCATACTATCATTATTAATTAATCCGGGCGCCTGGCAGCTATTTAGCGGTGGGTGCGGCAGTGGATGGGCAACAAAGGGCTTGTAAAATCAAATGAAGGTGTGCAATTTATAGAGCTCTGATTTTGGCGTGATATAATAGCTAATTATGTATTTAATTCAAATATAACAATGCCAGGCGTTTTAATTGGGGGAAAAGTAGTGCCAGGTGACGTACAAGATTTCGCGAAAAAGTACCAAAATATGTTTGCAATTTATAGAGCAACGAAATCTTTCTAGTTTGTGTGCCATACACTGACTTAATATTAGAAATAGACACACAGAGCGGAACACAAACGTCAACAAAATGTGGGTCAGAATGACATTAGCGGCAAATTTGCATTGATGATAAAAACGCTTACGTAAATTTTGAGTCAAGATAAATGTTTTGTACGGAAAAGAACTTACTGCCGTAAGCATTAAGTGTCAAATTTGTAAACATTACTACCAACACTGTTTAAACTTTAAGTCCGATGGCACTAAACGTAACTTCACCTTTGTATTTACGTCAAACAACGTCAAACGAGAATAATGAACGAATGGAGTCCCTTTGGTACATTTTAATAGGTATTACTGTACAGAAAAACCAAAGTAATAAATTAAACAAATTTACTTTGATCGGGAGTTCAAATAAAATTAATTCATGGTAACAACCCGTGTAAGTTATCATAAAACAAATTTATTTTTAATAACTAAGTATACGTCTTTAAATACTATTTTCCTTGATAAATTCAATTTATTAAATAACTGTGTATTTTAGATCTATATAATACTCTTCGCACTTTCGTTCTTTGCAATATAGTGCACGGGGACATTCAGGTCGCTACTGGTACTAGGGTTGCCAGATGGCCGGGATTTAGCGGGATTCTCCCGATTTTTACCATGTGTTCCCGATTCCCGACAAAGTGAAAATTGTCCCGAAAACCAGCTTCACGTTATGAAACAATAATTTCAAGTTCCGAACTGTCGTCGAGCGAGCGAGCGAGCGACTCAAGATCTCAAAGAATGTATACTATTCTAATTTAAAAACGTCTATGGGCAGAGCAGCTGACGTAGTGCCAATAATGTAAAATATCGTTGTTTTTAATACAATTACTTTAATTTGAATGTTTTTTTTCCCCGACTTAAGTCCCAAAATCCCGAAAAATTTATATTTTTTCCCGATAATAGCGCCTTTCGATCTGGCAACCCTAACTGGTACTGATTGGTTATGGTCTTTATCAAAAAAATCCTGTGGTCGTCACTGTGTTCAGACAGGTTTAGCATTTACAGTTAGTCGATGTAAGCCCTTATTGGTCGTGTATATGTCGGAAACAGGGAAATAGGCCGAACACACAAGTGCCGTTTTGCCTTGTTTAAAACTGCATCACCCCTATCTCTTGCTATAATAGCAGTCCACTCTGCACGTCGCATAGGTTTTCTTGGAAATCTTGAATTTAAACATAATATTATATCTTATGAATTCCATATAAAAAAAAAAAGTATTGACCTCACATCGACTCATTAGATTTTTGTTCCTTCACATCCCTTCTTTGGGACTAACAAAATAATTTATTCAAAACCATGAAATTACCACCAGATTACATAAATTATGTAATGCTATCCAAAGAACTAACCGAAAGAAATGCATTCCATGCTTTTTCCTTGTTTTATCTTTGTTGTTTTTGCATATTTTCACGACCATTTTACGACATTGTTGACAACTTCACATTTGAGCGGTCCATACAAGACTAAACGAAAAAGTAACGCGTGATCTGTTTTAACGTTACTTTTGCGGGGCCATTTTTTGCGGCTGATTGGGTATCCAGTTCTTATTCTATATCAATGGTGCCATACTATCATTATTAATTAATCCGGGCGCCTGGCAGCTGTTTTGCGGTGGGTGTGGGAGTGGATGGGCAAGAAATGGGTTGTAAAATCAATTGAAGGTATGCAATTTATAGAGCTCTGAGTTTGGTGTGATATAATAGCTAATTATGTATTTAATTCAAATATAACAATGCCAGGCGTTATAATTGGGGGAAAAGTAGTGCCAGGTGACGTACAAGATTCGCGAAAAAGTACCAAAATAGGTTTGCAATTTATAGAGCAACGAAATCTTTCTAGTTAGTGTGCCATACTATCATTATCAGCGGTGGTTGTGACAGTGGTTCGGCAAAAAAGGGGTTGTGAAATCAATTGAAGGTGTGCAATTTATAGAGCTCTGTGTTTGGTGTGATATTATAGCTAATTATGTATTTAATTCAAACATAACAATACCAGGCGTTTTATTTGGGGGAAAAGTAGTACCAGGTGATGTCCAAGATGCGCGAAAAAGTGCCAAGTCATCTCATTTACTGTGTCAAATTGTATCGTGTTTCGCTACTTGGGTGGGGTTGGGCTGATTTACTCGCTAAGCCTGACTGACTCGCACTTGGCCAGTTTTAAGAAACTTCACAACCCGGGATCGAACCCGCACTCATTTTTTAACCCGCGGCCAAACATATCTTTTTAACGTTTAACTTGTGTATTTGTGTATGTTTGGACCACTATCCAAAAGTATGTTTAAACAAACTAGACATCAATTATTGTTTAAACAATTATTTGGCTTACATTAATTAAACAATGCAGTATAATTTTTTATCTTTATATATGGCATAAACTCACGAAATTTCACAATATTTCCCTAAAAATTGTCCCCTGGACAAGTCTTATTTCACATAATAGGAACTTTTTAATTAAAACGCGAAACAGTTATAGTAATAATTAGTAATGTAAGAAAATTGCTCCTGCTACTTTGTTTTATATTGTGGTATGTATCTTTAAAAAATTATGAACTGCTCTGGAATTTAAAAAGAAAAAATAATGATATGTGTTTTTCAATTTAGGGACAACTTAGTTGTCCCATAAACATATCTGGTTGTCCAATGGAAATATTAATAACAAATCTTAAAGAGGGTACTAAATGAAACAAATTTAATAAAATATCAGAAAGCACTATAACATATATATAATGTATGTTAGTGCTTTCTGATACGTTATTGAATTTGTTTCAGACCCTATAAAAAATCTTATCACATTGTTTTTGTCCAAGAGACAACCAAAATGTCCTACGGACAACCACTAACGTTGCCAAGTGACTAGTTGTCCGAGGGACTTATACTGGGTCAAGCAGATCTTGTCAGTAGAAAAAGGCGGCAAATTTGAAAAATGTAGGCGCGAAAGGATATCGTCCCATAGAAAATTTGAATTTCGCGCCTTTTTCTACTGACAAGATTTGCTTGACCATCTATATCTAAAACTTAGAGCCGTATAATAAATACTAAAGATTGTTTGTATTTATTTCAGCCTTACGGTAAAATATAATGTTAAATAGTATCTGGTACAATACAATTTATTGTAATATGTTAAGTATTTATGTGTTTGTGCCAGCGGTCCGATTAATTTATGGTTGTCTAGTTGACCTGCATGGCGTGGCGTTTTCATTTAATTCGAGTTGAAGAGTTCCACATTACCAACTCTTCTATACTATATTGGTCACACGAAGTCATGTAAGTCAAGTTACATGACATACGTGTGATCAGTAGGGCTACCGCCAATACCGAAAATCGTCAATTGCGGGCATTTTTCTCTGTCACTCTAATTACGCCTTCATTGGAGTAAAAGAGTAAGATCCCCGCAATTTGCGAATTTCGGTTTTCGCGGTAGCCCCTCAGACGTGGCATGTATTACTTTACAAATAAGTTTCCTGACTTATTTTCTCTGCATTTGAAAAACAATTGTACCTGAATTGTACCTTTGTCGAACTCAAATTTGTCAACAATTTCAAAAATGATTTAGACTGCTTATCCGTAATACATGTAACTCAAGTTGCGGAGTTGGGCGTGACAGTCGTGACACGGCAGCGCGGTCGACGCGGGCGGCCCGGGCGGCGCGAGTTAGAGCCAGATTGCTCTTTGTCGTCGCCTGGCGGGGTGATCGACTGAATATTTGTGCCTATATTTTTGCACACACGATTTTGAAGGTCCACTCTAATGAAAAAGTAAAGGCCCAGACCTCTATAAATAAGACGACTTTGGCACTTTTTACCACACCTTGTACGTCATATGGCACTACTTTTCCCCCAATTAAAACGCCTGGCAGTGTTATATTCGAATTAAATACATAATTAGCTATTATATCACATCAAACTCAGAGCTCTATAAATTGCACACCTTCAATTGATTTTACAACCTCTTTGTTGCCCATCCACTCCCGCACCCACCACTGAACAGCTGCCAGGCGCCCGGATTAATTAATAATGATAGTGTGGCACACTAACTAGAGGGATTTCGTTACTTTATAAATTGCATACCTATTTCCGTGGCTAGCTCTCCGGCGTTTGCGTGATGAATCTAGTATAACTGGAGCAGGTATGAGGGTTGGAGGGTAATGACCGACGAGATAGTCTTATGTATCTTGCAGTAGGAGTAGCAGAGAAAGCGCTATTATTGTTTGTCCTTGTCACAGCTTCACTTTTTTTTTATTCGCCACCGTAAATTTAGTATGGTTTATGGTGGGAAACAAATAAAAACGGCCAATCATAGTGCCGCATTGCGTATGTTCTATCCCTCACGGACGCACGCGTGTAGCACATCTATAAGATCCTACCATCTATGGTTTGCGTGTTGTGGGACACCGCTGTAACTGGCCGTGGGCGCCGTGGCAATATTATGCTTGGGGGAAACTCAGCTATTACTTTTTTTTATTATTTAAACACAATTACGAACCTATTGGGCCTTAAGTTATTGCGTAACAAACTATCCTCAGACAGTTCAGTTAAAAAACATTGAAATGCCGGGACGTGCTTCAAGCCAGCCGTGTGGCCGTGTGTTCTAATTCCAAGTTGAATGAAAGAACTTCGCTTCGCTTCCCTCGCTCATTCGAAAATTCCGCTAACGACCTACGAAAAATAAAATCTAGAAAACCTAGTCTAGTTGTTAGCGATTGATAAGTTTACTTAAGAGCCCATCAACGTGCACACTAGCGCCACAGCTAAATAATCCGAATAATTTAAATTTAACGAAAGATATTGAAAAAAGGGGGCCGCTACGTACTGTATTGTGTATTTAAGTACCTTTTGAATACATCAAACTAGTTTTTATGTTGCTTGTTGCATCAGTGTGCTCTTAAGCGTTGATGGGCTCTTAAGCGAGTAAGTTTAGTATGTCACGCCGTTGTAAACGTGCTAAGCTCGGCGTAAACGTGTCTTCTTCCTCGCGTTATCCCGGCATTTTGCCATGGCTCATGGGAGCCTGGGGTCCGCTTGACAACTAATCCCAAGAAGTGACGTAGGCACTAGTTTTTACAAATACGACTGCCATCTGACCTTCCAACCCAGAGAGGAAACTAGACCTTATTGGGATCAGTCCGGTTTCCTCACGATGTTTTTCTTCACCGAAAAACAACGGGTAAATATCAAATGATATTATTATGAGTTGAAATAAGCTCCGAAAAACTGATTGGCATGAGCCGGGGTTTGAACCCACGACCTCCGATTTGAAAGTCGCACGCTCTAACCGCTAGGCACCAGCGCTTCTGCTAAGTTCGACTTGTGAAATTTAATTTCCTTCTCATTTCCTACCAGTCACGGCAAGTCCCTTTTCATTACTACTCGGTCTTCGATTTCCGTTAACCCTACAACCTACAAAATACAATGTGTAGCATAGCGAGTGGGCTAGATGCCGGCGTGTATGTTTTTCCTACTTCTTCGTGTCGAATTGTCGATAAACGAATGTTGCAATTTCTGCAATCCATTGGCGTACCGCTAAAAAATTGTACATCTAAATTGGAGATTATAAATAATGCATAGAAGGTAGGATCCTATAGAAGTGGTATACGCGTGCCTCTGTGAGGGACAAACATGCCCACCATAACCCATACTAATTAATGGTGGGGAATAAAAATGTGAGACTGTGACAAGGACAAACAATAATAGCGCTTTCGCTGCTACTCCTACTGAAAGATACATAAGACTATCCCGTTCTCTCATTTCCCCCACCCATCATGCCTTATCCAGTTAAAATAATAAATTCATGAAATAATATACATAATTATGTTTTTCAAACTCGATGAACGACTAGGATGACAGCTGTCAGTTCAATACAATTTTGCGAGATTTGGCGCCTTTAGGTTATAAATTATATGGAGATGAGACTTATCATCATCATCTGCTGCTGAGCTGATCTGATGATGGACACGGGAGATGGCCATAGGAACTGTGTGATAAAACAACGTCATCTTGATTAGATCCCCAAGAATTACGACTTTTTATTCGGATTCCGGATGACGAGTGAGTATGCGTACCTTTAAAAGTGGCTTCTTCGAAACACAAGTCTCTCCATTTAAGACAAAGTGGTGTAATACCAACGTAAATAAATATTTTAAAAGAAATGTTTTTTTTTCTTTGATTGTCGCATAAGTATTAATAAATATAAAATGATGTAATGATTTTGATTACAAAAAATATTAAAATTGGCAGTTCGTTTAGTGCGACGTCCGGTTAGTATTACGACGTAATATCAGCGGTCCCTTTGGCGTCGTTATAACCGGACTCTACTGTACTTAATAAATAAAACTGTTATTTATTCAGGTAACCCATTACACTAAAATTACATGCCAAATATTAAATTGAAATAGGTACTCTAAACTAAACTAAAATTAAGCTATAATTAAAAAATACTATTAAAATAGGTGCAGCGGAACCCTTGCTCATACAGTAAGTAGCAGGTTGTGTATAGGTACTACATTAACTATGCTGCAATGATGCTTACCTACTTGAAAAATGTTATTTTCGCAGATGATCTTATGTTGATTTCAAATGGCAACTTCTGAATGTCCACCCAAACCGACCACTCCTAATTGGGTATGACTGAGGATCATAGCAGTTCATTAAATCCAGTAATGTCTGCTAAAGCCACAGACCATTCTGTGGCTAAAGCCCAAAGAAAACTGTTAGGTAAGTACCTATTTCACATCTACTAACTAGGTAGATAACAACGAGTAGGTAAGTAATAAAAAATGTTAAACACCACATGTAACCCCTTTACGCCCCTAAAACATATGAAGTAGGTATATAGTAATGTAGGTTGGTACTTGGTAGGTAAGTGTATATATGTCGCAGTCGGATCGTATAATCCGCCGTATTACATTACGGCTAGCCGTTTTCAAAAACAGGGGCGTTTTGAAATGCGGCGGTTTAACGATTAGCCGGATTGAATGCGGCTGAATGAGAATCCGCCGGAATGTATTCGGCGCCATACGTTCTTCAACACGGCTAGCCGTAATGTAATACAGCGAGTCATTAGCCGCCGCTTTGACAGTTTTTAGTTCCCATTTTTAACACCCGTGGCGCTGCCTGACAAACGCTGGGGTGTCCATCAAATCTGGAGTTCGTCGGACTGTTTCTTTTCAAAAAACATTTCTTTCGCAACTTAACTAGACGGAGCCCCGCTTCGCGGGGCTCCTATTTCTGAGCGGTTTGCCCTTCGGGCATCTGAAGCTACCTAACGAACCTAACCTACCTACCTATTGATTTAGTGAGACGTCCGTGAAAACATTACACTTTGGGGAAAAAAGCGTAGGTAGGTAAGTAGGTTAGTTTCGTTAGGTAGCTTCAGATGCCCGAAGGGCAAACCGCCCAGAAATAGGAGCCCCGCTTGCGGGGCTCCGTCTATTTAAGTTGCGAAGGAAATGTTTTGGAAAATAAACACATGTAGTGCGGTGGGACCATGGTAAAAATAAATTAAATTGCAAACATTGTCAAACTCCGGTTACGTAGGCGACCGAAAGAACTGGTCACTCTACAATCTAAAATAGTAGTACGATGCGGCTAAACGTTGGCCGCCTTATTGAAGAACGTATCGCAATGACAATCCGGCTAATCGTCGAACCGCCGCATTTCAAAACGCCCCTGTTTTTGATAACGGCTAGCCGTAATGTAATACGGCGGATTATACGATCTGACTACGACATATACGCGATCATTTCAAGTTTAGTCCCGCTTCGTTAAAATACCTAATACTCATTGTACATACAATCTAGGTTCCACAAAATTGAATAAGTAGACCTATACCTACACCTACAATGTAGGTACCTGTACAATGCATTTATAACCAATTGTGTATAACTAAGTACCTACCTACCTACAAGCATTCGCACTTACCAGCACCGAAGTCACTTCGAGTATAACCAGTAACATCTTTAGGTTTAAAAAGTATTTAAAAAACACGATTGGTCTCAGGTCCCCAAAAACGACTACCTACCTGTATGCAAAATATTCGAAACGGGTTGAATGAATGGGGATATATGTGACGTCCCACGGTCAAAGGTACCTTATGGCGGGTATGGAGTTATGCATACCCCAGTAATCTACAATAAATAAGCTATCGATAACACAAAAGATCAACCTTCTAGGTTGCGTAGTTACAGAGATATGATTTTTTGAAAATAATGTTGTGAAATGAGCAACTTTACGATAGAGAAGTTTTAAGTTTAGCCGCCTAAAAAACTATGTTCCTGAAGTAAGTTACATAGTTGACTACAAATAATAATGCCTTATATATCTGAGATTAAAAAAATATTGCGACTTGTTCTGTAATGCAAATAGAAACTTTTGATATCGACTGATTTATGTGTATACTAACCAATCTCTTGAAAATAAAGTTTTATTTCATTTTCACGATTGATTGCAATGAGCTCTCAAGATTTAAATTTTATCTATTAGAAAACGACACTGACAGACAGTTTAAGCAAAAAACAATACCGATTTAGAGGTGAAAATGTATTTTCTGACTTTTTCATATAAAATCACAAAATTGAATATTTTTACTTTTAATGTGACACACAATCAATTTTTCTGAGCACATATGAAAGAAATTCTGTCATTCAAATGAAATAAATCCTAAAACCCCAACTAAATACTATATTTAACCCCTTATGCCACTTTAAACTTACATAACAATAACAGTATTTGCTCCATACATTTACGAAAAGGTACCTTATGGAAATAAATCTAATAATACATCACTACAAAATATCAATCATATTATAGTTTATCTTTTATGAATAGAAAATATTAATTTACATTAAACTGCCCCCAATTTAATTAATTCTTCGTCATAATAATCTTAAAAAAGACCAATAATTTGTATGTAATGAAAAGGTACCTTGTGGTCAAGTTACATGATGAGGCATGATGATGATGGAACAGTTAGGATAAACTAATAATATTTTGGGGTTAAGATGGTATAAATCGTCTATTTCTTATCAATAATATATTTCGGTTGCTATTGAAGATAAGCGGCATTGAGGTTCAATGACCTCAGATATTCCATAAGGTAATGCGTCGGGTATTGGCATTTTTCAGCAAACCAATGGCTGATTTACTGCATGCGACCAAACCAAATGAAGATTATTCTAGTTAAGAAAGACTTGACGAGAGTAACTTTGGTATAATAGCAGTCTACTTGGATTTGTGATGTCGGTCTATGTACGGTTATAATATTTGCGAGGCGCCCCAACCAGAACTGAAATTATCAAATTCGTTTTGCAGAATGCTAATACAGTTCTCTATCAAACTTCTTTTCCCGTATTGACTAGTTTTTTTGGGAATTTTCAATCTTTTTTCCATAAGGTACCTTTTCTACTAAACTCTGAGACGACATTACTAGGCTTATAACTAACTTATAACAAAAATAAAAACAGGTAAACAAACGTTACGCATTAAGGTTTCAGATCACACAATAAAAAAAAATTGAGCATTTTTTCACCTCTTTACAAAACATTTAATATCTCCGAAACTAGAAACCCTCATAAGGTACCTTTTCCCGTGGAACGTCACATATAATGATGGCTTGAGATCAGTTTTTAGTTTGCAAACCGGTTAGAAGATTGCTTCCAAAGGACGTTTATCTGTTGCGGAATCTCGGTATCGATATTGCACATACTTAAGTACCTATTTATACATCCAAGTCCAAGTTTTGCGATATTACTTACCTGATTGCGTAGTAGTGGAGATGTCTCTCTAACGAGAGTTAAGTACTTACCTACTTTTGCACTAAGTATTTTTCTAATCGAGTGCTTGTGAGAAACCATAAATCATAAATAAAAAACAACGGGTTGCACTCCGGGAGTGCCGGCAGAAGTGAAAACTCAATGACTAGCAAAATGTCTGCAGCACTATGTATAATTGAGGTTAACGCCATCTAGCGTTATTTCGTCGCATTACATGAAACCCCTAAGCACATCACTGTTAGTACTCGAGTTATATTAGAACCAGTTAGAGGGAAATTCACTAGATGGCATTTAAATCAATAAAGAAAAACTCAATGACATTGTAACAGTTTATCGATCAGGTCACGTGTCCGTCTTACGTCTTACCAAGTCTTACGAATCTTACCTGTCGCGAGTTTAACATTTTTTCCCCATCACAAAAAGTGCTCAGCGCCGCTAAAGAAGTTTTCACTTCTAAAAAATTGTAAACACCACAATTGAGGTCCCTTAAACCAGCCAAAAAATGTGCGCTTAGAGATATTAGACCACTAAAAACAACATTTGCGGCTCTTTGAGATTCATAGAACTGGTCCTCTAGAAAGTAGTGATTATATGCTCTTTGTATTCTTCAACAAGCGACGTTTGACGTATCGTGTTGATCTCCCGTTGATGTGGGAAAATCATAAGTTCTCGAATACGTACAATGTCCATTTTGACATGAGCAATCCACAGTTAGGTGACAACCAAACCAAACCTAACCACCCCGAGTTCAGAGTAGTTGAGATTTGGTTATACCAAATCCACAGTTGATCAAATCAGCACTTGATAGAATCTTGTTGTTGATTGGACGTTGATGCGAAATCTGACAGTTGTACATGTCGAATTTGGCTCCTGCGTGCTCAGCACGGTTCCATTTTTATCGACTATCACTATGCGCGTCCCTTTCGCACTTACATACTTGTTAGAACGTGACAGGCATGGTGACAAGGGATAAAAACGCGACCGTGCTAAGCCGCCAGATCATGGTATAATAATATACTCCGCCTGGTACTCCATTCCGAGATTCGCGTATGACCTAACTGACACGCGCCTACGTCATCATGCTGTTTACAGGTTCTCAAACTTTGAAATGTGGGAGAATTTTAACCAACGGTGAAAATTATTTTAACGGCATTAATTTTAAGTTATTCATGTAGAAACATAGTAAAATAAAACAAATCTAATGTATTAAATTACACTTTATTTATCTATACAAGACAAACGTTTGAAAAACTAATTCACAGTTACACATTAATTACCAAGCTTACGGCGTGAAAAGTTTGGAAACCATTGCGACTGCTGACAATGAGCGAGAAGGAAATAACAATTAACACGCGTTCGACAAGGATGACGGTCAGGGCATGAAGTTATCTAGATCCGAATTGTCAAATGTGCACAGCGCTATCCTGTGTTGCCAGTAGTATAAAAAGAATTACCCGAAAGTCTGAAATTTCTTTCGTGAATCGGAAGATATTGCTAACGAGTAATTAAAAATGACGTGTTATTGTAAAATTTAAGCTAAAATACATATAAATGAAAATTATAAAATTATAAAGAAATATTTTAACTTATTAACCATAGGTATAATGTACCCATGTAACATGTTATGTTGAAATAAAGTGGCAATGTTATTGTGACGTAGGCCCGTGTCACTCTGGGAATGGAAGACCATGTTTTATTAGACCATGCTCCTGATGATTTTTACTGCGATTGGCGGAATTATGGCATTAAAAAAATACTGTAAACTGGGGCTATTCGGTACAATTTTTGGAGTAAAACATCAATAACTCCATATTATATGTTATGAATGATAAGATGGACGGTAAATGTTACAGGATTTCAATAAATTTAACCATTATCATATTTATGATCTAACAATTGTGTGGTACATTTCTTTGCCTTACGTTTGGTTAGGTACATACTGAACTTTGTGTCCTGCTTTTTCATAGTAGAAGATTAAATCAAATTTTCAATCGTGCTAGAAAATTGCGTGGGCCTCAGTGTAGCCAGTACAAAGCGCTGCGTCCCAGCATCAGACGTAGGAGGACGTCTGAAGTAATTGACAACTAGCACTGCGTTGGTGCGCGTTAAATCTGTGACGAGCGTGTCGATGTTAATCTTCACCTTAATTACGTGTAGGTACTATTCAAGCAGAGAAATAGGCACTGCACAATACAATTAGGGGGCGTTTTGTGTAGATCAGATTGCAATACGATTATTAACTAACCTAACTAAATTACCTTGTTGTTAAAATATGACTCACGTTAGACCAGGCCATGTCCGGGCCGGAGCTTCCGGCGCATCGTTTTCTATGGAAAGCATCATACTTGTTCGCCTGTCATCTCATAGAAAAGTAAGCGCCGGAAGCTCCGGCCCGGACACGGCCCGCTCTTCTCGACCTAACCCTTAAAATAATGTTAATTCTGAGCCACAGAGATGTATTTATTTATACATTCGTGGAAACAGTGTGGCTTGTGAATATGTATTCTGATTTTATTATGTGCCTTGTATAGTTGTATTTGCCTGTTTGTTTGTTAATTTTTTTAAACAACGAGCATTACAAGAGCTCCCATTATCACTTAGGAATAAAACGTAAAATAGAGGGCGATCCGACCAATCGTATTCGAGAAGTAACGAAATAGACGTAATAATCCCATAGTTGTATTTACCCCCGTTGACCCTACTGGAAACGCGTTCTAACATACTTATAACATGCTTATAACTAAGTAGAAAAATCTGCGTAGTCGCTTGATCGTTCATAATGGTGGTGGCACTATAATTTTTGTGTTACAAGGGATCAAAATGATATATTTCCGTCAAGGGCGTACATTGAATCCTAAATGAAGCGATGGATTCTACAATACGTTCACGTACCTCACTACGTTCGGGATTCTAAAGTAGAATCCTGAGCGTAATGAGGGATTCAAGTGTTAACGCCCAAGACGAAATAATTTTGATACCGTGTGACACATACTGCTTTTCACATCAAGTATGAGGAAAATAAAAAAAATCTTGGTGTTGACACTACAGTGTTGCCACTTTTTAATTTCTACTCTTTTCTGCCAGGCTGTACATACGATGTTCATAGTTAATTATATTAATATTTTATACTGGCAATGAAATGCCGTTGAACAGAAAAGTGCCACTTTGATCCCTCCTAGCAGGGAAGAAAAATCCATTTTCTGATTAGGTGATGTGAAAAGTACTATAGTAGAACCCTCTACTATTTTTCCACCTACAGCCTGGCAAAAAAGAGTAACTGTAGTGTCGTGATGTCGTCCCGTTCTCTTATATAAATTGATTTGAAAGGGACGACACTACAGTGTTGCCACTTTTTAATTTCTACTCTTTTTTGCCAGGCTGTACTTAAAATATTTAGGCAATTGGATATCAATACAGAGAGATATCGACTGTTACTCGTAAGAGTCCCTAGCAATCTAGTAATACATCTAATTCTGTAATTAGTTTATCTAGTCAATATATCTAGTTCTGTAATTAGTTTATTTATCTCCAGTTTATAAAACAAACGAAACGGAGCAAAAACAAGTTTTGTATGAAAAATGTAATTTCGCTGTATTTTTTTTAGGGTTCCGTACCCAAAGGGTAAAAACGGGACCCTATTACTGAGACTCCACTGTCCGTCTTCCGTCCGTCTGTCTGTCTGTCACCAGGCAGCAGACAGTGTTGAATATGCTTACTGGACGTGGACGTATTGTAATGTGGGGAGTTCGGGTAGTAATTGGGCATTTCTCAGGAGGGCCATTTTTACGTGTCCGGGGCAATAAATGATTGACTTTACTGTTCAATAAATCTGAATTAATTTAGGCATGATCTTCAGCCTATATTCTGTCTGGGACACTATAAAATTATTTATTTATTATTTATATAATACAAGAAAAAAAAATCAAATGGCAAAAATGATGTTCGGTGGGAGTGTCCCGCACCCAGATTTTATGAAACAAAAAATTATTACTCAAGATGGGGCATTCGATCGGAGTTATTATGGGTATTCACGCATAAGGTATTAGTTAACTTATCATATTCTTTATATCACAATAATGTGTTTGCTCAACTCATTGAATAAAACCAAATTTACGATGTGTCCCGGGCTAGTGCCTGATTTCGGTGTAATTTGCAAAACATGTCGATACTCTTTCAAAGTTGTAAACCAGGAACTCAGTGTCTCAAACATAGTATGCTTTAGTTGTGCTTTAACCGTTGAATAGAGTAGAGGTACAGTCACAGTATAATAAAGTGATTTTTTAAAGGTTTCACCGTCCTTCGGTGGGTTTGGTTCTATGTTTTTTGAGATCGGTGGTGCAATTTACTCCGAAAGTTTTAGTGCATTTATCGTTATGCAAGTGATTAAGAAATCCTCGAAAGTACGTAAATCCATCATTATTACATCTCCTCTGTATCACACATGCTATTTCTGTAATTGCTAAAAAGCGATTAATTTTGACATCGCTGGTGTTGATTTCCTTGGATTCGGTGGATTTTTTGACCACCGATATCAAAAAGTGATCACTGAATTCAAATCCTGCTTTGTAAACTAGTTTGTTGTACTAATTTATCACACCCAAAAAGTGCAAGATACGTTGTATAAACGTAAAATTATGTTTGTAAGTAAATTAAGTCATAATAGGTACAAAAAATCAGTAGTTTACTATGAGTAGTTTTTTAAACCAGACGTGTGTTGAAACTTGTAGACCCAATGTTTCTTTCTCTGTCTTGATATTCTCTTCAAACCAATGAAGTAAATTATGTTAATTGTCCTCTGTATGACCTGAAGGCCTACACCTTGTTAGCCATGTTAAATGAATGCAGTCAATTAGATCCCACTTCTTTTACAATAACTCGCATGTAAGTACTATGCAAGGTGAACCCAAGGAACAGGATGTTCAGAACAAGGGATTAAAAATAAAGTGGCCTTCTTATGTCAAGATCGCTTCAAAGGCACTGAGCGTACCTTACTGATCGATATTTCTAAAGGATAGCCATAGACACAAATTGAACATAGCAAATGTTTTAACAATCCTCAATGTATTATGTCTTTATGTCTAAATATAGGAGTTACAAATTAGCTCATCTCCAGCACCCTCAAATAATTAACAGGTAATTAGATCTTCAAGCATTAGTCGACCACTTCAAATAGTTTTAAATTGATGGTGTTCACGCTTTAAAACTCTGTTATTCAAAAATACTTGTTTTACTTATTGCATCACATTGTGCATTATATATTTTTTGAGCATTGAACACCATTCAAAAGTTTCTTGTTTATCGGGTGTAGGTAACATAAGTTTCTTTTTGATGCATGTGCGGTCGGATTGTGTGAAACAAACATCTTCTCCTTTATAGCACTAATGTACCATACCAGAGGACCATACATCGCCCATCACCCTATTATATGAGGACATTCAAATAGTGTGGGATATCTTCTAGATATGGTGTTTTACAAGCCGTAATTAGGTTATTTTAAAATCTTGGGTCTATATCTATTAAACGTATGTAAGCTTTTGAGATCATTAGCCTTGTTACATCGCTTAGGGGCTGTCCATAAATTACGTCATCGATTTTTTGACAATTTTGGACCCCCCCCCCCCCTAAAATCATCCAAAAATCATGGCTTCGAATGACCCCGTTTCCTCCAACGTCGTGCTACCGTCATCCGATGTCCAGACCCCCCCCCCCTAATTTGAAATGACGTAATTTATGAATAGCCCCTTATAATCAAATAAGAATGAAAAATATGATTAAAATGTAATATGATTGAGATATAAAATTGAAATGTGATTTTAGTGTATGCATTATTGAATTCGGTGACGCCAATTGATTTCAGTGCCTGCACATGATTTCGGTGTTTTTTAAATCCCAAATATCTTAAAAACTATAGGGTTCTAATGGAGGCCTCCACTACCAATATTTTTTATATTAAGGCTAGATTTTAAGAAATAAAGTCGCATATCAAATAAGTAAAAAAAAAATTTGGCACCGAAGTCAGGCACCGTAGGTCATCTCTGAGAAACGCCCAATTAATACTATGAAGTCTGCTGAATACTGAACATCTTTATTAAGTAAATTCGTGCTTATATACTAGTGGCCTACGTGAGTGGCATTTAGGTGACCTTTACATAAATGTAATTAGAATTATTGTTCATTTTAATAAAGGGGGGAAAACTCATTTATTGTAAAATAAGTGTTATAAAATGAATACAAAACTAAAATTAAGTACAACTAAAAACTAAAGCTAAAAACTAAAAATATTTATCAAAAAACTTTGCGCCCTTGGTAAGGTGCCCATCACGCAGGCAGCGTTCCCGCGCTGGATTGCTATGGCCAATCTTTGCGCGAGAAAGCTGCCCGCGCGAGGGTCACCTGTGGCCTGCCTTAGGCGTTTGCTGAGCTCCTTGTGGAGCCCCCGAGCCCCCCTACCCCACGGACCTAGAGTCTCGACGCCGAAGGCTACAAATTCGTAGTGTGCGCCGAGACAACTATATTTATTAACCTTGGAACGTTCTCGGACGTCAGCCGCCGCCCCGGCCTGTTTACTGGTGGCTGAAATGTAGGACGCCGCCAGCGTGTCTGCGCAGGTGGCGTCCCACACCAGCGCGCGGCCCAACCGCCAGGGGATCAACGACATCCCGTCGGGGCGCTTGCCGTCATCCCTTGCGATCTGGGGCTCCAGAGCCGCAGGGACGTCGGCGCTGACGAGCGCTCTCCTCAGGATGTCGTTAAGCGCGGCATGACGGGATAGGCGGCCGGCGCCCGAGGAGCAGGCGAGTCCGTGGTGGCCAAGGCGATTAACAGGGGCCCCACAAGAGGCGCAGCTATGGTCTACACATACATCGGCCCCGACCCGGAGTCCGATGGCAATTCTTAGTGTGTTTGGCTCTATGAATGTGCCGGTGTGGGGTGATGGGTAGGCGTGTAGCCATTGTCCAGACTCTGGTCTGGACACAGCTAAGAGCCTTGCGCGGTCCCTTCCCGACGAACTGTCAACTAGGGATTTCATGACGGCGGTGCAGGCCAAGTTGTCCCAGGCCCTTTGCCTCTCGGGTCTAGGTGGCACATCTCGCAGTTTGGCTAGCCAGGCATTCCTGGCCTCATCCAAGCACGCGATCTCGCAGTATATATATATTTTCTATTTCTTAAATGTCACCTTAAATGTCACATGACGTGTTGACCCTAATACTAACCACGTCATGTCATGTGCCTACTCACCGTACACCTTCCCCGTTTTTTTTTTGAGACAAAAATTGGTTACAATATATTTTTGTCGTAATTACAATGTAAACAATAACCTAATCTTAGACATTAATTTCTAACTATTCCAATATATGTCAATCTTACAATCTAAAACAAACGTATATGCATATTATACAAACAAAAACACTAAAACTAGCTTTAAAAAAAAAACATACATGGTTATTTAAAATATTAAATATAATATAATTTTAATTAGGTATCTATGTTATATGTTAACTAAAGTAATGTAACGGATCATTTTAATAAGTTGATTAAAGATAAATTACGGTTTAAACAATTAAAGGTTTACAATATTGATAATATTTGACTTAACATATAGGTCATATATAATAAAAAAAAATAATTTGGTTAACATATGACAGATTAATAGGTACTTAAAATTATTCTGGTCTATATTCTAAATGTAATTACAATATTTAGTTTTCTCTTCCTGTTACGTATTTCTACTTTGCTACTAATTTACACTATGTCGTTGTTTATTATTTTGCTTACTCTGCTATTAAATATCCTAAAGGTTACATGACTATATTTATCTTATAGCTAAAAGTGCGGTATTGACATTTAGTATGCGTCTTACTTATAATTATTCCTATGTATCATTAGATATAATACTGTAAACAATGCGTTGCTTGCTTTCTTATGTTCTAATAAGGAAGATGGAGATCCTTTTTTGGATTCTGTCGGCTTGGTAAGTTTAAATGTGATCAGTTTTGAATTGCATTTTATAAAATAAGAAATGTGGATTGTTAGATTATTAGATCAGTTCTGTCGCTTGCTTCGCGGATTTGTGTCGGTCGATCAGGGAACTTGCAATTACGTTTGAATTTGACTTGTGTGTTTGTGTGTGTATGTGTGTGTGTTTCTCGTGTCTGGTGTGCTTCGGCAGAGGTGAGTTTTAATAGTAATAGTGCTTTGTTCTGTTTTGGTGTACAATGTTTTCTTTCCCTGATACTAATATTTTAAAATTTTGACCTTGGTCTTGAAATACTGTGTAGGGTTCCGTGTATCTCTATCCATCGTGTCTATCTCTATCGTGTGGTCCATGTTATCTCTATCTTCCTTTTTTTATTAATATTAAGTCTCCTACGTTATAGTTACATGAATTATTATTTATTTTTTTATTTTATATATTTTTTTAATATTTTTGTTTTTCAAGTTGTTTTGTCTTAATTAAATTATGTCTAGCGTCCTCCTGGGACTTTTGCAATCTATACTTAAGTTCTAGAGAATAAGAGTTAAAATTATAAATTTGGTCTATTTGTTATATAAAGTTACGGTTTAGTGTAAACTGATATTTTTAGATGCCGAAAAGTATGATTATTTGAAAATTTGTTATATAATTTTGATACTATGTCATTGGCAATGTAATGGTTGCATTAATATGTGTGTGTTGTTTTATTTTTGTGCTGTATGACTGGGTTTTTCTTTTTACAATATGTTCTTACTTAATGCTAATACATATTTGTAACCTGATTTTGAATAACAGTATATGGCTCTTTTATACATTGGGTAATAATAACTATGTGGTTAAAAAGATTTTTCTACATTGATGACGAAAAATTCGTATTGTAGTATAATATAATACTCTAAACTTTTAAATTAAGTTGTATTCTTTAGAGTGAAATAAGTTTTGTATTATTTTATTTATTTTATATATATGTTTTTTTTTATTATTACATTGACCTATTTGTAGGTAAGGCACTAGTAGGTTGTTAGGTATCTTTGCGAATTCTCTTCGACATGTAAACTGGTCATTAACTCACTAATTTATTATTACATTTTGGACACAATACAGCGTGTATTGTATTTACATTTTATATATAAAGTATTTTATGTGATTTAACTGTGTTTTTTTTTTATTTAACTTATTTTAAATTAAGTATGTATTTTTATTTTTACTTAATTGATTTGTTTATTGTTATCACTGTAATTGTAGGTATTTATTTAATGTTGGTATAACGTTTATTTTTTTTAATATAATTAATGTTCTCAGTTTTATTCATAAATATATTTAGTACATAATTTATTATATTATTTATTTATTTTCTTTTCATTTAAATTTATTTATTTATTTGGGTAAAAATCATTTATTTCCTTTTCTGTTTTGATTGATAGTTGTTTTTTATTTAGTATAATGCTATATTTGATTTTTATATGTAAGTATATATTTTTTTACAGGCTGTTTTTTTAACACATGTTTATATTAAAAAACATATTATGTGTCCAAGGACCTTCATGCAAGGTAACGCGACCGTATCATGATGTCTCAAGGATTTAGTGCTTGTAAAAAAAATGCTATTCTAATGTGTTATAGTGTCTATTATTTTCCCTGGGGTTTTCATTTATTTATTTTCAGAATTCTTGCTCGTGATTTGTGGAAAATTTGTTTATTATTGTAAGAATTGATCGCCAGTGGGCCATTTTGTAATGTCTGCACTGTGACCTAATAATGTAAGCTGACTTTGTGATACCAGTCACCTGTCTTTTAAAAAGTACACAGCGCCTTTTAATAGCGCTCTCGGTCGGCCGACCTTTTTTTACATACAACATATTTATTAAGGATACAAAAATTTATTATTTATTATAGCGCGCTAATACATATTACCATGCTCATTATGTCTAAGTGTGACCTAAATATACTTACCTACGACTCCATATTGTGTAGGTTCGATAATCGGGGATCACATTTACTGTAGGAATCCTGTGAACGACAGGCCAGTGATTGAAAGAGGCCCGCGCCCGCATCATGGGGCTTTTCGAATATCGCAGAAGCACGGCATCAATTGTGCTCTTTCATGAGGGCTTATCGATAGAAACGAAATTTCGTTAGAGTTAGACCAAGCTAATAAGGCAGCGATTTTGATAGCCCAGGATGTGCAAGTGCTATATATACGTCATTATTTCATAGAAGTTTAATGTTTAAAATAACACTTGCACAGTCTGGGCTATCAAATCGCTGCCAACTTAGCTTGGTCTAACTCTATATGCTTCTCTATAACTCGTCCATATTCGGGCGATAGAGGGGCAAATATCGAAATTTCGTTTTTCGTTTTTCGCGGTAATCCCTCTGACCCCTTTGAAAAGCGATAGGCTTGAGTTAGGCTACTGCTTCGCAAGCTGCCTGGATCTGGTGCGGGATGTAACTACGTAAGTCCTAGTGCCTATTTAATGTAGATAAGTAATTTAACTTATTACAAATTACAATATGCATATGCCTACTACAAACCACAAATACCCTACAATAAATTACCTACGCAAAACACGAAATGTCGCAGCTCCAAAATAGTGATCCAATTGCTTTTGGGGTAAAAATTAGGATGAAAATTGAAAAGGTCCAGAATAGTTGGAGGCGAATAATGGAGTACATCACCATTGCACATGCAAATTATTTAATTGTGACTTTCGATAGGTGTAGTAAAGTTACCCTGGCAGAAGTTGAATTCATATACGCTATGCGCTCTCCCCACAGGAATGTCCAGTTCTCATATTCTCATGGTACATACACGAGGCTATACACTAAGAATGCCGGTCACATTTTGACTCATAACTACCAACTGCTTGATTAGTGTAATGAGCCGGATGATTCAATTTCGCGACCATTTGTGGCGCGCAGGAATATAGCTACATGTAACACAGCGTAGTGTGTTCTATTCTATTGTGTTGGCGAATTAAGACACGCGGACGCGTTTGGACGCTTATTCAGGAATAACACTCGCTACATGATTCGTCAAGGTCACGGAGTCGTCGACTTATCAATTCAATGGAAGGATTTTGATTAATTATGCATCGTCACTTTGAATAAGGCAGGCGGCCACAAATAATTAGCGTCTCGAAGCACCGGTCAGCATTTTAAAACTGTCTGCGCTGTAGTAGTTAAGTAGGTACCTGTTTGTAATAAGTATGTAACTAGAAGTAGGTACCTAGTAGGTAAGTCGGTATCATAATTTACAGTACATATTATGGTGCTTCTTCAACGCCCTAGTGCGGCAATTGGCACAATACGTACATATGTCGAAAATTGTACAATACTCGTGCGAAATAATAATTCGCAACTCGCGAAACACTGTGGTCGAGTTTCAATCTATAGCCACTTGTGTAGGCTCTATAGGGAAGTACCTACCTAAGTACCTACCTATGTACTTGGTTGATAGATATAGGTACTCGTAGAGTGCAGGTACCATGAGAGGCCTTAAAAAAACCTTAAAAATCTTACACGATTTGATTATTTATTATCCTTCGTTTCTTTTTTCGATTTTTTGATTAGATAGTTACTTATTTATTATAAAAGATATTAACGAAATAGGTACAAATTTCGTACAAATTATTGAATTAAATTCAGATTCAATTTTATCTTTTTTTCAGAAGTAAGTAGGTTAATTAGCAGACAGTAATTTTATCTGTTACTCTTGCTTAGTTTTGTGCATGGATGGCAAGAAAGTACATAAGAACGATTTGCGGAAATGAGTGTGTAATTGAGATTATCGGCACGGCGCGGGCGGCGCGGCGCGGGCGGCGGGAACCGGTCCGCGTCGGCGTCGGCGCAGCGTCTCGCGCGCCTTCATTTAATGGTCTAAGATCCCACATATATGGTCGAGCTTCACTAATCTGTCTGACGGATGAAACTATGAAAATATGAAAGAAAATATGTTCCAGAACATAAATAAACTAGACGGGCCCGCAGCTCCGCTCGCGTAAATGAAATAAAGAGTTTGTCTTATGTTTAGTTAAATACCGACATTATTATGTATTCAACCCTGCCAGGGTTTATAACTGTGATAAGGATTTCTTATTTGTCAAGTAGGTAGCCGTTATTTGGATAACTTAATTCGAAAATTTCTTATAACGTACGCAGGTATTTATTTAAAACTTGTTTTAACCTTAAATTATTACTTATTGTTGTAAGCCTAGTTGCAAAAACGTTCATTAGATTACTTATTTTCCGCTTTAAGCCACGAATATGGACGACCACCACCCATAAATCGCCTTTTAATACAAACATAGGTAGTCCCCATTTCCCTTTCTGGATCTTAACATCACGTCATGTTTCTTGCGATCTTGCGATAGCTCTCGCCATCGGGCGTCTCCCATTTTGTTGTCCCAAGTACACTCGTCTCCCATTCTATAACTTTGTATTTTTGGCTCATCTCGGCAGCCCTTTCCCTGGACGAATGACAATGTTTGCCGAAGCCATGAAAATCAATCTGAATAATAATAACTCATAAAGAAATTTAAAACAATAAAATACAAATTATTAACACGATAGTCATACGATAATATTAATTTGATTGATATGTCATAAATGGCATAATTCACTCGTATGGGCTATGGACTAAGGTTGAGGTTGGCAGCACTTTTTATTTTACTTCGTGTATAAAAACTCAGAAATACCTGTATACCAACATGACAAACATAATTTAGGCTACTTTAACTTACGGATTATTTGGTCTAATCTGTAGCACCGCCAAACGAAAGCAACCGAGAGTTGCCGAGAAATGGTCGAAGTCGTAAAATGAAGATTGTTATGAAAATTTCTTTTCCTTATTGTAAATTAAATACGCATCGAAACCGATAGTTTTTATGTTCTAGTTTTATTCTCACATGTAGATAATAGATTTAAACAGTTTCTTCTTATCATACGTGCGTCGTATTCGAGATACGTGTCACATTTTTATAAATTTGTAAGGCGCCATCTCTCTTCTTCGCTCGTTTTTTATCCCGTTCCGGTTTTGTCAATTTTATATATATGATAGGGTTGCCTAAAGAAATATGGTCAAGGCTATTTTTAATAAATTTTTGAAAAAAAATTTTTTTCCGCAAATTTCACCGATTTGTCTGACGAACGAAATAAGTTTCAATGGAAAGTATACAACTTGTACAACATAAATCATCTAGGTTGCCTATCTTTTTCCGGTCACTATTATGTGGTTGCCGTGTTGAAGGAGGTGATTTTATATCGATAATTGCACTCATCTGTCTGACGCTTGAATTATACATCAAAATGATGGTAATTTTTAGAGATGCAACGGATAGTTGATTGGCCGGATACCAGATACCGGATATTCGGGCCGAATAATCGGTATCCGGCCGCCGAATATTCGGCCGGCGAAACAATACCTATATTTTGGTTTTTCAGGTGCGCATTGTGCAGGGGTTGACCGCGCGTTTCCTAGTATAGTGAACGTTACGCGGACTCATTTCTAGGTTCAAAATGAGTGCGCGTGCAAGTCAGTGGAATGTTTAAAGATTCAAAATAATAAAAGAGTACGATTATGACCGTGACTGTTCCTTAAATCCAACTTGTTTACTCCAAAATCAGGCAAATTTAATATCCGGTATCCGGCCGGATAGTAGGTCACTAACCGGTATCCGGCCGGATATTAAAATAGTGGCCGGTTACCGGATAGTAACCGAATATCTGGTGCATCTCTAGTAATTTTATTGCAAATACTATGGTATAGGGTTGCCTGCAAAAATCCGGTCACAAATAAGGGTTGCCAGGCTTTTAATTAAAATAATAAGGGAAGACTTTTAGCGATAACTCATAAACGGCATAACTGATAAAGTTTGTTTTAATTTTATTTGATTGAGTTTTTCAAGCACTATTTTCATGATTTTTTCATATTTTTTGGACAGATGGTTCAAAAGTTAGAAGGAAAAACCTTTTTTTTTTCTTTCTAGACGAAATGATTTACTTTATCAATCAAAAGCCTGGCAACCATTATTTGTGACCGGATTTCCGCAAGCAACCCTATACCATTGTATTTGCAATAAAATTACCATCATTTTGATGTATAATTCAAGCGTCAGACAGATAAGTGCAATAATCGATATAAAATCACATCTTTAAACACGGCAACCACATAATAGTGACCGGAAAAAGATAGGCAACCTAGATGATTTATGTTGTACAAGTTGTATACTTTCCATTGAAACTTATTTCGTTCGTCAGACAAATCGGTGAAATTTGCCGAAAAAAATTTTTTTTCAAAAATTTATTAAAAATAGCCTTGACCATATTTCTTTAGGCAACCCTATTTATTTATGTTCTGGAACATATTTTCTTTCATATTTTCATAGTTTCATCCGTCAGACAGATTGGTGAAGGTCGACCATATGTGGGATCTCCTACTATAATGGTTGAAGGGGAGCCCAAGAGGGGATTTTTGTAGTTACTCGAGCGCGCGTCAGATTAAGATATGAATGATATCTTGCTACCCCCGTGCCCGTGGAGTCTACTTTTACCACTTTTAGCCGTCTATGTTGAGCCGTTGGTTGGTGGGGGTTTCAACAAATCGTTATACTCGTTATCCCCGAAATTAAAAAAATCTGTAGACGCTTTCTGCTCGCTGGAAAAGAAAAATGTAGGTATATGCCTAACCTTTTTTTCTTCTTATCATCTAATCTTTCGATTCCAATAGGTCTCTACGACGCTCGAGTAACTACACATTTTGCATCGTTGGCTCCCCAGCTACACGGCTAGCTATGGGGTGGATTTCAGCACAAAAAATTTCACCATACAATTTTTTTTTTTTTTAATGTTTAATTTAACACGATTCTAGCTGGGTAAAGTAATGGGGGGCTGTATATTGAGGATATGTATGGTATTTATACAATCATTTGTGGCTTATATTTGAAGTTATCGCTTTCGGAAAATAAAAACGCCAGATGGTGATGACAACCATGGTATGGTAATGACTCTTTTATAGACGGTAATGACACTGCATGTACGGTAATGACGATTTGGGAACTAATTTACATATGTATTAAAAACGTATTAAAAAAACAAAAACTTTTTTTAATTGTAAGACTTTAGAACTTTAATAAACATTACAAATAACATTTTTTTGAACATAAGACTAGCTACATAAATTATTTTTAGAAAATTATAAAAAATACATTTTATTCATATAAATAAATATATAACAAGTATTTTTATTGTATAATTTTAAATAATTTATGTTCCGAAATAGACAATTTATGTATTCATTTATTTTTTTGGGTTTTTTCAATGTTAAATCATATTATTATTATTATTATTTATTTCCAAATACTTATGCAAGTTTACAGTTCTAGACCAAAGCACTTACATACTACAATAATTAACATTAAATTACATTATATTAAGAGCGCTATTACATTTCGGCGTTGAGCGAGTTTAGGTATATTACGCGCTGCGGCAGGCCGTGCGAGCTCAGTACGCCGATCCCTTCTACCACACTCGCACTACAATGATGGATTAAACATTCTTGATCCTTCGCGAAGCATATTGAAATCAACCATAACAACACTAACTGTACTTAACTTTTAAAGTTCTAAAACTGTTATTTGGTAAGTACGAAAATACTAAATGCAGTGCAAATGTACATAGGGGCTGTTCATAAATTACGTCATCTATTTTTGACGATTTTTGACCCCCCCCACCCCTCAAATCATCCAAAAATCAAGCTTCGGATGAATCTGTTTCCTCCTACGTCATGTTACCATCATCCGATGTCCAGACCCCCCCCCCCCACTCCTCCCATTTGAAACGACGTAATTTATGAATAGCCCCATACTTGTACTTATGAAGGTATATTACTCGAAAGAAATTATAGGTACTTACCTACTCGCTTATTTACATGTTTCGTCATTGCATTTGGTACCTACTTATAGGTTGTAAAGTTTGTATCAACGAGGGTTTAAAAACGAACTGGTACTGAGGATCTGATGATGATTAAGGTGGTCACGGATACCAATCAACCATGTAGTAACATGATTAGGCTCGTTTGATTCGTCTCAACAAGATCTTTGACACTGAAGATACACAGGGTCTGATGATGGAGCTGGAAGGTGGCCACGGGTACCAGTCTATCATGTAACTAAACAACTTCGTGTTTGGGCTCGTTTGATTCGTCTCAACAAGATCTTTGACACAAGACAGTACTCAGGGTCTGATGATGGAGCTGGAAGGTACCATTACCAATCAACCATGCAACTAAACCACATCGTGTTTAGGATCGTTTGATTCGTCTCAACAAGATCTTTGACACTAGGTGATACTCAGAGTCTGATGATGGAGCTGGAAGGTGGTCACCGGTATCAATGAACCATGCAACTAACCCCTTCGTGTTTAGGCTCGTTTTATTCGTTTCAACAAGATCTTTGACTCAAGATAGTACTCAGGGTCTGATGTTGGAGCCGGAAGGTGGTTACCGGTACCAATCAACCATGCAACTAAGCCACTTCGTGTTTAGGCACGTTTTATTCATCTCAACAAGATCTTTGACACAAGGTAGTACTCATGCAGGGTCTGATGATGGAGCGCGAAGGTGGCGACGGGTACTTGTCTATCATCATCAGCTCCATCATCATACCCTGAGTAGTATCTTGTGTCAAACATCTTATTGCGACGAATCAAACGAGCCCAAACACGAAGTGGTTCAGTTACATGGTAGACTGGTACCCGTGGCCACAGTCCAGCTCCATCATCAGACCCTGAGTACTAACTTGTGTCAAAGATCTTGTTGCGACGAATCAAACGAAGCCAAACACGAAGTGGTGTAGTTGCATGGTTGATTGGTACCGGTGACCACCTTCCGGATCCATCAACATACCCTCAGTACTACCTTGTGTCAAAGATCTTGTTGCGACAAATCAAACGAGCCCAAACACGAAGTGGTTCAGTTACATGGTAGACTGGTACCCGTGGCCACCTTCCAGCTCCATCATCAGATCCTGAGTACTATCTTGTGTCCAAGGTCTTGTTGAGACGAATCAAACGAGCCTAAACACGAAGTGGTTTAGTTGCATGGTTGATTGGTACCGGTGACCACCTTCCGGCTCCAACATCAGACCCTGAGTACTATCTTGTGTCAAAGATCTTATAGAAACGAATAAAACGAGCCTAAACACGAAGTGGTTTAGTGGCATGGTTGATTGGTACCGGTGACCACCTTCCGGCTCCAACATCAGACCCTGAGTACTATCTTGTGTCAAAGATCTTATAGAAACGAATAAAACGAGCCTAAACACGAAGTGGTTTAGTGGCATGGTTGATTGGTACCGGTGACCACCTGCCGGCTCCATCATCAGACCCTGAGTATTATCTTGTGCCAAAGATCTTGTTGAGACGAATCAAACGAGCCCAAACACGAAGTGGTTTAGTTGCATGGTTGATTGGTACCGGTGACTACCTTCCGGCTCCATCATCAGACCCTGAGTACTATCTTAAGTCAAAGATCTTGTTGAGACGAATAAAACGAGCCTAAACACGAAGTGGTTTAGTTGCATTGTTGATTGGTACTGGTGACCACCTTCCGGCTCCATCATCAGACCCTGAGTACTATCTTAAGTCAAAGATCTTGTTGAGCCGAATCAAACGAGCCCAAACACGAAGTGGTTTAGTTGCATGGTTGATTGGTACCGGTGACCACCTTCCGGCTCCATCATCAGACCCTGAGTACTATCTTGAGTCAAATAAATACATATAGAATGTCAGGTCGTTTCAAATAGTTTTAATCCTGTCCGGTAGTTTATTAAACTGTACCATTATAAATTATAATACTATAAAAACAGTGCTAGGATCAAAGTCTCTCGTTGCGGTTTACACGCACACAGTATAGCGTTTTACACGGCGCCCGCCGCACACAATGATAAAAAACCTCGTCGTCGCCGTTGAAAATGTGCGGAGCCGACCGACACACGTCCTGCCTCTACAAGCTCTGCCGCGGCACTGAGCTGGCGCAGCGCGCGTCATCGGTAATATAGAGTAGTTTTCAAAAAATTGCCAAAAAATTATAGTAGAATTTCATAAACACTAATGTATACCAACAGTATAAGCAAACGTTGCAGATTGCTTGAGTATGAAAATGACTTCGATATTAAGTAGATTTTCGTAGGAATTGACACTTGTTTCGGAGAGAAAATCGAGTTCGTTTTACTTTGATTTTCTCTTTCTCAAAGGTATGTAGGAAAAATATAGTTTGATATGCCTAAAGTACAGGGTATTAGTAATACAAAATAGCCAGGTTTAGCAGAGTAAAATTCTCAACATTTCCAAATAAGAGCTCGCCATTCAGTGCTTCACGGGGTTTTTCGGAAACGACCATCAGAAAAAAAATCATTACTAATTTAATAAGTCCTTTTTCTAATATTTACAACGATATTTATAAAGATAAGAAGACGCTTTTACTGGAACAAGTACTCATTGTTTCTAATAATGAGCGCAAAGTCCTGAATTTCGTCGACTAGTATCATCAATTTTGCATTATTTCGACTTTTCTTGTAAGAGCGCTCTTAATACATGCATGTCAAAGAATAATTCAAACCTTATTTCTAAAATATATACAGCCATATTATTAAATTACATTATAAATAATTTACGAGTTAACATTATAAGAAATCATTAATTTTATTTTATATAAGTAAGTCAAATATAATACCATCATAATAATATATAAATCATGTCAAGTTTGAATTAATTGCCTACCTATATAGCTCTGCAATTGCCAACATACAGCCTAACACGTCTCACGAAAACACCCATACTGTCGTGGAATATATCTGTATCAGCAACCTGCATGTACAGATTGTTCAGCAGCAGAAGTGCTCTACGCGTGGGAGCATTATCACCCCGTCGAGTGCGCGCAACGCTCCGCGCGAACGGGTGCGGGCGTCGCCGCGGCTCCACCGCAGCGCCACCTCCGCGCTTTAGAATGGGGACGTGCAGTCCTATCTGCCCCAACACACTCGGACAATATTGTACTCTTATTATCAGTTTAAACCCGCATCTTCTTTTATCTACTGCATAACTTGGTATTTATGTCATATTATAAAATTACTGGCTTACCAATGAGCTTAATTTTTATGATATATTACTTTTTTTTGATAGTTTGATTCATTGCACAAGTTTGTATTTTTGTTGTTTTATTAATTAACTTTAAAAATAGCTATAATGATTTAAATCCATATATATGTTGTTTAATAGCTAAACATTAATATATAATCAGTGTTTTATAAGTTGCAAGACCCCTACTTGTAATGCATGTCATAAGTTACAAAATGTTAGGTATTGGGTCCGGTGACTACCCAATGGTATAAATATTAATTGCTGTAATTATATACATCAATTAATATAATATTATCAAAAAACAAAGCCATCACGATAGTGAGCCAGTACCGTAGCCTATGGTCGCTTAAAACTTAATATATGTTGCTTGTTTAAATACTTTGTTTTAACACGACTAACATGCAATTACAGACTCTAAGTTGCACGATTTACATTATTAGATTATAAAAAAAAAACATTTGTATGTTCTAAGTTCTAAATGACCTAAATTTTGCCTACTTCAGTCAAAATGTTAATTAAAAACTAAGCATCCTCTAGTGTGAAAGAAATAGTTATATCTTCTTCTACATTTATTCTACATTTATAAGGTAGACATTATATATAAAATTTGAAGACATAGAGAACGTTTTTCAAACATACAGCTTAATTTCATAATGAATTATAGCAAAATAACTAGAAAAGTTTCTGAGAACCGTCATCACCATACACATGAAATCATCACCGGTCGTCATTTTTTACCGGTGATGATGGGTATGGTGTTGACGATTTGAGAGTTTCTTGTTTTTATTTCTAGAATACGAATAATAATAGTTAATGTCCATGCTACACAATAAACTTCATGTAGTGTGCCATTCATTTCAGTAATTATTTCTAATATATCATTTGTAACTTTTTTAAACCAAAGCATAACGGTGATGATGCTCTGTTGTGACAAACTACGTTTTACAAATTTGTTCGTAATATTTCTCACGATTCAGTGATCGTGACTTTATAGTGAAATCATTTTTGGCATTCTATACTAAAGTGAAAAATAGGGCAAGGACCTTTAGCGGTATTTCGTTGTTCATACACCGAGATAAGCTCACATTGACATTACCATGACGGTGTTGACGAATATTCGTGACAAAATTTTAAATATTTTTAAATGTACTTTCTCGGTGAAGGAATTATTGCATATTTTTTCATGTGTTAAACAACAACATGGAAAAGATATAAGTAAAAGAAAAATCGCAATCGTACGATAGGTATGCTATAATTTTCACTGCAAACATAAAGGTTCAGATTTTCCGGTCGACGGTGATGATTTTAGACACATAAAACATTTTATATAAAAAAAACTATTAAGTTATTGGAGATGGTAATTGAAGGAACATGAAGATAATAGTTCTTAAAAACATATAAAAAAGTTGCAACTCGCACAACCTACTAGTTTTTTTTATAAAGACCGAACCATAAGTTTTCGCTGGATTTTGAAATCCACCCTATGACATGACCCGGCCGACTCGACACCACCACCTAGCTATATATCTATCTATCATATCTATATTTAACAGGTTCATATAACTTTAATACCTATATGCATAATCTTGAATCGGAACTTTCCTATAGGAACCCAATTCCCAATTCGTCCAAGATTATTTAACCCTGAGGCCCCCACCAAGAAACGGTTCAGTTAGCTGGTTTGTTAGTGCACGACACCTTGCATTTTGTGACTATGCGCTGAAACTTGGCACAGTTGATTCTTAGCTGGTCATGAGCAGATACAGACCGGGAGCCGTCGAGAGCCACCTCTCATTTAGTGGAGGGGGGGAGGGAAGTTCGACGCTGCGGCGCTTCACTTGGAGCAACATTTCTCTAAAGCTATAGCTATTGGGGCATGTAATATATCATTTTCGGATAAATTGAGTATGAGGAATCTATTTTTAGAACAAAAACAATGCACTATCTAACAAAAAAAAAGAATAAAGGAGAAAACACTAAAAAACGTACGTATTTTTATTTTTTTTATGTTCACCAATTTTTTTTTAATGTGGCAGGAATTTAAAAACAAAAAATACAGTCGTAAAGCTACACTTATTACGTTTAAAAAAATATATAGTCTATTATACAAATCTGTTGATAAATGGGAGATAAAAAATAATATTAAGCGTGGGTCAGAGTGATCTCAATGCAAAATATTATTAAGGTGGGAAAGTTACTTATAATTTGTTCTACAATCGTTTCTTTTTTAGTTTTTCGTAAATAACTCGTAAACTGTAGCCCACAGCAAAAAATTATCTTTTACATAAATAATGTGTTTCAGATTTCTTATAAAATAAGTGCTACTTTTTTTCGCTAGGATCAATATTAAAAAAAATATTGAAGGGAGAAAATAAATTCTAAGGTCCCCTTTTTTAGTCATTATTAGATAACTCGTAAACGATGGCCAATAGCAAAAAATGTTTTATTACATGAATAATTTACTTAAAATTTCCTACAAAAACGGTTATTCAAACTTTTTCGCTAGGATCAATATTAAAAACGATATTAAAGAGAGAAAATAAATTCTAAGGTCCCCTTTTTAAATATTGATCCTAGCGAATAAGTTTGAATAACCTTTTTTGTAGGAAATTTTATGTAAATTATTCATGTAATAAAACATTTTTTGGTATTGGCCATCGTTTACGAGTTATTTAAGAATGACTAAAAAAGGGGACCTTAGAATTTATTTTCTGCCTTCAATATTTTTTTTGATATTGATCCTAGCGAAAAAAAGTTGCACTTATTTTATAAGAAATCTGTTACAGATTATTTACGTAAAAGATAATTTTGTTGCTGTGGGCTACCATTTACGAGTTATTTACGAAAAACTAAATAAAAAACAACTATTGTAGAACAAATTATAACTAAATAAATTATAAGTAACTTTCCCACCTTAATATGAGCTCAGTATACTCTGACCCATGCTTAATATAATTTTTTATCTCCCATTTATCAACAGATTTGTATAATAGACTATATATTTTTTTAAACGTAATAAGTGTAGCTTTACGACTATATTTTTTGATTTTAGATTCCTGCTACACTTTAAAAAAAAATTGGTTTATATAAAATATCTAAAATACGTATTTTGGTATTTTCTACTTTATTTTTTTTTGTTGGAAAGTGCATTGTTTTTGTTCTAAAAATAGATTCCTCATCCTCAATTTATCCGAAAATGATATATTACATCCCCTAATAGGTATAGTTTAGAGAAATGTTGCTCCAAGTGAAGCGCCGCAGCATCGAACTTCCCCCCTCCCCCCCAATAAATGAGAGGTGGCTCTCGACGGCTCCCGGTCTGTATCTGCTCAAGACCAGCTAACAATCAACTGTGCCAAGTTTCAGCGCATAGTCTCAAAGTGCAAGGTCCCTATACAACGGTGTGCACTAACAAACCAGCTAAGTAATTGCTCTGGTTATACAATTATTTTCCCCTATGACTACATTGATAGCTTTAGGGTTCCATATCCGAAATCGCGACAAACGAAACCCTTTTTAATAAGCCTCCGTTGTTCACGTTGTTGTCTCTCAGCAGCATGATGTATATCATGAACAGAATGAAATAAAAAAAATGAGAAGGTAGCTAAGGTCCCCTACAGGGTCTACCGTAGGTACGGGCCTACTTAACTGTCATTTAACGGGTTGTTGTTTCGTTCAACCTTTCTCGTGAACCATTTATATTAAGGATTTTTTTGTATTTCTTTATGTCTATACCTAACTGATAAATACAAGGAAGAATACTACTTAGGTACATCCGTAACAAGACATAATTTTCCACCACACCAGCTCGTAAAAGGCTCTCTTGATTGTACACAACCTGATGAGAAGAATAGCAATAGTACATTGTAGGAGAGGACGGAAAACCGTTAAAAGATTGACGAGTGAGTTTGAGGGCCGACACGTTAGTGGAGGCCCTCAAATAATACGAGTCCATCTTTAGCGTTTCCGGCCGAGGCATTACATAGTGCTTTTCACGACTACTGCGAGGAAATAAGAAAACATTTGCATAACTATAAGTACTAGCCCGCGATTTCTCTGGTAGCAAATTACTAACCACTGCCTGTGGTGTCTCTTGAATTTCGGTAGGCGTCAGCGTAAGAATACCATTGTCTTCACTAGAAGAACTCATTTTTATAGCGAGCGTAGATACGTGTTTCTTGTATTTTCTAGTCAAACACAGTTTACACTATCCAATTCAGTACGTATTTTCCGATCGCGCCTTTTTTACTTTTTTTATCACTTTTAAGAGGCGTTTTTCTGTTGTTTGCTTCAAACCGACTTTAAACTTAGAAGCGTTTTTGCTAAAAAACACAAAAAACAGCTACAAAAGTAAAAAACGCCTTAAGCGTGAACTGAATTAGGGGTCATCCATTAATTACGTCACACGAATTTCAAGGTTTTTTGACCCCTCCACCCTCCTTGTCACACTTGGTCACATTTGGCAAACCCCTCCCCCTGGTGTGACGTCACATTTTTGCAACGAAATCGGCAAATCGAATTAAGTATTATTAATTTTTTGTCAAAATATTAGTAAATTTATAACCCAAAACTGATTATGAAAAAAAATTTAACTAATAAAAACGATTATCGTTCCAAAAACTTGTTTTTGAACTGTACAGTAAATAAAATGATTAAAATAAAATTTTGGTTACTGATGAAGTTAAAGTGACGTCACAAAGTTTGTGACTCCCCTCTCCCCCTTGTCACAACATGTCACATTTTCTTGACCCCCTCCCCCCCCTAAACGTGTGATGTAATTAATGGATAACCCCTTAACTGACTAAATGAATGAATGGTTTTGACATTTCTTTTTTTTTAAACAAGAAATTGGTCCTATAAATAACCTAATTTTATTTTTGAATGAAAAAGTTGCGCCAAAAAAGACCTTTTATTGATTTTTATGTTTTAAATGATACTCATTGCTGTAGCGAACCGTCACCAATGACAGATGATGATAACAATGAAACATTGTAGTAGTGGTGGTTCAGGTGCTACAGCTATTGCCTACTTTCCAGCTTGGTTTTAGACCATCTATTGCCACATTTCCGAACAGTGGCGTGAAAAGTAATTTGATGCAAATTTTGAGTGGTTTCCATATGTTGCCTGGTAGAATTGACTTTTAAATGATGATTATGAACGATAAATAAGTAGGTAGGTACTTATTTAATGATGTACATTTGGATTTGATTTTGTTTGTTGTTTTAGTAAGGTAAACGTACTAGTGCTCGACATGCTAATGCCCAATAGATGACACCTTGCTATCACCTCTATTGACAATGACTTAAGTTTCAAGATGACATGTACTGGGACCGCGTCGTGCACCAGTACGACAAACCTTAACCGACCTTAGCTTGTATTTATTAGAAAATGGTGTGGGCGCGGGCGCTTCCTCGCGTGGCAAAATTGGTTAAACCCTCGTGCATAGTTTAAGTGTTGTGATTCAGTCTAGGTACATAAACAAAGATGACGATACGAAACCCTTTCGAGCCGATTCACACTTCGCTTCGTTTTTTCTGATGTTTTGACCAACCACTTAATGCTATATACGTACGGTACGTACCGTAGGTACCTACATGAGGGATATAGGTGCAGCCGTGCATGTTGCCTGCATGGTCCGTTTAAAATACTTAATGCTTACTTAATGGCTAAACTCTTCATTAATTAATATTAAGTATATGTTTTACGATATTGTACAACCGTAGAATTTTAATGCAGGTAACTACTTAATTGCTACCCTATCAGTCAACCGTTGGCTAATTATCATCGAGTTATTAAAGTTCTAAAATGACAGTAAAGATCATTAATATTAAAGGGACGTAACTAGTATGTATACAGAGTATATAGTCACCCAGCAAACATTTTTGGTCAATATTCCGAGAAATGCACCTATTTTAAGTCGCACAATTTACGGTGACCAAAATGAGTAACTTCGAATCGACGTCGACTCGACGTTACGTTATTACAACAAAATCGATTTTATAATTACATTCTAATTTAGAACATCTCTAAAAAACAAACCAATTTGATTTTACCTAATCTATTCTAATATTTCTAATATCAGTCGAGACGACGCTTTATTCGAAATGAAGTGACAATGGAGGTTTGCACAGGTAGATGGCGCCAGCATAGGTTTTCCCTGTCTCTAGTTTTGTTCTATGATATTTGTCTTAAAGGGCTCATTCAGGCTATCTTGTAATTAATTTGACGGAGCCAGCATACGTTTTCGCTGTCTCTAGTTTCGTTCTATGAGATTTGTCTTAAATTATGTGTCACGGAACTACTATTATCCGATGAATATGTAGAATAAACTCTGAAAGATCAAATAATTTCGGAAGTCTGAACCGATACTTGCTTGAGTGTTTTTTGCGTTTTCGATTACAATCATCTCGCTGCCTGGATGTCCCTCCACTGGTGACTGGTGATAACACCCTTTGCAAATACTTTTATTTATAATTATTTGAGACATTTACATATTTAGAGTTAAAATAGCGGAAGGCTGAGATAAGAGTAAAGATGTAGTGCATAATTGTTTGCCATCGTATTTTCTCTGAAACGTTCGTATTTGTCATACCTATATTTACTTTGAGGCCGGGAAGGTAAATAAAATATCTACCTTCTGGATTAAATAAATAGCACGATTTGTATTGAATTGCAATATTAATAGCTGACATCGTTTAATTAATGTAACAAATTGTAGGCAAGCGAAGCATTCCCTCTACTAGGGTTACCAGATACTAAATTTCCTAATTACCTACCTGACAAAATCTGGGGGCACGGCAGTGCCCCCGCCAAGTCGAGCAATACAAAGAGGCACGGCCGTACCATCCTTTTCTCGAAGCAATTCAGGCCATTTTCGACGTTCTGTAATTTTGTGCTGGCTAAAGCTAGAACCCTGAATTTTCAGTGACATATAGGGGTTAACATGCTTTACATATAATCTCAAAAACATTCAATTTGAACTTGTAGTTTAAAAATTATATTACGTCAAAGTTCCTTAATTTCGACACTGACACACTCACCGATCATCATAATTCTAAGGTACTTCTAGCATACCCACAAGCTTTAAAATTTAAACATAGGTAGTTTTCAGTGTATCAAGCCATAGAAAACCTAAAAATATTGCAATATCAGTCACGTTTTAAAGATCTAAGAACTGCATAAGTAAGTTTGTAATTCCATATAAATATATGCTATTACAAAGTTACTGTTGCAGTTAATACAAATAGTAGGTAAAGTAAAGGTACACTACGATGTACGATGTGAGTATGAATGAAGATGTGTTTAGTTATGATATGTGTATACATAGTATAGGTGTGAGTACCCGAAAACAAGGACTGCTTACAAAAAGAGATGAGATCCCATCAAAAACATTACATGTAAAAAGGTGCAAGTCTCGCAACACTTCTACTTACTACAAAAAGTTTTGAGATGTAATGTGAAACCAAGTCGGTTATTTTAATCAGTGCCAGTAATACATATAATGACTTGGCAATCGCACATAATGCTTTACTCGTACCGTACTCGTAAATATGTGTAATGCTCAAACTACAATTTTATTAGCGCTAGCGTTATGTTCAATTAGAAGAATTTTTAATAGGTGACGATGATCCTTATGTCATTATGCAGCCGTGCGATTGCCAGGTCATTATATGTATTACTGGCACTGATTAAAATAACCGACTTGGTTTCACATTACATCTCAAAACTTTTTTGTAGTAGAAGTGTTGCGAGACTTGCACCTTTTTACATGTAATGTTTTTGATGGGATTTCTGTTTCGCGAAATGTTCGCGAATATTTTTCCTGATGCTCATATCGGTGACGACGACGGGGGGTCGAGCCGTAAGCGATAGGTGATATCGGGGCGAGCGGGCGGGGGGGGGGCACCGCATTAATGTAGTAAAAAAACGTAGGTACTTACTTACATAATAAAAAAAGTCTATTCATGAAAATTCCTGACATTGTCCTGTTCTGGACGCATTCCTGACAAACGGCCAAAATTCCTGACGTCTGGTAACCCTACCCTCAATGCTCATGATTTCATTTGAAAAGTTGAAAACTTTCGAAGCTGCAGTGTGATTGCGAAACTTCCTCACTCACATAGATTGTATTTCGTTTAAGGCTTGTGCTGTAGGGAATTAGGTAGGTTACGTAAGGTAACCTTGTTGCTAGAGGTCCAATAAGTAATAGCCATTGTTTAAATCCAGTAAGGGAAGGATTGCCTAGGTACATTGAAACATATGGCGATCAAGAGTTTCAAGATACATATATGATGTAGGTAATAAACTAATAAAACACTTTAGGTAATTGTGATTGATATATGTATATCGATTTTACGTTGGTTTCACGCGGCGTTTTAATATTGGAGGTATATGTCCATGGTCGCAGGAGGAAGCGCATCGTCTCGTCAGCCGTTTAGTCGTCGATCGTTGACCCGGGTTTCAATTCCGCATTGAATGGCGCTGGCAGCGACTCCTCGCATCATTTGATGCGTGATAACTCTGATAACATCTCAGTTTCTGGAGTTGTCTGCACCCGCAGACGCGCCTAGCCTAATGGTCGCTCCTGAGGGTTACGCGCTCGATGCCCTTAATAAGGTAATGTCATGTCACTTGTAGTAAACTGAACAATTTGTGTTTCATCTTTATCAGATATTTAGATCATGAAACGTGGGAAATTTAATGTTAGTACGTACAAGTTTAACAGTTACTTATTGGTGAATCGGCAATATCAGGGTAACCTTACGGAAAGTACTTATAAGGATAATAAATAGGTATAAAATGTATCGTATAAAATAAATTTTATCTTATATTAAGCGCTCGTATCCTAGAAGCGACGAATATTTAACAATTCCTACATCGATAAAGTGTTGACAAACACGCGTAAAGTATAGGTATTTATTTTGCAAGACTTATGTGTACCAAGCGAGTTAGAAATTAAAGTAAAAAAAACCTTTTTAACAATACACTTAAATTGTTGACTACAGAAACCAATACATAAACCATTACATTATACATAAAGGAAACGAAAACGCTAGTACATACCTACGTTAGGTTCTAAATGTCACGTAGTAGGTAGGTAACTAGGTAACCACTAAGTATACTTAATATTGGTACTTAAATCGTGAAGTAAATGCACGAGGTTTCTATTCAGCGGTATCGACTTGATGATAATAATTATTGTTAATTAGTGCGCGCCATCAGAACTAGGTTTTGACAAAAACAGGACCAATCTCTATGACAATCAAAAAAATATTTTTTCTAAATCGGTACAGTCGAGTTTAGTAACAAACATTTAAAAAAATCATACAACCGAACCGAATTGAGTACCTCCTCCTTTTGAAATCTTGAAGTCCTTTAAAAATACATACTATAGCGTAGGTACAAAAATGAATATTACAAGGGTCACACAACCAAATCACGCTTGGTTTATCAAATAAGTAATTATCGAACCCGCTCTCGAAAATTCTGGGTCCAAAAAGTCCATCAAATCTGGAGTTCTTTCACAACTTAACTAGACGGAGGTAGCCCCGCTTCGCAAGGCTCCTAATTCTATGCGCTTTGCCCTTCGGGCATCTGAAGCTAGCTAGCGAACCTAACCTACCTACCTAGCTACGCTTTTTTCCTCAAAGTGTATTGTTTTCACAGACGTCACATACACTAAATCAATAGGTAGGTAGGTTAGGTTCGTTAGGTAGCTTCAGATGCCCGAAGGGCAAACCGCCCAGAATTAGGACTTAGGAGCCCCGCGAAGCGGGTTCCGTCTAGTTATGTTGTGAAGGAAATGTTTTTTGAAAAGAAACAATGCGATGGGACCATCCAAGAATTGATGGACACCCCGGCGTTTTTCCTAGTTTTGATGTGCAGAAGTTTGAAATGTAAGTTTCAATTAAATTAATTTTTGGAATAAATAAATGATTGAATACTTTAAGTTTTGACCCACAACGTTTGACGTTGACGCTATTGAGCGCACTAACAATTTGCAAACGGCAAACGGCGAAACGTTTGTAAAATGCCGACGCCGTTTGTAAACGGCGGATTCTTACAAAATGCCTGCGACATATATATGTATGTCCAATCGGCAACGGTTAGGCAAGGTTAGGTATTTCTAGAAACAGGAGTTTTGTTATACAGTGAACCTTGTGTACGTAGTATTATTTATTCTGTGCCCAAGCCTACAAATACCTAACAATCGCGCCGCTAATGACGGTCAATTAACGCGTTCGTGCTCCACGCGATACGTTTCATAAAGCATTTCAATGTGTTTCATGGATAACATTCGGTATCAGACTGAAGTTCGACATAAGTTCGGAAAATTATCAATTCCCAACGAGTGATGATACTTATCACCAGTGATCGTTAATTTTCCAGCAATTTTGGTGCAGCATAGTAAAAATAAACGATTTTCTTCATTTTTTTTCTAGGGAGAGGATTGGTTAAGGTTAATTATTACTGTTATTAACCCTAATTATCTATTCCACCTAGAGTAGGTCGTTTCTCAAAAAGTTGGCACCGCCAGGTTAAAATTTAAGTTTTTCAAAAATTTTGCATTTTCGCAATTTTTTTTATTGGGATCGTTAAAAGGCAACTTAAACTATTAGAAAATGTGGAAGGGAAGCAATTCCTTCAATTAGTTTAGAAGATATAGGCGTTTGAAATTCAGGTGAATGAGATCAAGGACAGGTGAAAGATATTTTGTCCCCAGGTTATCGATAGTAGAAGCAGGTTATTGAGAAATAAGTACAAAACCAATGAAAATATTGACAGGTTATCGAGAGGCACCATTAACCTGTGTCCGTTGCCGTTAACCTGGTTTCTTGTAATCATTCACCTGAAATGAGTGTCATTCACCTATCTATCACATCATTTTCAATGCCTTCTAAAAATGATCGAAAAATGTGTAATCATATATATAAAATTGAAAAACCAGAACGGGATAAAAAACGAGGGAAGAAGCGAGATGGCGCCTTACAAATTTCTAAAAAAGTTTTTGACACGTTTCTCGAATACGACGCACGTATGATAAGAAAAACCTGTTCAAATCAATTATCTACATATGGGAATAGAACTAGGCCATAAAAACTATCGATTCCGATGCGTATTTAATTTACAATATTGGAAAAGAAATTTTCATAACAATCTTCATCGGCCATTTCTCGGCAACTCTCGGTTGCTTTCGTTTGGCGGTGCTACAGATTAGACCAAATAATCCGTAAGTTAAAGTAAACTAAATTATGTTTGTCATGTTGGTATACAGGTATTTCTGAGTTTTTTTACACGAAGTAAAATAAAAAGTGCTGCCAACCTCAACCTTAGTCTATAGAGCCCATACGAGTGATTTATGTCATATATGACTTATCATTCTTATCAATCATGTTCAGATGTTATTGAGCGACCTGATAAAAATAAGCAAATGTACAGTCAGCAGTCGGCCTAATAACGTAATATAATTTTGTTGCCATAGAAATAAGGATGTGGTCCGATATAGTGGCGAAATATTGAGAGACAAAAGCGGCTAAATTCAGTGGTGCCTTGGACACTTAGAGAGAATGGGAGAGGATCGTGCCGTGAAGAGAGCGCAGGTACTTGGGACAACAAAATGGGAGACGCCCGAGTGGACGTCCTAGGTACCGCTGAAACGACGAAGTTGCTCAAGACCTGCTCAACCTCGGCCATGGCGACTGGCGAGAGCTATCACAAGACCGAGAGGACTAGACTACCTATGTTTGTATGAAAAGGCGATTTAAGGGCGGTGGTCGTCCATATTTGTCTTAAGGCGAAAATTAATCTAATGAACGTTTTTGCAACTAGGCTTATAAGAACAAATAATAATTTTATCTTGAAACAAGTTTGAAATAAATACGTGTAGATGAAAAAATACAATCTTGCCTTTTATCAA